>NC_080706.1:73400470-74000470 GCF_943734765.1 Anopheles ziemanni | reverse complement strand
AGATTCATAAAGGTTTCAAAAGATTCATTAAGCTTTGAAGATTCGAATCCGCAAAGATTCATGAATCCATCTGAATAAATTTTAGGTGACAGAGTCATATGAATTAATCTCGCCAAAACATTAATTAAGCACAACACTAGAAATAACCACTTCACTCTGCCAATCATCACTTTACATCATCATATGATATCATCGTATCATATCATCATATGGTGAAATTGAACGAAAACCTGAAAGTGTTGGTTTTTTATTCTAGAAAATCAGTTTCGTGCGCAAGGAAACTACTAAGTGTAAATTAAGGGTGTACTATCACGGTTACTATAAAAAGCGTAGAATAATTGAAAAGGGCTACTTATTCAATGAAGACGGTTACACAGTACATTGTACGCTTTATGAAATGCGTGTTGCCACCAATCATGGACAAGTTATTGACGCGCTTGTTTGAATTTTAAATTATGTTTCCCTACATTAAAGGCACATGCAAAGCATTTATCCAATTCATGAGGTAGTGAGTACAAGAGATTAAAAAACCGTTATTAAAGCTAATCTGGTGATTATAACAATGGATAAAGTTAGAGCAGGAGAAAACATCACGTTTGTAAGTGTTGGGTAAAGTTTTTCAGTTGATTTGCTTAAGAAGTACTAAATGTTTTACAGGATATATCGATTGGTTTTACGATAGTCAACCAAAACATATGATATATTTAGACTTGTTGCTCCTTCAACTAAAATTTCCAAAGTGTCACTGTTTGTCACTTTATATTCTAGCAAAAATGAAATTAATTTATGTAACTTGTTTAAGCCAGCCCGAGCGTTGTCTCTTCATAAGAAAAGCCAAACAGTCATATGCGGGTATCTGGTGCATGTAGAAATAAGGAATAAAAACCTTATTTACACCGAGACACCAACAACATCGCTAAAGTAGGTGCGATCATAACCAGAGACTTTTCGTTTGTTCAGCAGCTCTAAATGGCATTGTTGGTGGAAGAGTGAAGTAGATTATAAGTTTAACACGAACACACATGTGACAAGACTTTACCACGAGCCAAACATTGTGCCATTGTACAATACAAGGTGTGCTCTGTTTTTCACGATTTGAAATATATATATTTTCCCGTCTTTCGACACAGTTTCCAGTGTAGGCCAGCAGAGTCGCAGTCGAGCTTTCGAACCGAGCGGACGTGTTCTGACGGAGCTCCCGTACGAAAGAACAGAGAAACAGAGAATAACCGAAAAAAAACCGAGTGTTCTGACGGAGCTCCCGTACGAAAGAACAGAGAAACAGAGAATAACCGAAAAAAAAAAAACCGAGTGCGCCACGAGCGAGGCCATACTCAGCGGCGTGTTCGATCGTGTTTGATCGTGTTTGACTGAGGAATCACGAGTCCCAGTCTGGTATAGTGCGAGTGTGTGTGCTTGTGTGCGCGTGGCAGGCGAACATCTGCACCAACGGAAATTCCCCAGACTGGAATAGTGTGCTGGCGTTGCTGAGGGCCCAAGTTGAGAGCGGATTTGAATGGCAGCTACACAACAAGCGACGCGATACTCGACCCGCCTGGCAGGGAAACCACCAGGCAACCCGCCGACAAGCAAGCTGCCGGTGCGCCCCACGCGAGTGGTTAATAAAGCTGGGTTGACGGACCCGATGTCCTCCGCAGCGCCGACCGGGAGTATAGAGGCACATTCGGCCACACCGCCAGTTTCTTCGCCGGCAAAGAGCAGCCAAGATAATGTAGAGGCAGCCGAAATCTCCCCCACAGCAGATATAATCTCTTCGTTGACTAAGAGAATAGATGGGCTGAGCGAGAGGGTGGAACTCCTGGCCAAGGAGTTAGATCATGAGCGGCAATGCCGGCAGTCGTTGGAGGCATTGCTTAGAGGGAGAGAGAACCTAAACGTGGGGGAACTGATAACCGAATCGACGGCGGCGATACAGAGGATGATCGCGGAGAGCCTTCCCCAGGCAGGAAAAGAAACTGGGAGATCCCGTGGTAGACGAGGGAGACGAAACCGAAACCGAAAACAAGGGAAAAATTCCCCCCCGGCTGCGGGGGAGCCGCGCGGTGTGGATTCCCAGCTCCAGGAGCAGTCGCAGCAGCAAGACCAACAGCAGCAGCAACAGCACTGTCAGCAGCAACAGCAACAGCAGGAACACCGGCAGCAGCAACAGCAGCAGCAACAGCCCTCGCACCAGCAGCAGAAACATGCTGTGAACAGCAGCAAGTCGAAGCAGCAAACTCGGCCCGTTCAAATAAAAGTAACGGTCCCTGAGGGTAGAACCTATTTGGATATGTACAAACAGATTCGTAGCGATCCGCTCATCAACGAGCATGTGTTGAAGGCAACCAGGGCATCAGATAACGTCCTCAGGATAAGCCTAAAGAGAAACTCGGATGGCTCAACAGCACTGGGCATTGTGCGGAAGGCACTTGGGGAAGCGGGTCAAGCCAGACTGCAGGTCCCTAGGACAGTGGCGGTTGTTTCCGGGATAGACATGCTCGCAACGCCCGAGGACACGATGACTGCCATGGCTGAGGTGTTTGGTGTGACGGTTCTGCCTGAGGACATTGCGCAGTGGCGCAGCCCTAGCGGTCTTCAACGTGCCAGGATTAGCGTGCCCACTGCAACGATGGAAAACATCCGAAACGAATACGTGACGATTGGACTAACGCGTTGCGTAGTAAAAGAGCTGCCGCCAGTTCCAGTCAGTGAGCAGCGCTGCGTGAGATGCCATCATCGAGGCCACCAAGCAAGGAGCTGTACAAGCAAAGTTGACAGGACGAACCTGTGCCTTCGCTGCGGCTCAACAGCGCACAAGGCTCGGACTTGTACAGCGCCACCGAAGTGCCAAGATTGCGGCCGATCCCACATCACGGGGGATCCAGTCTGTGCATCTGGACCATCACCATGCTCCCCCTAAACGCAGACGGCAGACAGCGACCCGCGGCTAGATTGAGGGTGCTGCAGATCAATCTAGCCCGCAGTAGGACAGCACAAGATCTGCTCCTACAGACAGCGAGAGATATGAGCGTGGACGTAGTGGTGGCTTGCGAAATCTACCGCTACCCGGGTAACAATGGCAACTGGTCGGTCGATACCACAGGCAAAGCTGCAATCATTGCTACTGGAACACACCCGATTCAGCGAGTTTGGAGTGATGCCCCCGGGATAGTGGCAGCACAAATTGGCGGCGTGGTATTTGTGAGTTGCTACGCGTCCCCGAGCTTGACCATCACCGGTTTCCAATCGTTCCTTCGGGCCGTGGAAATCGAGGCTCGGGCACACCAAAACATAGTGCTAGCTGGCGACTTTAACGCGTGGCATCAGCAGTGGGGCAGCTCGCGTACCAAACCGAAAGGAGAGGAGTTGCTGGCGTTGGTTGACCACCTCGGACTTATCACGCTCAACCGCGGAAACACCCCGACCTTCTGCGGAAACGGAGCGGCGAGATCAAGTGTAGTCGACGTCACATTCGCTAGAAACCTATTGGCGCTCCCAGAAACTTGGTACGTAGTAGTCGATCGATACTCGTACAGCGACCACCGGTACGTACGTTTCGACGTGCCTAGCGTCTCAGCGACTGCAGGCCCTCCACACCAACATGTACAACCAGTATACAGCAGACAACGAACGTCAGGTAACCGGTGGAAGATGCGTCAATTTCAGCCAGAGGCGTACAAGTTGGCGCTGGAGGTCACTAACTTCCCGGTGACAGCGGACTCCCCTGAGGGACTTGTGGAGGGTCTTATGCGAGCATGTGATGAGATAATGGAGCGTAACAACCTTTCTGGCTTTCACATCAGGCCACAAATGTTCTGGTGGACCCCAGAGATCGGTAGGCTTCGCGAGGAATGTCTCGCGGCCAGCGAGCGCCTACTCTCTCTCACAGACCCTGTACAAAGAGCCATCGCCACTGATCACCATAAAGAGCTAAGGAAGCAGCTGAATCGCTCCATAAAGGCCAGCAAGGACGATCAATTCAATCAGCTCATCGAAGATGTCCAGGAGAATGTTTTCGGGTCCGGGTACCGAGTAGTGATGACTCGCCTGAGAGGTTACCGTGTGCCACCCGAGAGAGACCGAGCTGTTCTGGAGAGGATTGTAGATGACCTGTTCCCGGAGCACGGATCGTTCGAGTGGCCCACACCGCAGGCTGCCGTAATGGAGGCCACCGTACGGGCGGTCACCGAGGAAGAGATTCGTGCCATCGCTACTAACTTGCCCTCCAGGAAAGCGCCAGGCTTGGACGGCATATCCAACGCGGCACTCAAAGTGGCAATTAGGGAGCATGCTGGAATCTTCCGCGACATATATCAGGAATGCTTCGACCGGGGTTTTTTCCCCGCCCCTTGGAAGCGACAGCGCCTGGTACTGCTTCAGAAACCCGGCAAACCTCCTGGCGAGTCTTCTTCCTTCCGCCCCCTGGGAATGCTGGATGGAGCAGGAAAGCTGCTGGAACGATTGATTGTTGATCGACTGAACGAGCACCTGGAAGACGTGGATACACCTCGCCTGTCCCCCAACCAGTACGGGTTTCGCCGAGGACGCTCGACTGTGCAGGCCATTCAGCGGGTGGTAGACGCAGGAAAGCTTGCGAGGTCTCACCATGCAACGAGCAGGAATGCAGATCGATGTCTAATGGTCGTTTCTTTGGACGTCCGAAATGCCTTTAACTCTGCTAGCTGGTTGGAGATTGCCAAGGCCCTGCATGAGAGGGAAGTCCCAACTCCGATCACGCGAATACTGCAGAGTTGGCTCCAGGATCGTCAGTTAGTCTTTGACACCGATCATGGCGCGGTTGAAAGGCCGTTGTCGGCGGGGGTTCCACAGGGGTCCATCCTTGGCCCCACCCTGTGGAACTGTATGTACGACAGCGTGTTGTCGGTTAATCTACCGGAGGGGACGGAGGCAGTGGCCTATGCTGACGACATAGTGCTACTCGTCCCTGGCCCGACCCCCGAAGTCGCCTCCCGCCGAGCAACCGCAGCCACAGAAGCCGTCAACCAGTGGATGATAGCCCACCGTCTAAGTCTAGCTCCACAAAAGACGGAAGTTGTTATGGTGTCAAAGCTGAGAACAGGACATCGGAACATCCCAGTGGAGATAAACGGCCAGCGGATATCGACACAACAGGACATTAAGTATCTGGGAGTCCGGATTCACGAGCGCCTATCGTGGATTCCACACATCAGGGAGGTTGCCGAAAAAGCATCAAGGGTTTCCAACGCAGTCACGGGCCTGATGCGGAACCACAGCGGACCGAAAGATGCCAAACGGCGGCTCTTGTCCGCGGTCGTCGAGTCAACACTACGTTATGCTGCTCCCGTGTGGCATGAGGCCGTGGAGACCACAACGGCACGCAGGATTCTATGTCGGGCCCAGCGCAAGTGCACTCTCAGGACGGCCTCTGCATTCCGCACGGTGTCGTACAAGGTGGCTGCCGTGATAGCCACCGTAGTGCCGATATGCCGCCTGGTAAAGGAAGATGAGAGGTGCTTTGCCAGGCTGCAAAGAGAAGGAAACCAGTTGAGTCCCAAGCAGGTTCGCGAGCAGGAGCGGATGACAACTCTCCAAACCCTGCAGGAGGAGTGGGACGAGAAGGCGGCCAGACCAGGTGCTTCACGCTTTGTCAGGTGGACGCATAAAGCGATCCCGGACATTATAGCCTGGATGCAGCGGAAGCATGGATGTGTTAACTTCCACCTGTGCCAGGTTCTCTCTGGACATGGATTTTTTAGAGACTACCTGTGCCGCATGGGTTTCACGCAATCCCCAGACTGTCGACGATGTCAGGGAATCCCAGAGACTGCCGAGCATGCCGTTTTTGAGTGCCCACGGTTCTCTCAAATCCGCCGGGAGTACATCAGTGGACTGGCACCAGACATGCTACAGATATTCCTTCTCCGTGGACCTGAGGAGTGGAGTAGCGTGACGGAACTCGCGACACGGATCACGTCGACCCTTCAGTCGGAGTGGAACGAGGAGCGCGCCAACCTAATGATTGCACGGCAGGGAGATGCAGCCCAGGCAGCAGGGGACACACACGCTGGAAGCTTACGGACTCGCGATAACCACCGGAATGTTCAACGCAACGAGCGGGTGGCAGCGGGCAGTGCTGAGCACGCGAGGCAACAACCATCGCAGGCCCCTCCATCCCCGGGAACCCTTGCTCGCAGAGCGGCAGTAACAGAGCGTGAACGCCGATACTATGAGCGGCTCCGGCTTCGCCAGGCCGGAGAGCAGCAGCAGCACCATCAGCAACAACAACAGTTACAGCGACAGCAACAACAGCAGCAGCAGCAGCAGCAGCAGCAGCAGCAGCAGCAGCAGCAGCAGCAGCAGCAGCAGCAGCAGCAGCAGCAGCAGCAGCAGCAGCAGCAGCAGCAGCAGCAGCAGCATCAGCAGCAGCAGCAGCAGCATCAGCAGCAGCAGCAGCAGCAGCAGCAGCAGCAGCAGCAGCAACAGCAGCAACAACAACAACAGCAGCAGCAGCAGCAGCAGCAGCAGCAGCAGCAGCAGCAGCAGCAGCAGCAGCAGCAGCAGCAGCAGCGGCGGCTCCAACAGCAGTGGCCACACCAGCAGCAACAGTCACCATCCGCACAAGTCTCTCGTGAAGAGCGGCGACGTCGTCGCGAGCTTCTGGAGCGCGTAAGACAGGTTGCGCTTGCCCGCGGATACTTTGAGGAGCTATTTCTACTCACGCTCCCTACTATCGACGTTGCTGGTGGCAATGACAGCTCGGGCAGCAGCAGAAGCAGCAACAGCAGCGACAGCGACGGTGAAAGCGGTGACGAGGCTGACGGCTCACGCCGACGAGCCCTCACCTCCGACGAGGACGCAGCAATCACCGAAGCCACAACTTCAGGCCGCTAGTACCCTGGACTGCTGTGGCAGAGTCGTGGTAGCGGCGCCGTTCAGCGCAAGCAGCGGGTGGATGAACCCACATTCGGACACGTCAAGCAGTGTCAGCGCAAGGGCTTAGCGCGAGCCCCAAGCGGGTCGCAGCGTTAAAGCTCCAGAAAGGAGCCAAACCCCTCCCCCAGTAACGCTTCGCGGCAATAACTGGGGGGGATGAGGGTTGCGCCCGTCAGGTGGTTTAGTCGGTAAAAATCCGGCATACGGAGTCGCGCCCGTATCTTCGGAAGATTCCCCTGACGTTAAACAAAAAAAAAAAAAAAAAAAAAAAAAAAGTGTAGGCCAGCAAGGAGCCAGAACCTTTTTCGCGTAACCTCTATCCCACCATAGTGAGGGTAGTCCGACTCTTCGCAAAGTTTTGCCGACAAAGAAAAAGAATTCACACAATCGTTTTCTTGCAGTCTGGATAGTTTCGGTGGCAGAAATTCGTGTGTCGCTTGCTGGCGAGTCCTCCTTCTACTCTCAAACTCGCTTGTCGTTGCATTTAGTCGGCTCCACTTTTGAGCACCACACGTTTTGGAGAAGCGATGGCGCTGCCGAAAATTCTTCCTGTTCCATTTCAATAAAGTTTGTGTTTGCTCGCTGAATTATGGCGTCAGTTATCCATAAATTACAGTCGCGCGATGCCCTTTTTCCCGTAGCGTTACGAGGGAGGATCCGTCGACACTGGTGGTTCTGTTTCACTTTTGGATTAATTTCGAGTAAAACAGGGAACATTTTCTTTCCGTTTCCGCGAACCCTTTGCTTGCTTGTTGGCAATGAAAATTGCAAACGCACATGCAAACTTATACGACTGCTTCCTAAGAAGGAAGTCAAGCTCATTCACAATTTGGCGAGACGGATACCAACGCTGTTAAATTATGAGACTCGCTTCCTGGTGCTCAGGTATTATTAGTTGAAAAATAAAAAAAACTAGTAAGAAAAAGGTATTTTTCACATGGAACTTTCCCATGAGATTATAAAGACATAAGTTTACTACAGTTGACTCTAATTTTAACTAAATGAGCTTGCTCTAGGATCTAGCATAATCAAGGAAATTTTGTAACAAATTCAAGATAAGTTAATAAAATTGACATCAGAAAATAAAGTAAAGAAATCAATCAATACGTAGTTATAATAAGCTGCAAACATAATAGAGGTGCTATGGCACATAGCCGTGAACAATTATTCCGGAAAGCACGATTACACCATAAAAAGCGACCGAGTCGAAGTTTGGATTAGTTACCATAATCTCCCTGAAAATCTAAGCTACTTATCGGATCTATTTAAAATTCATGCATCTTTCCACATAATCTATTGGCAGCTACGTTAAACGAAACGCTAACCCGAGATCTAATCGAAAGTTATTGCCAACACCGTCCCCGTCTTGTCTCGTCCCCCTTTGTTCCGAACTACGTTGGGTCAGGTGGAAAATGTACCCCGGATAGGTTACGGCTCTCGTTGACCGTTGTCTTCGGGCTTGAGGATAGCGTCACTGTTACAGTCCGTCGGACGTGACAAATGAGTTTGCTGGATGTATTTTAATTATTTACCGCTTCATAAACTCTCACTTCACAATAGGCTTTCGGTCCGGTCCGCTAGGAGAGGTCTCCTGCACCAGGCACAAAGAGATAGGACGGTTCGAAGTCCTTATCAAGCGTGCGCCTATGATAGAGTTCATCGGAATTTAGGAAAGGGAGGTGAGAGGCTCAAAGCAACGGGCTTAGTATTATGGTTCCATTTTTCACCGAGAGCGCACCTAAATATTCCAAAAATCTAGCACTTTGCATCCAGAACCAACGGACTCCAACTAAATTGGCCTTTTTTTTTGCTGGTTATTGAGCCGTTTCGAAAACTCCTTAGTCACATTTTTCAAACGGCCTCGACGACCTCGAAGCTTTTCGGTGAGATGGGGACGGTTCATTGGGATGCTCGTTTTCTGGATGGTTTATGTATGCATCCCTTACACCTTCCTGTTGGCTTCCCAAATTTGCCGGCGTCTGGCATAAGAATTACGTTCCACAGGGCCAGCGCACGATGGGACGCGCGGGTCCTCTTAAATAATATACTTCCAAGAATCTGCGGTATGCTGGAGGACCCCGACCGCTCAATCGTGAAACCAATCCGGGAAGGTAATCTAGGGCCGGCGGACCACAGGTTTATTACCATAAAGATATATAAACTACTGGCTACCAACCGGAAGGTACGTCCTCCAGACCTTCGCTCACTCCAGCAGGCATGATATTTATACGACAATCCAACTGTCATCCGCAGCTATCACCAACGTTAGTTCCCGATCGGATGCGGTCTTTTAACAATCGAACTTGGTGGACATTAACTTACCAGAGGCAGGTTGGCGTGTCTTTGCTCATAGCGGGATGGCCTAAACCGAGGGTCATTGTGTGGGTCATATTTATGGCATCTTTTATTACATGGGTTTGATTCGACCTACCCTACCAGGACGACTGTGGAAAATAGAATCTTGTCCTTTTAATTGATGTTATTTAAATTGTGACACTACTTAATTTCGCACCATCCTTAATATAGCAGCACTCCCTGTTCGGTGAAAGTGTGACCATGCCTTCTAGAATGCCTTGGAGCGTAGATAATCGTCTTAAGCTTCTCCCCCAACAGCTCTCGTGCGTTCACAGACTTGGTCGGCGGGACGGACTTCGGTCGGATTTACGATCTGGTGTTCCATAAAAAGGACGTTTCGAGCATAATGAGCTGCACGGTGTACGCGAATGAATTGTTGTCGTTTCCTCGGAATTTACCGTACCCTAACAAGATTTACCTTCTCAAAACGACTGGGTGAAATACTCACTGATGTTCCTTTGTTTGAAATTCGTAAACATTTTGTCGAACCAGTTTAGGTGTTGACCTTGGGCTCTACACACAAGGCAATGGTTTGGCCAGGGAATGAGACCGTTGCCTTGGTTTCCGGCGTTTCGTCGGCTGTAAACAGGTAATTACTTCAATAAAGTTAACTTTTAGCTACGTTGTCTTTAACACCGACGCTTCACTTTTTATTCGCTCAGAATGTCTTAAAAGCACAGGTAGAAGAGCGACGAACCTGGTAGAAATTATAAACTACCAGGGGCTGGAAAAAATTGAAATAAGCTTAAAAAATTATCACAAATATTGTAATGGGATAATTTTAAATCACTTCTCAAATTGTTTAAGAGTAAACTAAGATATTAATAAAAAATAGTCATTGAATTTGCAAATAAAACGATACCGAAAGCTAAATACTAAAGGTAATCAACGTTAACATTTTTTTATAAAGCGTCCGACCATTTTTTAAGAAGCTTATTGTTTCGGGAGAAATACCAAAAATTTACTTTTTTTTCGTCCGCGTATGCTTGTTACAGAAACGAACGGATTTTGTCTTCTCTCCGCTATTTATACCCTTCCTAATCGAAACTTATCGAATGTTGCTTTACATTGACACTTTGAAAGATCTGGAAGAGCGAGTCCGGATTAGTGACAGGTAAGTACCTCCATAACCGTACAAATATGTATCACGAATTCAAAAACTTTCTATGAAACATTTGCTAAGTAATTCCAACCAAAAAATCTAATTTGCTTGCCAATGAAGCATAACATAAGTAATTCCAACCAAAAAATCTAATTTGCTTGCCAATGAAGCATAACATTAATTGGATTTTAATGCAAGAGATTTTAGATTTTGCATCTGACAGACCCTTCGGAACACACATCGTTATATCTGGTCAACCACAAACACATAGCGTGTAACCCAGTTGACGGTCAAACGAAGCATCTGAGCTGAACATATAAATCAGGAGATTGGAGATACCTTATTTTTAATGTGTTTTATTCGTACGTTTCATTTGAAAGATTTTTACAACGCTGCTAGATTCTCAATGGATGGAGTATTTACTCTTATTAATATATTCTTTTGGTCCAAAAGGAACTTTATCGACACAAAACAGAGAACCACTGAATCACTCTACAATCTTTGCTCCACTACCGAAACCAGTTAAAAATTATTTAAATGTATCATTGACCTATAGTCTATAGTGTTTTGTATGGGACAGCGATGATTAAACTGACAGGTACCCTCGACAAACTGCGATGCCCTCAAGTGTTGATTGCGTAAAAGATTGTTAATTTCGGTTTCGCATTACAAGCGTTTCCAATTTTTTTCTTGCACCAGGTGCTGTTCAACCATGTTATAATGCCTTGCGGATCGTTAGCCCCTAGGAATCGACAATTTTCGTCCCCCTATATCAGTGTAGAACCGCTTGAACCGACTGGCCCATGTTTTACGATTTATCGTCAGCTTACGTGGGTTTTAAATAAACACGTTCGCGTTCTTCATCACTTAGCTACGGTGAATGATTCATGCAATATTTTTGGAAGATTATGCTGATATTTAATTCTGCGAAATCAAACGGTTACTGATAAATAAAATGATTCATGTCTTACATGAAGAGCCAGAGCGCATGACTAATTTCCTTCCAAGAAACTCTGCAGCATTGGCACTTGGGCATTAACCCCGAAACCGTTATCATTCCATTGGCCGTATAATGTACCGTGCCTTTTTTTTTTTTTGATAACGCCTGCATGTGATAACACAATTTGTTGGCAACATTCATAGAGAGAATATGTTCAGCAAATCATTATTGTAGCAGAGCTCAGAGTGTTCACATCACTATTTTGATTAAAACCAAATACAGTGCGAAATTTGTTCAGCTGAAGCGTGGTGTCTGTTCATGGCAAAGTAGGAATTCTCGGCCAAATTTGAATTCTGATGGCTGTAGCTTGAAAGCATCTGAGAATATTCAAATATATAAAACAACTGAGATTGGATATTCTGAAATCGATAAAGAAGTGATCGATTGGTTTTGAAGTGTACGGATACCGGAAAACTCTGTCATTCAAGGGTGTTAAAGTGTAGAACAGACAATTATTAATTCACATTGTTGGTGCGTGTACTGGTAATTTAACCATCCATGTTGATCCATTTTATGAAATCATTGTGATAATTCGACGCTCAAACTTGTTGCTTTCATCGACATTTTGTAGTGTAAAATCAAGAAAAAAAAAACGTATATGAAGATATTCGGGTACCCACAGGGAAATTCTCATTGTGTTACTGTGTGCAAGTGTTTGGAAAACATAAAGCTTATATTGCCGTTGCCCGAGCGATTCTATTCTCCTTGAACGATAGGTCACAAGCTATCGAGGCTATTTGATTTCAAACTTGCTAATGCGAGAAAACATAAAAATATTTGAAACATTAAAGCATGGTAACAAGTGGAAGAATAAAGGACTATTTTTTTAGTTTTTTCTACTAGCAAAATTCTTAAATAATTCCTTTGTTTTTCTCACTCACGTTGCATTTGCAACACTTGCTATTCCCACATTATAGTAAAAACAACATGTGACAACGATGTTTTTTTTTTTAATTTCAGATTGCTAACAGCACACGTCTTTAAAAATGGATACGGATGGCAGGGAAAATTCTCCAAGGAAAAGGCGCAGAGCAAGCGAAATGGATAATGGACCAAGTGAAAAACTAAAAGACCCACCAAATGGATCAAATATTTCAAATGAAAATGTGACTGTGGATAATCTTATTTCCAATCAGCAACAGCATTGTCCACCAACGGGCTTGAAAAAGTCGCTCCATGGCGTTTCCTATCAGTTGAAACTAATCCTCCTCGTTTTGCTACAAATGTGCAAATTGATGGAAACATACAAAGACCTTTTGTTTGAAATCACCACGGAAGATCCCGATGCAGGTAAATTTGACGACACTGTTTGTAAGTACTCCTACAACGGCATACGGCGAGTAATGAGTCTCCAAGCAAAGCATAAGCTGGCCGAACATAAAATCACGTGGGGCGATGTCACGTCTAAAGCCTCCAAAGCTGCATTTTCTCTTGCAAAATACTTCACATCGTTCCTGGAACAACAAAAAGCGACTGTCAGCGACCAATGCTTTGTATTATGTACTAACGCTGATTTGGACATTAATGTGAGCGATTTATGTGATGAGCTTCCTCCAAGCAATACGTCGGGAACGGATATGCTTGATATTTTTGATAGAATTGGAGCTACATGCTTTCGCTTTAATGAAGATAAACTAAAGAAAAGAGGAAAGTTCGAGGAAATTAAAGCCATTATGGAAGATTGTTCTGATTGCAATCGCTTGGCGAAAATGCTAGCTTCGCATATTTACGATAAAAAGAAAATAACGTTACACTACCCTATTGCAGCATACCGAAATGCGATTGCATACAACATAGTAGGAACTTCTAAGGGAGATCCAAAATTGTGTGTATTCAATGTAAAACATGAATTTATGACAGCAGATACGCAGTTTAAAAGAGCATTTGAAGCAGAATACAAACAATATGTCGACACAGACCGTGATGTCTGGAAAGACGTAAGCGAAAAGGGTATAGCATTTAGTCAAAACTTTTTGCCAAAAAATGACACGTCCACTTCGCAACTTCCAGATGATAATGTTACCGATACAATCATAACTTCCTTTTTCGAAAAGTTTATATTAGTTTGTTCTACTCGCAGCGAAGATCAGCTACCTGAAATAATAATGAATGTATGGCAATCGACAAATGTTCACAATTTATCGATGGAGCAAAAAGGAGTGCTTGAAACCGAAATGGCTTATCAAGAATTGTCAGTAATCATATTTAACTGGATGAAATCAGCAAAAGCTGGACCACTGGAAAAGGATTACGTCAACACGTTATTCGAAAGCATTGTAAAGAAATTTGAACACCTTTACGTGAGAATTGAGTCCAATAGGTACATAAAAATCATCAAAGATTTCGTGCTACAGATTAAAAAAGAACGATTAGAAAATTCCAAGATTTTCAAGTTTTTAAGTCAACCCTCGCAACCTGATCACAAAATTTACATGTTTACATCGAGATACGACGCTGATTTCAGCATGTTGATTGTATACCAAACGTTTTCACTGTGCTTTGGTCATGATAGTAGCGGCGAAATAACATTCATGGAAAGCGCGAAATATTTACAAAATGAGGATTTTGTACGTGACACTTTATGCCATACGGATGGTCGAAAAGTTTTGGTTGTTGTTTGCCAAGAGCATGAACTTATTCCTGATTTGAGTGCATTAGATTCATATTTCAGAGGAAATAATAATAAGGTAGTATTCATAAAATTGTTCAAAAATTGCTCTGCAGGAGAAGACATTGAAGATCGTATATTGGTCGGTGATTTAGACTTTTTGGAAAAAAATTCACATTGGAATATTTTCGGAACCGATGCATTGCTAGCGGATATTATTGACGATGACGATGATGTGGCAGTTTTATTGAAACTCACCGGAAAAGGAGGCAGCGATTCAGCAATCAAAACAAATTTGATTGATCAAGATTACGAGAAAATTAAAGAATGGTATGTTCAGAGAGATACACAGAGGAGCGTGAGTAAGAAACTAAAACAACTAAATGAGGATGAGTCTACTAACGAAGCGTTTCACGAATATAGACTACCGTTAAACGTAAGTTCATTTCGAGAAGTTGATAAAATGAGCTGGAATGAATTTCGCTCCGCTGTGGAGAATAGTTTTGGTCTATCGTCGATATACACGGAGCATATTGAAACTATCATACACTCGCATAAGCATAGTATAGTATATCACCCTCCGGGAGTAACGTACGATCATGATGTAAAAGTTCATATTTTGCTGGAAGAGGCAGGTTTTGGTAAATCCACCTACTTGACGTGGTTGGGGTGGTATTTACAACAACATGATTCCGCCAGGTGGATAATAAGATTCAATGCAATAGAATATTCCACCGATTTCAGACGACTTTTGGATGGTGATGTCCACGCCAACATGGACAATGACCTCGCACTAAGAATCTTGTTCCAAATGACGCACTTGGCTTTATCGATAAGAAATATAAACAGATTATCAAATGAAGAAGTGGATGTGGAGCGCACGAAAGCTGAACAGTGTGCAAAGTTTCTTTCCATAGTCGATGGGAACATAGAAGTTGATTATTTGCAAAACGACAAGCACATGTTGTCGCCTCTCCAACTCATCGAGATGAGACTTTTCATAAAAAAATTTAACAGTCGAGAGTTGGTTCTGCTATTCGATGGTTTTGATGAAATAATTCCTACTTATAAACAGGTGTTGTTCGATCTGCTTCACAAATTTGAGAAATTTGAGGGTATCGATAAAATTTATCTCACAAGTCGACCGTATAAGTTGAAAAATGAATTTGAATCTGTTTTTGATGACGTGAAGTTTTATCGATTGAAACCATTTTCCGACGAAGATCGGTTAGTTTCCATAGATACCTTCCTGAGCAACGAATTCAAGGAATACACGCGATGCTCAACAGAACAACGGACTGATTTGTTGATCTGTCTGGAATCTATCACTCGATACTACCTGTGGAACTTGCGAGACACTCCCCTGTTTACCAGAATGGCTTTGGATACGCTCTCTGGTTTCATTCAAGAACATATCGACTTTGCCGAGTGTCGAATATCCACGAAGATTGTCGACTTGTGCCACGATAGGTTTGAAAAACTTCAACTCATAGAGTCATTTGTTGAAAATAAAATGAGAATAACTGTAGACAAAACAGAGATGACTGATGCCAGCCGAGCTACAGTGCAAGGTGAGACTGTCATTGAAAATTCTAAAAAGCATGCAAAAGACATGTACTCCTTCTTGGCCCTCTATGTGCTTTTCGACGCAGAAGAGCGTAAAAAGTTGTTGACAGAGGGTGATCCGAAGGAAATATTTCTAAACTACAAAAGCATGGTCAACAGAGGGGTCGAAAAAAGTGGCATCGTGGAGGCCGTGCAAGACGATGTTCCTTTGTTCATACACCGCACGTTCGCAGAATATTTTACTGCATTTTGGTTATATTGTAATAGGACAGTTCCTGCTGTTAACAAATTTTTGCGATCTCCTTCATTTTGGAGCGATAACAGAAGAGAGATGCGAGAGTATTTCGACCGGATGTTCATAAAATCTCGTGCTACACTACACCTGACGGCAATTGACAAATCCACAGGTGACATTAAAAAAGCACTAGAGAAAGATCATCTTTGTATTTTCACTAGAGATGGCGCAGGAAGAACACCACTTCATTGGGTAACACTGTATTACCCTCACAATGTATCGAGATTTAACGTTTTGTTCGATCCAGGAAAACATCCTGCTCAGTCTTACTTGAACGAAAAAGACTATTTACTGAAATGGAGTGCTCTGGATTATGCATTTGTTTCTAATGATTCATACGCCGTTCAGCAGTTGTTAGAATATGGAGCGAGAATCAACGGCTTGACTCTAGCACAACAAGTACAACAAGATGAACCAGAAGAGACTCTGCGTATAGCTGTTATATACGGAGATTTGATTTTAGCAAATACTAGATATCGTTGTAAAACCCTCGATAAAGCTTTAAAAACGTTTGCGAAAGAGGTGACGGCAAAGGTTGCCGAATATTTGGTAAAGGGGAAAAAAGTCGACTTGCAATCACCTTTCATCCAAGTGAACGAAAACAAGCTGACACCTTTGGAGTACTGTGTGCAAAAAAGGGCAGGTGGTCTGTTTGTAAATCTTGTTGAACAGGCTGGAGGAATTGAGACTATACTGCCAGACAACATGAACGGTCTGATAAAAAGAGCAATTGCAGTTGAAAACCTTTACGTGATTAACTATCTGATCGGTGAACGTAAGTGCACTGTTCCAGCAAACGTTGATATGGGCGATTTTTTTTACGTAATTCGAATGACCATATCAAATAATTTTAACACCCTGTTTACAATATTATTCAAACAATTTTGCGGACTATTAGACATTGAGTACGTTAATCAGTATGGAGGTGACAATGAAGATGATGGGGAACAAGATCTATACACTTGGAAGCCAGCAATCAATTTTAGCCGGGAGAAAGAATTGATTAGCAGTTTCTCGTCCGAGGTTAGTAACACACAAAAAAACCTTTTCCGATTGCTCTACTTTTCGCTTTGCTCAGGAAACCGCTTTACATCGAAAAAGGTATTGTCTTTAATAACTGTACCCATAAACAACAACGTAATGACCAAGTTGATGCATTTTGTCAAATTAGACGAAGTAGGTGGGTGTGTGAACAGACGATACCAGGACGCTCTTATAGCTGTTATCGAAGAAAAGGTAAAGAATCCTAGAGATTTTGAGGACGCCAACAAGGAAACATTACTGCAGTACGCTCTCAGCTGCAATTTGTTCAAAGTGGCCCGTTACTTGATGGACCACAAAGGATTCGAACCGAAGCAAATTGGAGGCACGCTTAAATGGAATGCATTCTTTGATTGTTTAGCTTCTTTCAATGATACAAAGTTTGAAAACGATCGAATAGAGCTTTTCAAATACATGATGCAAAAAGATCCTTACGATGTATTTTCGTACAAAGATAAAAATAAAAAAACCGTTTTAAATCGAGCAATTGAGAAGAATCATTACAAAATTGCCAAATTCCTTGTTGAAAATCAACTATCAGGATATCCATTTGAAGAACGGGAGCCATTGTTGGTTAAATATTTGAAAGAGTTGGGACTCGCAAATTTACGTGAATGTCGAGATTGCTTCTCGTATTTACTCCAAAAGACCAGTGATGTATCTTGGAAACAATTATATACTCATGTAAACAAACGTTTAAGTGACATTGTTGAGTTTTAATTTGCTTTAATCATATTAGTCGGATGTTTGATAAACTTTTAGTTAAGAAATTGATGTAGGTTCTATGACTGGAATTACTGACAATAGTGAGCTGCATCAGGATATCATTGAATCCGTTCCTCTAAACTATCTTATCATTACCATTGCACAGTCTTGAAGGGTAAGAACAAGATTCTTATATATTAGTTTTAATATAAATCTTGTTAAAAGTGCTTAGATTAAATCGATACCACACATTAAAGCAGGCCCGTTAATAACGCAGTTTTATGTAACATTGAAGATTCGTTGAATTTGTATGAGTCGCTCTTTTACGGTCACATTAATCTGTAGCTCGATCTTAAACATAAATTAATAGATTATAAAATTGCACTCTCTCAAAAGCGTAGGGCAGCCATTGCTCAACTAAGGAAAGCTAGAGTTGATTGAAAATACGGCGAGGTGGTGTGAGATAATGACTAACTTCGTTATGCTTGTATTAGCAAATAATACTAATATAAGAATCAGGAATTAAAATGGACTTACTACGAGTCGCTTAATCAAAGTTAGCGAATATTGGCATTTAATGGAGGCGCATGGTGATTTATTAAATAAAGTGGTTTTTCCAGTCAAAATATCCGCAGCATGAGCACGATGTTTTTATTTATTTTAAATGAAAAACCAGCCGGTTAAGAGTTTTGGAGCAAATGATTCACTTTCCAACCAATGTACTGCGAATGCTTTTGATCTGTCATCACGGTATTTTTGAAACCAAGTTGAATATTTATCACAAATCGATTCAACTATTCATGATTTTGATCACCGGTTTTGTACCGTACAGTGGTATCCACAATATCATCGCTGTAGCTTTGGGTGAGGCGAAGCATGGCCCGAATCAATTCGTTCACAATCTCTCACCAGTAACGTACGGTAATCAGTTGGTCGGAAAATTAACACCAAATGATGTCAAAGATTCGATTCGCTCATTACCGCAACGCCAACGGCTCCGATCTTGGTGCTATTACAGTGCACGCTGGCGAGATACCGGAACAGATTGCACAAAGCTGATTTAATGCCAACCGAGAAAGGCCGATACCAAATGTGACACTGAAATAATACTGTGCCATGCAATAAATTTCTCACTTCACCTGGCATTTCAATGCCATCTCATAGTGAGCTACATGCGCTCGCTGTACTGCACATGACAAGAGATAAACTTGGTAGCCGATGATAAAACCCGTTCGCAGGTTTGCGAATTATTTCAAATTGCAGCTAAGTTTGCATTCCAAAACGACTACTTCAACGTAAAGCATTGACTACCCTTCCAAAGAGTTTAAAGTGTGAGTTTTTCACGATAAAGTGTGAAACAATGCCATTGACAGTAATGGTTTAAAAACTAAAAGTAAAAAAAAAAAAAAACAGATGTCACGAAACAGTCAATTACTGCGGGTGAAGGGTAATAAAAATTTAATAAACCACATTAACACCCGCTTTATCGCAACACATTATTACCCCACATAACGCATAACATTATGCGCTCAACAAGAATATTTAGTAAGTTTTACACATATCGGAAAAACCTGTATGAAAAAAGCCGCTTAGCAAGGATAATGAAAAGAGATTTTATTGCAGTTAAATATGTTTTGAATGTAACTGCGTCGTCATTCAGTTGATCAAAGGCATGGAAAGATTATGACCATTAGAAGAATAATGAAAACTGCAACCTCACCAACGCATCGTCTTACCTAAAAAGAAAAAAAGGAATAAACAGAAAAATATTAGGTGATGCACATGGCGCTTTTACTTTAGTAGGGACCATAGTATTTACGGGGTCAAATAACAAAGAAGCCTCGGAAAGAGAATCTCTTAGCAATTGTTGATCCGATTTCTGTACTGTATTAAATATACTTGATGGTCATGACATGTACATGACTTAACCGTCATGTAAGTACAGCACATGTTTTCTAGTCTTCTTATATCATTATATCCAACCATCTTTGTTTGAGAAACAAAATCTTGCACAACGAAATCTGTGGGAAATGTTTTGAAATAAAAATTAACACAAAGTGCTAAATGTCTAAAGGATAAGAAATTACTATATGGCTAAAACCAACTTTATTAGTACTCTATCCTCAAAGTGGCCTTTTAAAGTTCTCGTAAAACCCACAACTCACTTTCATATTCCAGCGAACTCCGGACGAGGATTTAAAGCATCCATCATCGGACGCCGAACGAGTGCACTTTAAGACCACATATACTTTAGCACATAAAATCCACCACCATCCCAGAATCCAAGCATCGGGTTTGCATGGCAGTGCAGGAGATAGTTTGTCACGATCGGACGGTAAACTGATGGAACGTAAACTGATGATGATGGATTTCGCCTGGAAACGGAAAGCATCGGAGCAGCAAACTGCTTTGGCTGTAGCACGGAGTTTTACATCCTCACTTCGCCGTGTGTTACTTTGGAAGTGAATCTGTACCATGCCAACGACCTTGTTATCACCAACGAGTTTTTCTTTTTTTCATGAAAATCATTTATCCGAAAGGGATTGATACCTTTTCGACTTTTTATTTATTATTGATATTTTTCTATCGTTTGCTAGCAATTCTGGAAAGCATTACTTGTTCAACTAATTTCAAAAATCACAAATGTTCTAAATTAAAGAGAAATGTAAACACTAGAGACCAATAAACATGTTTACATTTTCTAAAGGGTTGAAATCATTAGAAAATTGTTTTGCGAATTCGACTTTGCAAAAATGTCAATCCCGCAAAACGACCCATTTTATCGCCATTTCTGTAGCGAAAGCTCAGCTGCGGATCGAACCGTGAAACCTACACGGGAACCACATTTCCCTCGCTGCAGTCGATGCACGGGAGCCGTAGTAAATTTTTATTGGAATTTTATGTACCGCGGAAAATCCTCCAATCCTCGGGCTGAAGGATTTGGTGTTTGCGCACAAAGAAAGAAAGAAAAAAAAAACTTTACTCAAATACACTACGCCACTACGTGGTGGTGGAGGCTACAGGAGAACAATGCAGTACGAAGCGTACCACATGTGAACAGATGCCAGGGCATGAAATCCGCGTCCCGATTTCGCTAATGGATGGCAATGCGTTTTATGCATTCGCGAGCAAATACTTTCGAGCTGCAGACTGGGCTGATGGTAAAGTGGGGGGGGGGGGGGTCTCAATACACCCGCCTTCACGCCGGGCGGAAGAAAGCACACACACACACATAGACTCTCGAGAATCGTTCGTGGAACACGCCGAATGCAGCAAAGCTTTTCCCCGGCGTAACCGTATAAGTTGCCGCGGGATAAGGGCCAATGACTGTTATGAGCGCATAACTTTCAACATATGCACACAGGCGGTGCGGGAGGAATGGAGGAGGGCTTTTAAGCGCCCCACGGGTGTATCACATTTCCATTAGGAAGGAAGCGGGAGGGGGTGGCCACTTTCCAACGCAGGACCGGACCCGCACAATTGGCTGATTGGTACGCTCGGGTTCGCATCGGAAGATTGCATTGGCTTTCGAGTGTTTGAATTGAAATGAAATATCATGCGGTGATATCCTTCGATGGCTTTCTTCGGTACCGATAAAGCTGCACAGTGTGTTGCAGATACTGTTACTAAAGGACCCTGGCTCGGGCGCATAACGCGGTGCAGTGCACTTGCGTTTCCATGAGTCATCTGGATTTGAAACGGATACGAAATAAAATATCAGTATTTGAAAACCAGTTTAGGGGCAATCTTTGCACAAGGCGACACAATTCCTGAGGACAGATAACATTTATATTTATTTTTGAGCCTTATCTGCCAATACTTTTCCCATACTTTGGTGATGATTCAAGGGATGAAATAAATCTGGTCCCACGTGGAAGTGGAAGTATACTTTTTGTCCATTCACTGCTGAGGGAACTCTTTAACGGAGCATGGTTGCTTAAACCAATTCCATGAAAAATAAAAGCCTCCCGAAAATGGAACTAAACAGAAAAATTGGAATGCGACAGAAATCGATTATTCCTTGATCCGTTCGAAGAGTGAGAACTTTGGCAGCGGTTTCATTTTGCTCCGCGAGAATCAAATTTTAGCAGCTCTATGCAAATTTGCATAATAAATGACTTCTTTTTCTCATTCTCCTCCAGTTCTACAAATGTAGAGGTGACTAAAGAAAGTGTCTTCGAATTAATTAAAAAGTGATAAATCACTTAGAGGCGCCACGAGCAGCCAGAAATAAAAGGTGTAGAGATAAAAACTACCGAATGAGAAGAAAACTGGGAATCAATCGCTTAATTTATACATTAAAAATTGACATTGCTAATGGCCATTTCCACATTGGTGCGCAATGTGTTAGATTTGCGAGTGACCTGGACTCTTAGTTGTTAGGTGGGGAAAAGCCGCACAAAAAAATCTAAATTAAATAAATCAATCATCACGAAATGAAAATTTGAACTAATTATGATGCACATACAAGTTTGAAGGAATACTACAGTGAAAATCAATTCGAGTATTGAATTAAACTATTAAGACGAAAGCAGGTGCCAAAAAAACTCCTTTTTATACAAGTTTTTGAGTATCAAAACTCTTAAGAAAACATACTTTTATGAAACATCTCACATTTTAAGTAAACTAATAAACTCCACAATATGCCCAGCCCTACTCCACAATATTGTTTGCTCAGTAATGAATAAACCCTCCGGTCCATATACTTTTCCACTTTTAAAGTCCTTAATTAAACTTAAGATCAGCATAGAATACGTCATGTCCTCTGACATCGGGCCGACCCAGGCGGAAGTGCAAAGAACACGAGAAGCCAATTGAGAATCTTCATTTCAAAAACGACCCACGGGGTATCGCCTGGCCGAAGGAAAAAATGTAGGAAGCTCGAAAGTAAACTAGTTTTTGATGATCTTCTCAGAGCGCTCGGTGGTATTAAGCTTTCTTGCTGTGAAATTACTTTGTCGTGCTTTGGAGCGCACTTTTCATGTTCCGTCTTTGAAGCATCTGAAAGCTCGACGGGTCGAACGCCATAGCACAAGGTTGAGGGCGTGTGCGGGGAGTGAAATCCGGAATCCGGGTATAAAGTACACTGAATATTCTTATCCTTGAAAAAAACGTACCAACCTTCGATATCGAATCGGTATTGTTACATGGTAGAAAAAATGCGATGTAGCGAGGGAAATAAAACGAATTCAGCATAAAAAACACCATCTCTCGTCTTTAGGTGCAAGGTTGTGATTTTCTTTTCAAAAGTGTTGATGACAGATAGCGAAAAACATTTCCTTTTCACAATGGGACGTTTAGTTATACTTTTATTTCAAAAGAAAAACTGTACGATTCCGGTGAAAAATGAAGATGCCTTTAAATCTACTCGTTTACAATCCAGTGAGATCTCAACAACGATTTTTTTATTGAAATAATAATGTTCATTACACCTGAATATTGAAAGCCCATTGTTCAAATGAGAGGGAAAATATCTTTAGAAAAATAAACTATCTGTGTTCCAGATACAATAAGGCCAGTTGAGCGCTTTTGATCATGGCAGTCGAAGCACTTCAAGAGAAATAAAATTAAAATTAAAGAAATTAAATGAAGTCATACGAGGTAATACAAGTAGCAACATGTTTCATGCAGCAAGCGTCAAATTTTCCTAATAAAAATACTGTCACCTCGGATCAATTATTATCTAACACAAAAAGTGCTGAATTACACGAAGATTACACAGATTAAATAACTAAAAACAACGTATTTTGTGTAGAAAATTAAAGCAACTAAAAAAATCTTTTGATTTACAAAAGGTTCACAGTTTCTTTCTTGGTGAGAGTTTTTAGAGAGCAGCATTCGCTTCATACTCCGTTACGGTTCCATCATTTTTAATCTTCTCCTTTCGATGAAAACGTTTGATAAATGAATTTTGTTGTGGAAGAAAAAATATCCAACCACATGCTACATGATTTTTTTTTTGTTTTTGATAAAAGAAAAGTAAAATTGAAAAGATCTTTTCTCCGGTGAAAGAAAATTAATCATGTTCACCCCCGCTTCCACGGTTCTTTTGCTTCCTCCTCCGACATCATATAGGAGGAAACTTGATTTTTCCACCATTACTCTCGGCTAGCTTAGCTTTTTCCTTTTTCGATTTTGCAGCACCGAAAGTAAAACAAAAAAAAACCTCTTCAGCAAGTAATTATTCAGTGTCGTTATTGGCGTCATGCGATACATGCACCGGCTGCCGGATCGGAGTTCACTCGTTATCCGCAAAGCGGAAGCCACGTGTCGTCAAAAGAGGAAAAAAATAACCATCCTTAGCTCCACACAATTGGATTAAGACGTGCAGAACTCAAACCAAACAAAGCAGAACCCTACCGTCTGCAGGGGACACGTGACGCCATCATTACGCTCCGAGAAAGAGGTAGGTTCTGTTGAAAACTTTTATCGGCTGGATTTGACTTTATTCTGCAACGGGTTGTTTCGAACGTAAATTGCTATATTACTGATAAACCACCGCAGGCACATTATTCATTCCCGGCTCAGACGGGTTGGCTTCGGAGGAAGCGAGGAAAAGACTAATATATTTCATCTGGTTTTGAACAACCCGTGGTGGTTTCGATAGCATGCTTTCAAAGTTATCATAAGTTCTTGGAAGGTTGAATAAATAAGTGAAATGAGAACTTACATGAAAGGAAAATTCGCAAAGATAAAAATGTTAATAAAGAAAATTAATTAGGTAGTTCACTCCCTTTTGCTCAATCCAATATATAGATCAATGTTTGTGAACAAAAGATTGTTTTGTTTTTCGAAATAGTTATAAAAAAAACATATTTAGTTTTATGTTGTAGTCAATGAAAACGACTCATATCTGAAAATTATCATTAAGTATTTTATCACCTTATAAAAAGAACATACATGGAAAGAAAATTTGCAAAGATACAAATGTTGATAAAACAATATATAACTTGTTAGTTTATTTCACTGTGCCTCCAATATGTTGTTCAATGTTTGTGAACAAAAGAGTATTTCGAAAAAGCTCAAAAAAATATATATTTAATTTATTTTGCAGGCAATAAAAACGATGTAGTTCAATGTACTATGCAAAATGTGTTTAGCTTGAAAAACATATATTTAATTTACTTTGGAGCGCATAAAAATTATTGCTATCTGAAAATTATCGTTAAGTGTAGCATAAAAGTAGCATTATCATTGTGCTTTAAGTTGTTGAAAAATGATTGGAAAATCACTACAGATAATAGTTAGGTTAATCTGTTTCAAAACAACTATTGTATTTCGGTAAAGACAAACGCAACTAAATTAAGCCGCAAATTGATACCAACATCGCACGATAATTTTCGGTTGGAAACAACCCGTTTCTACATTATTGGAACAGACAAAAATGGCTTCCCAGTTCGTGCAACACTGCCGTCGGTGTTGTCGTGTGTCAGCTTTGTGGTCACTGTGGCTGACAACAAAATCTACGCCAAAAGGTGTCGCAAAATCCCGGAGACGGTTCGGTTGTCGTTGATTCTTTTTCCCCTTCTTCGGTCCGGTTTTATTAGCCCTTTTAACTAGACAGTGATTTGAGTCGCAGCCAGCGTAGGGCTCCGAGGGCCTTAAGCTGTTCCCACCTGCCAGTCGGAAGCGGTTCGCAACATGTTGTTGTGGTGTGTGCCGTATGCAAGGGGGAGTGTAAGGGAGCTTTCCCGAGAGCATTAACCGAGAAAACCAAAAATTACCATAACCAACTGGTTTTGGCGTTGCCTATAAATAGTCCCCTTTTCATAATTGAGGTTAATTACCATTTCTGCTACGGGTTCGACGGTCCTTTCTTCGTACCGGCCCTCCCGGCCGGGAGGGTGTTGGGGTTTAGGGCTTCGCTGTCTATTTCCCGGAGTCGCACGCAACGAGTTTTGCATGCGGTGGTCTCCTGATGACGAGCGGCTCGTAATGTATTCAGCAGCGCTCCGAACCCTAAGCGGACTCCTAAACTTCCGAAACCGATGGTGTACCCTGCTTGGTTGCTGTGAGTTTCGTTTATTTATTTATTTGTACATTTATTTTTTGTGGCCCACCACAGGACGAAACGCTCGACGGCTAGAGACGGCCTAGCGACCGTATGGCACTATAAGCTCCTTAAAACTAGCCACAACCGGTCGTCCATAAGGTAACCTCAAGGCCGGTTCGACTGTCCGAAGGCTAATTGATGGAAGATTACACAACATCAGTTTGGCGACAGTGCTTTTCAGTATCTCTCGTTTTTTTCCCGGTACTGTTCTTCTTCGAAAATCGTAGGCTCCTTTACGGGGTACGGGCTGACCCGGTGGCCAGTGAACCGAATCGAAACCATCCGGTCCCGGTTGGAAAGCTGTCGCACACAAAGCCACAACAGCGAAACTCGAATCCGGAACGAAAAGCTCCTGCTTTTCCACCGACGAACCACCGGTTCTGTTCCGACGGCGAACGTCACATAAATGCCAATATTTGGCACGATTAACATTCGCACGCATCGGGAGGCAACCACACGCAGACACAGTGTGTCCTCACGGAAGCGTGATTTTGAGGCTCGGTTGGGAGATCGGGGAACGATTTGGATAATTTAACGGACCACACGGTGGAAGCCAAGGAGGTCGATTGTCCTCTTTGATTAGGTTTAACTTTCGACCCCCCGGTTTTACGTCCCCGGGGGGGAAAGGATGGTGTTCGATGCGGTACGTAGTTCCCGTCAACGGTCCCTCGTTTTCGACGAGACTAACCAAAGGATGGACACAACATTGTTCGCTCGAAGTGTCTCTTTAGGCTTTGGTTCAGGAAAATTACAGGCTTCCAGAGAAAGTTTCCACCAGACGTGTACGTGTCCGGAACGTGGGTGGAAAATTCATGCATTTCTAATTGCGGACCTCACTCGAGGGTGTCCAAAGCATTCTGTTTAGAATATTTAAATTAAGATAGGGGAATGCTCTACCCGACACATCATCATTGAAGAGATTGATCACGTTGATAGTATACATTTTCAAAAGCTCATGTTTGTTCGACCTACCCGGATGCCATTATGAAATATTTTTTTAATCATTTAGAGTATGGTGTTTAAAATTGAGTGGGTTTCAAAATTAGCTAGGCAATGGACAACATTTTTAAATTTATATTTTGTTACTTTTAGAGACAGTCCGGAACTGCGAGCCCGGATTCGCTCTAACAAGCAGCTGTCAAAGATGATAGAAAAAACGAACTATGATAAATAGTAAAATGTATAAATAAGCGCAGAAAACAGACAACGTTTTTTTTCTGTTGCAAACAACATCGAGTAATAAAAGACTAAAGTATTGGTTGTTTCCTCAACCATATTTGAAAGCTTCCTAAAATTTGATAATTTTTCCCGATCGTTTGCAACAGTTACTCTTAGAAAATATGTGCTTCTCGTTTTTAAATTTAATATCGTGGTTAATTAATTTATAACACAAGCAAATATGGTTGGTGACATTACGTGAAATTAGTATGACTCGCAAACCTGGTAATTGTATCCTAAGGGCTCATCCAAGCTGACCTCGTATTGGATTCGTTGAATCGAAATCCGTGTGGATGGAATTCGACAGAAGCCTTGAAGATCAAACCTTACCTGGAATGTCAAACCAATGGGGTGTTTTGCATAATTTCGATCTTCAACTTATGAAACGGAATGGTTTCAGCCTTCATATTTTCCCGAATATCGGGTTTCCTAATTACATCTCTAAAATACTGAGCTGCCTCAGGTTAATTTTCATACTCCTCCCAGATTTTGAGAATCCCTTTGTATCTTTCTTGAACGACCCTTAAAGATTTAGTAAGACATACCTTCAGCTAAAACGGAGTCACAAAACTTCCATAACTAGTAACCTTTTTGCAGTTAAATTAATCTTACTGACTGAAATATTAGCTAAATGAAATATGAGATTTTAAATACCGTTGCAAAGTATTTGATGTTCTATGACGTTGAGTTCAAGTGTAAAATAAACACTGTCCAACTGAAGCGTACGGAGCAAAAATTAGTCAGCTTTGAAACATGGAATGCCAACTCAATTTAAATCTTGTCCCCGTTTGCCAGCGTCAAAAATTAATTCTTTACCAACACATTCACTTACGGGGAGTGAAAACGAAGCCTTACTACCTTTCGTTCGGAGTACCGGAGGCGGAACCCTTCGATGCTTTCCGACCCTTTCCGAGTGTGTCTGCCCGTGCCGGCCATCATAAATATTCAATTTCTGGTGTTGGCTTACCCATTAACTAGATTACAAAGGACCTGCTTTCGAACGCCAAAAGCCCCCACGTTTTCCCCCTAGGGGGGGTTGAACGCCGCCCAACACTAGAACAGTCCTGTGCTGCCTTGGCAGGATGCTGCCGACTCCGACGCACAAGTCAACGCACAGGGCGTAGGAAAATCAATTAACACAAAATTTTGTCGACTCACACACACACACACACACACACGCATACGGCACTTGCCCTGAAAAACAAACATTTCTGAGAAAAGAGCTTCCATGTGTGTGTGTGTGTACGAGGCTACGATTGTGTGCGGCACGAGCATAAATGTAAAGTCGGACTTTATATCCCTCTTGCGAAAGGGCGAGTCGTGCGCCGGCTGGAACATGCATTAACATGGCCGTTAGGGTGGGGTGGATTGTACCTCCCCCTCAAACTAGGGTCCGCACACATCGTCCACATCGTAATCATATCGGTGGTGGGGGGCGAGGATTCGAGCGGGTCCCTGGGAACACCCTGCCCGACCACTATTCCAACTGGGGCGGAGGGGAAAATGGCGTGAAAGTGCAAATAATCGAATCGGTAAAGCAGTGAAATGATCCAGCAAATTCAATTAATGGACCACGCCCTTCCCTTTTCCACAGGGTTTTCTCGTCCCCATGGCAAGACAATGTGTAGTATTGAAGTGAACTGACACATCGAAGCGAATCCTTTTGCCACATTTCTTACACCCTTAGCGTTGGATGGAGAAAATGGCAAGATTTAGCGAGGGACACGCTGAAGAGGGCGGACCAAACCGCAGTGTTTGTCGGAATCAATTGATTGAATGTTGTTTGGGATAGGTTTTTATCTTTTATTTCGCATAACCAATCGACTGTGGAAATCTGTTGCATTTAAACCTTTTGTGTTTGGGTTTAGTAAAATTAATTTTATTCGAAAATAAACAGGAGATTTGGAACATGGAAGAAAGAATATCAACATCATACAACCAAACCATGAGCAAAAGAACAAATAATTAACTTCACTAGCAACATAACTACTCAAGTTTACTGCTAGAAACACTGTGTCACACTACCACACAAGAGAGCTCAAAAATAGTGCTTGCAAAAAGGCAAACTTCGTAATAAACATAAAAAAGTTTAATATTGTTCTGTTGTAGTCATTGTGCTACACTTAGCCCAACATAAAACGTAAAAAAGGGACGATAAAACCATCGATTTTGACACAAGATGACTCGCAACTCGTCAACAGCTTGCAGACTTGATATTTTCGCAACAAAGAAGTAAATTTCTCACCGAAAAGCGGACCAAACATGACGTATCCGTCGTCGCTTTTGTCTAACTTTTCCTCCTCAGTAGCGCATGCCACTCTGACAAATAATTAACTTAATAGAGTTAATGGAACGTTAAAAATTCAACACCCCGTTCAGGAGTCGGACGGTTTTTCCGTTCTCTCTGCGAGAAGCCACCAGTCGGCGTCACTTTCCAGCGATAGTTGGAAGGCGATTTGTCATTTTACACACAGGACCATAAGTGTTCCCACCCAAACGCCGATAAAGTAACGGACTATTAGGGCTAATGTAGCTTCACTTACCGAGCGGAAATTCCACCGGTAGGTAGCCGGCTTCCTCGGGAAAGCGGGAAGGTAAAAATGAAACCGAACGCCGAAGCTTTTCTTCCCCGGAACTCCTGCTGCTCCGTTCTCGGTACGACGTTAATTATTTCCAAACACCTGTGAAAATTCTTTCGACTTTCAGCCCCTCCCCGGTTCGGTTCCCTTGAGTTCCCGTGCTCCCCATCCGGCGCCCACTTTCTTCTCACGTTCAAGCTTCCATTTTAAAAACCTTTTTCCCCCTTAAGGAGTGGATAGACTTTCCACTTACCCGGCAAAGGTGAACGAGCTGAAAGCGAAGGAAACCAAATTGTGCGCTAATGAAGTTTACGCAATATTTTTCAATTATGAATATTGAAATTCCTAGTTTATACATCCCAGCTCGCAGCATCCGGATTGTACATGTTAATTAGATTGCTGCTTCCGTGCCCACGCAGATCCCATGCCTTCTTTCCCAGCCATAGTTTCCAACACAGGGGAACGACGACGTCTCACTGTCCTGAGCAGGAATCGCTCGAGGGAATACGCTCCACAGGCATAGGCTGTTCCGAATCACATAAGCCCACACCTGTGTTTGTCCCCCGTTCGGGGAAATCCATCTGCCATTCGCCATCGTGCTTTCTTCGGGGAAAATCGTGGCGCCATCGCCACGTCGGCCGTAGCATCGTCCATCAAAGCTTGCGCCGGCAAGCGAGAGTTAGGTCCGTTGTCTAATTGAAAGTAATTTACACTTCACTGGAAAATCCGCTCCACTTAGGTGAAGGGTCCGCCGGCGATTACTTGCAGGCACGAGGTGGTAGAAGAGGTTTTTTCTTCTCTTCGAGCCATCGAGCCCGAAGAAAGGGAATGATTTAATTAAATTAGATTTTAATTTTATGGACCACATTTATTAACGGTAATAGTTTTATGGTGGCACTAAAAATACGAAAGGCTATTGGAAAAGGTATTCGACTGTGGTTTGTGCTTTGTTTCACAATTGTTGGATTGCATTTTCGTACTAAATCCATTCAAGATCTATGCTTACGATTTATATACCACAAAGATAAATAAGATTAGATTCAAGCTTACAAAAGGTCAGTTTAAAAGCTACTTTAAGTTTTTTCTGAAATGTATAAAACAACTGCTTTTAATCCTCAATTTCGATGTTAAGAAGATCCAATAGATATTTAAATCTGCTTCGTGTTAAAATTGTTGCTCAACAACTCAAGGACTTCTCCAACATAAACAGCTGAAATGACCTGAGTGCGATAATGAACTCCGACGATAATATTTCAAAGCAAATCCAACACTGTTGAGTCTGAAAATGAATGACCTTCTCGTGACTCTATCACCATCTCGCCAAGCAGAAAGTCGTTAAAAAAAGCTTTCCCCCTTTAGAAAGCAGCTCTGTCGGAATGGAATTATCTTGAATGGTATTAATAATTCTCCATTTCAACTCCCCGCGATCTGCTTGTGACGAAGATATCCCCCGCAGGAAGATAATGACACCTTCACCGTAGACACCTCGGGCGGTGTAAAAAGGAATCTGGAAGATAACACTGCTATCTGCAGCAGACAGCAATCTAGTCCTCTGCCGGAAGCCACGGGAATCAAATCGGTTACGATGGGTTTTTTTTCAACCAGGACCAGGTTTGTAGAGGTAGAAACAGCGCTCAAGTGTAAGTTTTTGAAAGAAAGCTGTTGTAAGTAATTTAAATGGATTCATTTCACTTATCTTAAATGGCCTTCTTCCAGAGGCTGCGCTCCGGGTGGATAGTCAAAGCAGTTGCACTTACCTAGAAAAGAAAGAGAGAAGAAAAACGTTAACGAGTCGATCTTTTACGTTAAATCTCGCCAGGGACTTCGCTGGAATGAAGGTATATTTGTTTGTAAAAATTGCTCAACGCGTTCGGTTTATTAAAGGCGTACCATTTGCATTCACATTTCTCCCTTTCCCCGGACACGTGCTGATGGCTCGTGCGCAAAGTGCGTCAATTACGCAAAGTTTTTCCAACAAACCCAACCCCCAACGCATTAACGGGGCGCTGGAAACGAGGTCAAAAGTATCGATAGATGAATATCTTTATCCCGATCACATCATCTCGCTTCGGGATAGCCGTCGAACAAGTCACGATTTTTTGGCAAACAAAAAAATTATAATAAAACGTGACGGCTGGAAAGCGACAGGGAGTGGAAAAGGAAGCGGAAAACGCCACAACATAGACTACAGTGTTTGCTTTCAATCGAACAGCTTCCATCTCTGCCAGAAACATGTTACTCGCCGAGTACTTTCGGTGGCGCTAAGGAGAAGTTAAATTGGACAATAACAGCAGGGGAAACAACCCCGATTGTCGAACGATGTGCCATGGCGTCCGTTTAACGAGTGCTTAATTTGAGCGTCCTTCAATTATCAGTTTGAAAAACACGAACCATTCGCGCGCACTGGCCGTGGAGCCACTCGGGAGAAGTTTTATCAATCCACTTCAGCTCGCCAGGTCACGTTTGGCACGCTGATAACTATATAGTGCTTCCCAACGAGGCGCATAATAGCTGATTGAATTTGGCTAATGGAAGCAAAATCGTTCACGAACGCTGCCTGTCGATGTTGATTTGTCAAATAATTATACCATTTATAGTGGCCTCGTTAGGAGTACACAATAGGATCTTTTTAGAAAATTCAATAGGTAAGACATTGCAGTTTTGTTAATCACACATCGCTTTATATTTGAATAACCTGCAAAAGTAAGAAAATCTAACTTTACCTGATTATCTTAACGTTTATAGAGATTATAAGAGTAGTTAATAAAAATTAAAAATAACCCAAACATGTACTTTACCACAATTTAATTACGGTACGATTCAATTAAGTAACAATTATAGATGTGGTAACTGCGGTGGTCTGTGAGGCAAATACTTTAACATTGCAATCGTCGATGTTTTACGTCAGGAAAATATGATTTTATAGTAGAACTTACACTCAATATCTTTAAATCCAATTGCTTGAGTCTGTGCAGGACCAAGTTATAGTATTCAGCGACACTTTTAGGTTTATTTCATTAAAAAGTTTACTATTATTTTAACGGTGATATGCCCCGGTGCGCCCTCAGAGCAAAGAGAAGTTGGTTTGACAAGCAAAGCAAGAGTTGGTAAAGTTAATGAGATTTGTTGACTCGTACTGCGACACGCTCTTGGCTGGCGATCTGAAAACTTCACCATCTTGACACCACGATCAAGGAGGCGGAAAATAAAGTTTACACTTCAAGCCAAGATGTTTGCCACGTCAACGGACATTTCGGGAAATTCGATGACCCCTGCAATATGGGTCAACCGGGGGCCGTTGTGTGTGCGCATTCCGGGCTCGCGAAAACTTTCCATCCCCGCAGTGGGAGTACTCAGATAGTGCCGTGCTCAGCGACAGACGACAGAGTGAGCTCGCGGCTACGGCCAAAGGTCCCCGGGTTCCCGAAAGCGTCACGCATTGGGCAGCGCTCGACCGAATTGATTTTCTAAGTAAATTACGAACTAATAGAATTATAATTAAACTTCAACGGCGGACGGGAAGGAATAAGTTTTTGGTCCGCTGCTCGAACTGTCATTACTTTCGAGCATGCACTTGACACCAGAACCATTGCCCGGTGGGAAGGTTGTGGCATGTTTCGGGGCGACATTCGAAGGCAGACGGCGACCGAGGTCACCTCCGAGATCGACTAAGAAGCTGGTGTCGCGCGATGGTTCTCCGTGGTGTGTTTCATTTTCCTAAAAGCTGCAAACACTTGGGGAAAGTTTGCGCCTTTACCGAGCAGTTACGAGCCACATTGTTAGAAAAGTGAAAAGAATTTGCAAAGCATAAAATATGAACGGCTCAGCATACTTGAACATTCTAAGGATTTAAAAGAGACTCAAAGTTGTGCAAAAAAGAAAGTAAAAAAAAACATGAATCTGGAAATGCATGGAACAACGCATTATTGATTCGTACACAGATGAGTCAAATATAAATGCCAAATACATTTTGGTGTAACATAATTGTAGAAACACTGATTTAATAGGACTCGAGGATAAAACATTCATCACGAACTCAAATAAGTCGTTCTTCTAACCATTCTCAATTCTTTTGTCAAAAGGAAGTCAAAATGGTGTGGTCTGAACAACAGGAGTGCAGTATCCCGGTCCGATCCTGCCTTTGTATGTGTGCCTTCCATTGAAAAGTAATTTTTGCTACCATTTGGCAGCAGATATTTATCTGGCATTTGTCGAATTTTATTGCGTGCCATAAATTTAGTACGCACTTCGACGATCCAGCGTTTGTCGTGACACTCGTGCCATTCGCGCATTTTATTTCCATTCCATCGAAACAATGCTTTTGGAATCAAAAAAACAAAATGTCACCCACCCATGGCCAAGTGACTGACTTGCAGTTATGTTGCGTTGCAGTTGGAGAAAGAATACCAAAACACAAAAAAAAAGTCCCATTTGCCAACCCAATATTGTTCGCTCGTCTGCTACCCTCCGGGCTGACCTTTCGCTCACGATCACGGGGGGTTCGGTTATAAAAGCATAGAAATCTGCCAAAAAAGACATAAAACATCCTCCTCCCCGGACTGGTGAAAACGAACACATAAACGCGATCCAATATCCTGCCAATACCTCTCCGAGGCATCCGGACTCTAGAGTGGCCGTGTCGGGGTCGGCAGAGTGTTGGACGTGTTATTTTTGGGGCTAGCGAGTTGTAGGTTTTTGCTCGAACCCCTCTTTGACCCCTCGAAAGCTTGAGCGGGGGATGATAAAATATTAAAATTTATATCCCACACCCGACGGCACGTTGGTAGCAGTCGGCTTTCTTTTTTCTTTCGAGTGCACTCCAATTCTCAGCTCAACCTAGTGGAAGTTTCGCGACGAAAAAGGTTTGCTTTCAGCGCTTCGTCCGACCAACTGTTCACCGTCAGTCCGGTTTCTTATAAAAGGATCAATTTTTGATTGAGTTGTAGTTTTATCGCTGCGGTTTATGTCACGTCCACAGCGCCGAACAGCACTTGTGCTAGATATTGCGACTAGCTAAGGACAAAGTAAAAAAAAGTCGTTTTTCGTACCAAAATCGATCATGCTAGTACTCATTCGAAGACGCTGGGACATCATTGAAAATTGACAACAGCAAGGTAAAAACCTTAACATTTCCATCCAAAGGTAATTTTACAAAAGAAAACTTATACCACAAGATTTAAGAGAGCCCTTGAAGTGAGGCGATAAGAAACCAGGTGAAAACAACAATTTTCGATCTTTCGATCAATATTCATATACACTCTGTTCAGTTGCTATAAGATCATCTTGATTTTCACGGTTTTCACCCATTATATTAATAAATGAACTCGCTAAAGAAGTTTTTTTGGTAAAAGCCTGCCAAAATTGCTATAACTAATACGGAAATTGATAGTAAAATATAGCCTACAAAAAAAATTGAGTTCCTATTAGACCTCTTAAATACAATCGAGTTTAAAAGGCACAATTCCAGACCAGTGGTACTAGAATATTTTTTACAGTTCGATGAATGTAAACATCCTTTTCAACTAGATCTGAATAGTTCTATTTGGTATACATTGAGAGGAGTTAACTAGAAAAGATGGTTTAAGGATTATAAAACAAGCCGGAATTAGACGAACTAGCTCGAATAGCACCGTTTTAATAAATACAGCCAACTTCATATCTCCAAACAAATGAATTTTGCTTCATTTTAAAACTTATTGCTTTTATTCAATATGTTTTGACAAAAGTTGGCAAGTAGTACTCAATAAAGTAAACAAGTAGTAGGAAAATTGAACAAAATAAAAAAAAGTGTAAAATAACCTGAAATTCATTGAAAACAACGTGAATTTCCCTCCCCTTCCACTAAAACCCCACAATTTGACTACCTTGCGACCCAGGAACATATAACCACAAATTAGTGTCAACTGACAGCATTGGCATCGTTGTTGTCAAACGTTTTTGCGTCAAAACTTACCCTAAGTTTATACAAATGACTGCTATTTGGCGCCCAGACGGTGTACACTAATTAGAACAACATATATTGAAACGAGTGTGCGTGAATGAAGGGGTTTCCACCCCCATCGTCCTCCGACAGCGAAACAAATAGATATAAGCCTCCGTTATGGCCGCCATTACATAGATCCCGGGAAAGGGATCTTTCTTTAATGAGCAAACAATGTAACAATTTCCACACCTTCAACCCATTCCCTCCCATACGTTGGGCGTGTATGCGGCCACGACTGGTTGTTTGTCCTCCCCCCTCTCCCCAGCAAGCTGTGTGTCGTGGATTCTTGGACATTTTTCTCCTCGCAAGACGATTGCCCGACGGCGAAAGAGCAATTGCACCCATTAGACTCGCTTACATCAATTCCATACTAACCCAAAACGCCCGAAATAAAGCAGACCTCCTATTTAGGAGGTTGAGGTATGGTTAAAGAGGAGCAGGGGGGGAGGGCAAATCACAACAACAACAATGGACCCATCAGCAGCATCGCAAATAGGCATTATACCAGTGATTCCCCTCGTCCCGGCCGTGGTTAATGGTGGCGTTGATGTTGACGATGATGGGTGGCCTTAGAAAATTCCAAACGGCCTCGACCGTGGAAAACAGCGTCAAACGACAGGCAAGTGGTGGGGAGGGCGGGCGGGTAGGGGTTTGCCATTAATTATTCCACGCACTCCCACAAAACGGGGCTTCGTAATGCCGCGTCTAGACGCAGGAGCAGGCTGAGTGAGTGAACAGAAGCCTTCCACTTTAGATCTCGAACGCGCACTAGATTTCCCGGGCTCATCACGCTGATTGCCTCTGGTTCTTCTTTACGCTGGCCAGTTTCATTATCAAGTTCCTTTGAATTTCACCGGATTCGCTTTGTGGATGCCTCCGCTTGTCATTTCCACCGACCGCCCAGCGTTTTCCGAGGACGCCGGTGGGTTGTGTTTTCCAGCCGTCATTAATAGTTAACGCAAAACAAGGCGTCTCAGGATGTGATCCCCGACCGTTTTCGCAAAGGATACACACACAGACGAACGCCACTGAAACATCAAGCGGAGACATTTTCAAACACGTCGAAACGCTGGTTTCCTGCTGTCAAAGTCAAAGTAGTTCGGTTCGTTGGCAAGGATGGAGTCACGGCTCGGGGGTGAATTGTTCTTTTCCCCCCGTGGTGCCGACGCTTTCAAAAGATTGCACGGCTCCGTTTCCTCCCATCATCATCATCATCAGCAACGTCGGCTTCTTTCCTGTTTACTGCAAAATGTTTCACATGGTAATGAAGCCGATGAAAAGCTAAACGTTCGCTTCGTTGGTTTTTGGCCTGGGCTTCGAGCGTCGACACGCACACGGTACGCCGAATCCTCGAGAGCACACACAGATACACCCTGGAACAACCTTTCGATTTGCGCCCGAGCCTTGACATGAGCCGATTGTCTTGATTTATTACCTACACCATCATTGCGAAGGCTTTGGGGAAAACGTTGGCATTCCGTGGCGTTCGCGTTTCCATTTCGATTCTGAGGTCGTCGCGCGCTCGGAGCAATTCTTCTTCGGGTAATGAAATCGAGTCTACCGAGTCCTCGAAAGACGTGGAAAAGCGCCCAGAAAAACGGCAGCCCCGGACAGATTGAGCACGTAATTAAAATGCCTAATTTTCTTACGAAAACCCCCGCGTCAGTCCCTCGAGGGAGGCAAAGGCATTAAAAATGAAAGTCACACACCAACACACACACACACATACCGCGATAGTTTGCGGTTCCAAGGCACGCGTGTACGCAGGATTGGCGCAAGACGTTCGCCTTTTCCCCCCATTCGACAGTGGATCAACGTGATTGGACTAGGCATGGGCAAATTGAATCAGAACTGTATGATTCACTCTGATCTTTCTACTGAGCGAACGATTACCGCACATTCAAATCAACCAAAATGATTCTTCCGCACGCCGATGGTCCCGACTATGCATACATAGGAAAAATCACGACTCGCCAGCTGTGTGACGATGCCCTAGTGGCAAAATCAGCATGCTTTCTCGTTCTGCCCAATTGACAATTGATACCGACAGAACGAGAAAGCATGATCATTTTGCCACCGGGGTGGTTCCTTACCGTCTATAGCCGTACGCCAGCGGTGCGATATTGATTCGTTCTACGGTTGATCATGAATGTGTAAGACAATACGTCACCCCCTGGCGGTGTGGTATAGGTTCTACGTACGATCGTTCACTGTGCTCCCTAGCCCTGCTCAACCGCACGCCAGACGTGCGGTATTGATTCCTCGTGCGGTCACCTACCGTGCAGGCTATAGCCGCACGCCAGCGGTGCGATATTGATTCGTTCTACGGTTGATCAAGAATGGATAAGACAATACGCTACCCGCTGGCGGTGTGGTATTGGTTCTACGCACGACGATCGTTCTCCGTGCTCCCTAGCCCTGCTCAATCGCACGTCAGACGTGCGGTATTGATTCCTCGTGCGGTCACCTACCGTGCAGGCTATAGCCGCACGCCAGCGGTGCGATATTGATTCGTTCTACGGTTGATCATGAATGTGTACGACAACACTCCACCAACCGGCGGTGTGGTATTGGTTTATTCATTGATCAACGAGCTGGCTAGCCCTGCTCAATCGCACGCCAGAGGTGCGGTTATGATTCTTCGTATGGTTGATCAACTTTCCTACTATGTAAGTGTGGGGCACCATTCTTTCTTTCGTTAGTACATAAACGATAGCAAAAAAAAGCGGTTTTTGTATCAACCGCTATAATTTTGAATGAATTACTGTTTTAGGTGGGCAACGATATTAATTATGGTTGTTAAAATCACATCCAGAAATATCATGAATAAATATTCTAATATCGAATATTTATGTAAAAAATATTCTGAATGTATGTGATATCTTACAATATATCCCATTTTTCACGGTGTTATAATGACCAGGCCAATATTTGTCGTTTAATCTATAACCCATTCGACGAAAAATCGCTCTTGGGACGTGCGGAAGAATCACCGCACGCGTTCAGTTCATCTCACTGAGCGCACTGCACCGCACCTGATCTTTTTAAAGAATCATCTTTCCCATCTCTAGATTGGACGTGTTGAGGGAATTTCGCTCCCGAACAGACTCATAAATATGCGAGTAGCTGTTTCGTTTGTAATCAAAGCAATTAGTCCCTAATCTGCGACGAGGCTTGAAATGTTTTGTGTGATTTTCACTAAGTGATAACAATTCCAACGATGTACAGCGAGCGATGCGAGCCGGAAAATCGGTAGTTTACGGCGATACTAGAAGGGATTCTAATAAGCTGAACCAAAGTTTGCGAATTCGAAGAATTCTAAATATTTATAATGAGTTTACTCAACTATTTATGGTAAGAATTAAATAACAAGTGGGTTAAAAATGTTCAAATATGAATTTTACGACAAGTTAAAAACGATACATCGATGCATGTTTTTGAAAACATTATTCACATTTTCTCCGGATGTCAAATGTTGTAATGATTTGGAAATATTATCAAGGATCAAGAAACATTTGAATTTATTATTGTTGATAACATTACAATGAAAATATTTATTAGAATGTTTAAAATGTATGTCTTATGGTACACTTTGGTATTACTGCACCTTAAATAAACATGTCACAACAAAAAGTTCCCAAAAAATACAAATTCACTAGCTCAGTTAAATATTGTTTGAATATACAACTGTTGGAAACATTTGGTTTTCAACTACACATTCTGATTGTTCATTCTATAGGTGCGATATATGATGATAGAAAATCGTAATTAATTTAAAAAGTGTGTAGTTTCCAGACGTGAGATATAGTTAAAAACCTTTTCTTATATCTAAGAAATATGTGCGCAAAGTTTGATTCAAATTGGATCAGACGTTTGGGAGGAGTTTAACCTCCAACACCGTGACACAAACATTTTATATGTATAGATTTCACTAGCATTATTTTAAATGTTGTTTGGAAACACAAATTGAAGAGTTAATGGAACGTAAATAAAATGAAAATATAAAATTTGATGATACGCTCAAAATAGACAAAATTGTTGGTAAGGGAAAAACAATGATCATAAACCGTAAAAAATGATGTTACGCTAGACGCTAGGGACGAGCTCTTTGGAATTAATATTCAAGCATCCACTTCGTAGTGCATGCACTTGACAATGTTGCAGAAAATGAGTCGGATGCACAAAAACTACGTTTAATTTCACGCATTCATACACCAACTGCAGCAAAAATGCAGCCGCTGCGTGGTGCGCAACGGAACTTTTCTCCAAATGGTTCATTTGCATCCGGCAAAGAGTAATTAAAGTTCACTTCAGGACATTCAGAGCTCACCCTCCCCTCACTCCCACCCTTTGGTTTGTGCCAGAGCTCAAAGTCCACTCGAAGCGAGTGTTAATAGTTTCAACGCTTATTTGCATACCAGTCGTGAGTACGTACGTTTGACAGAAAACTTGTCCCATTCTCGAGCTGCAGCGCTACCCTGCTGCTGCTGCACGTGCCTTTTCAAGAAAGAAAACGGTTTTTGAAGTGGCAAATAACAGAACCTCCTAAGGTCGAACGCCCCCTCAAAAGGGTCGATGTAACACCAGTCCCGGAGCGCCCGGACGAGGGAGATACCAGAGCCAAGGCGGGGCAGGCTGCGACACTACTTAAGAAAGCGCTGGCAGAACCGCCCAACGGTTGAGTGGATTTCTGCAAGTGTTTCTTTTGAAGTGTGACTTCTCGATGGTTATAAATTTTCCCGACCAAACATCCTGCGAGAAGACGCTCGTTCTGGCACTAAGGCGGTGACGCCGTTCAGAATTTGATTAGGCAACAGGAGTGGAAATAGTGAAGTGAAGCAAAAAAAAGACAACCAGACCATAAGAAGTTCAGCCGACGAGATGGTTGGGAAAACTTCATTGGTTCTGTAGGTTTTTTTTGTGTGTCTCTCTGAAAGCTAACCCCGAAAATGATGCCAACCAAGTGTCGCAGACCACGTCCGGTTCATTTGTTTCGAATCCACCCACCAAAACTCAAACAAAACAACAAAAAAAAAAAAAACTCCAAGAAACAAGAAAAGAAAGGGCGTAAAGCGTTTTGCGGTTGAGTGGAGCGTGCAGTCCTGCGGCACAAGTTCCGTTCCAGTCCGGCAAAGGATGCGAAAGAGATAACGATTTATTGCCATTAATCAAATAAACAAAGCTATAAATCTGGCGAACGAGAGCGGATGTCAGCTCTTCGAAAGGGAAGTTTTTTGCTTGTTTCGTTTCATTGCTTATGGCTAAATGTTACATACACGGGTTTCGAATCGTTTTCATTCGATTTGAAGGTGGTCAAAGAACATACTTTTACTTTTATCAACTGAAAAAACTAAACACATCTTTACAATGTTATTTGAAGCAAGAAAAAGCATGCCTTAGATTTAATTGGAATACTTTGAAGAATTAATCTCTTCTGTACTTTCTTCACAATAATGGAAACTGTTGTAGAAAGAAATACATATTTATCTCGTGGTTTGTTATGTAGATTAGACAAGTAGGTTTCAAATCAATCCAACATGATAAAAGTCGGGATACTGATATTCAATTTAAATCTATTACATATTTTAGGTTTTTATTTGTATAGAGTTTTATGTACACTAAAAACTCGTTTTATATAATTGGAGTACGATTTTTGGCATGCACATTCACAATACATGTTAGTAACAATCCGGAACTGTGAGTCCGGACTCGCACTTGCTAACGAAACATATAACTTAATTAGAGATAAAAAATTATACAAATAGGCTAAGCAAGTGAAAAAACTACCTTTTTCTGTTACAAACGTTTCATTCGATGTGTTGCATATGGATTTCATCCAGAAAGACTGAATATAACCTGTTTTCCGCAAAAGGTGCAAATAACCCCACTTCACTCAATACGTCAGCAGCAGGTGTTTGACGCATAGTCTACATTATGGCGCATTTCTGGAAGCGTCTTACTCTCATTCGTCTTTGCGCTGATTAAAGACGTTTCACGTCAATTTCCAGCTTTCGTCGGACACGCAATGGATGTGGCCAACCTTAACCTTATCACATTTAATTAATTTATACGCATTCGATAATCTGCCACCACACTCCGCGCGCTCTCGGCAAGAAGCCAAGCTTAATTTGTCTTTCAGCTCGCCAATCAATGCCCAACCCAACGTATCCGTGTCCCGTGCAACCGTCACCCACCGTTGATATCCGTATCCTTCAGGACCTAACGACGAGCGAAGCCGAAACCGAAAAGCAAGCAAGCCAATCACAGCTGCATACCATTTTCTCAGCCTCAGCTGACCAGTTTCTTCCCGGCCGAAGCTAATCCCCTACAATCTGCTAATGCACGTAATTATGTCTTGGAAGGATTTCCCCGGGATCCTGCTCCAGTTTTCAGAACCGGGTCCGGTCGGTTCCGTACCAGCTGGTCATCAGAAGATGGCGTATTGTGTGTGTGTGTGTGTGTGGGTGGGTGTGTTTTTTTTTGTATGAGCTAGTCTTCTGCCTTCGCTTGCAGTCACGGTATCAGCAGTTAACGAGCCATAGCCGGAGCTCCGTCCCAATCAATGGCTCCAGCGCATCGGAAGCTTAATCCACCTTCGAGCCACTTCCGGACTTCTCGCCCAGTTTGAGAACACAAAATTCCCCGTCTGGGGTGGGACTCCCTGACGTCAAAACCATGGTACACAAGAAATCCATTAAACACAATCGTGCTGGCTCGGGTGGGTTTGGTTGTTTTCCCTATCATCGAAAGAAGAAAGACGTTAAACCACGCTGCGTTGAAAGAATCCATTTTCTCGAGAGCAACTTCACAGCGGACACGGTGGAAAGGTTCTCCGGAGGGTTTTAATTGCATCAAAAGCTCAACGTAGCGCCCTCCTCTGAGGAACTTCTTCGCCGATTAAAAGAGAACATTTCGAATTTAATCACGAACAGACATCTATTTGAAGCTCTGAATAGCGAAAGTGTGGCCTCCATTTGCGAAAGATCAAATAGAGCTATTTTAAGACACAATCGATTTCACAAAATCAATCCAAATTCCCCTTTCTTTGGAAGTAACCATTCCAAGGCCATTAGATATCAATCTAAATGAAGTTAATCCTTACAGACGTTGGGATGGTCCCTGAAGATCATCGGGCGTCGAAGAGGGCGGAGGACATAGGTTTCCAATTTTATTGCCCATCCAAGATAGGCATCGTTTGGCCCGACGAGAACGGGTGCCATTGTTTCGGGGTTCAAACTAATCACCTGCCCTTGTTTACGACATCGTTGCGAGTGATGCTGCATCAGTGGCTGAAATAATATTATTTCCCACCCGATGCCTTCCCGGAAAATCCACAAACGGCCACAAATTGTTTGGCTTTGGGCTCCGTAATCCTGGCGGGGTCGTAAATACACTCAAAAATTCGTCCCTGCCGGGAAATATATAGGCTGGTTAGGTTGGATTATTTCCAACCCGAGCCTTAAATCAACATCCGGTCTCCGCCAGACGTGTCCGTCTTCCCGGCGGCGATTGGAGAAAAGGGTCAAAGCGCTCGTTGTGGGTGATGGATATCGAGACACGCACGCCGCATCGATGGTCGGTTGGCCTTTCGAACGATTCTGGTGGGAATTTTGTCGCTGATGAAGTGATTGCAGCCGGCACCGGATTGTTGGTTGGAGCGACGAATTCAAGGCGGCCCTTCATTTGAAGGGTTGATGAACAGACCAATGTTGTTCAAAATAAAAGAAGATGAAAGCTATCGCTATCGAGCAGAAAACGGTTCGAAGGAAGCTCTGTCACCTCCCCGAGCCGGAGACTGAGCATCGATTCTCGAGAAAAGCCACCCGGAAATAAGAGGCCAGGGAGATAACCCCTCCTACCCAATAGAACATAATCTTAATGGATCTGTTCTAGATATGAGTTTGATGGTCGTAAAGATAAACGCAAAATCAGAGGGTATGGAACATTTTTCAGATACCAATGGGAAAAGGCGAAGGAAACACGGACAGAGCTTAACCACAACGAAGGAAACGCCGTTGGTGAAAAACAAAACAAACAGTAGGAGGAAGAAAAGAGTTCGCCTAAGCTCGAGGAACGAGCCATACAGCAAATGGTGCGGTCAATTATGATAAATCGAAAGAAGATAAACGAAATAAATGCAAAACCGTACACATTCGGCCGTTCGGCCATTTGTTCGGGAGGCAAAAGGGTCCGTACACACTGCCGAAACTTCTCGTGGAGCGCCGAGGCAAATCCTTCCATTTTCTCCCCCGTCCCCGGGGGAGATCCCTTTTTCCTCCGGCGTGCGGCATTTTTCTGACCACGACCGGATCTGCTGCCTGCACCCATCGGATCCGGTGACGTTAATAGAAAAAGTTTTTCCTGACCCTGTCCAGCCTTTTTCCTTTCGGGCTGCGACTCTTCCTTTACATCGGTCCTCGCGTTCCTCTTTTTTCCTTCCGCTCTCGTAATGAACCAATCAACGGTTCTGCTGCCAACTACGAGCCATTTATCGATCAATCAGTAACATAAAACACACTCTTCCGAGGGGGTTCGAAAAAGAAGAGTTGAAAACGCACACGAAACCGAAAACAAACTACATGACAGCGCCGCCATGATTGTGTTATGACTAATTGTTTTAGGTTAGTTTTCTGACGGCAGCGCGCTGCCATCGAAAGCGCTTTTCCCCTGGCGGGATTGCTCAGCGATGAGGAAAACCACTGAGTGATGAAAACAATTGTTGCAGGAAGAGTAAAAGAAACATGTGGAAAACAGAAAATTATTGCCGTGATGTTATCAAAGATCCGATTATCTTAGGGACTTTATTTTCTCACCGAGGTAATAGTAAGTAGTTCATCCCAAATAGTTTATGTTTTGATTATTCCCATTTATTGTTTCAATCAATTATAATAATTATTATTGATAAAACAATAAACTAATTTCAGTTATTCATTATTCGCGGAATTACTTTGCAAGGATATATTAATGTTAAATTTGTAGCTTCGCGATATTTCTGCTTTAAGATATTTCTCCCACAAGAATCAAGAAATAATACATCTTCCAATGAAGCTATCACAAGCTGTTTGTTTTGTTTAGTTCAGAAGAAAGCTGCCATCATTATGCAAATCTAACAAGAATCGGTTTTATTCGCAAAGAAAAATAGTCGGCCCATCGATGTTTTTCTGGCATCTCAGCAAAGCTTATCCAGGTAAGGCTGTGCTTTGAACTGTATCTGTTTATCGTCTAACCTTCAAGCGAAACATACAGATCCAACATTCAAATTGCAAGAATTTCTAGAAAGTGCTGTTCACTAACAAAACAGTCTTTCCAAGAATCGTTCCATTGGAATGAAATCTGTACCTATGAAATATGAAACGAATCGTTGATGCGCAGCAGATGTACGGACGGTTCGCTATCTGTTTTCGACTTTCCCTTCCAACACACACGCACGCAGGTGGATATTTCGTTCTTCTTGCAAATAATATTGAAACAGAAAAATCGCCTTCCCTCGCGTCAATCCAGACTCGTTTTATTTTCCTGTGAATATTGGAAGAAGATGGGCGAAAATCAGGCGGAAAGTTGAACCGTTGCAGGAAGTTAGTGTCACAAAAAGTGTCACTCGCAGTAACGCCACTCGCTAATGTCACTCAATTGGACCCCCGGTATCTATTTCCCGTATCCCGTATAAAGTGAATAGGATTGCTCAAATTTATCTTCTCAGAAAACATACTCTTAGTCGTGAAAAAGGTAGTTTTAGGACCAAGATGTCAGTATGAATATTGATATTTTGAACCCTGATTTTATTGGATACGCACGAAAGCTTTGCGTTATTCTAAATCGTTTTCTAAATAAATATTTAATTCCAAAAACTATCTCCATCAAAATGAAAATCCGCAGATCATCCGCAGGTCATTGTAGAAAGGGATCAAAAATTCAACATTTAAATTACCTTCTTGTTTTCGAAATGTTCAACAAGCGAATATTTTGCATCACCTAGTTTTCACCCGCAGTCGAGGGGACTCCATTTTGCCAGCCCCGTAGGTCGCCGCGTTGAACTGACATCGTCTGACAGGGAATTAGTCATGTAATACATTTCCACATCGCTGGTCTTCCGGCGAAAACGGCGTCAGAAGGGAAAACCGGTCCATCACCGTCAGGTCGAATGCTGCGATTCCACTTCCGGACTCCGAACACGCTCGAGAGCGTGCTGTCAAACACACTCTCACACGGTGGCTCAAGCTCATGCACCTCCGAGCAGCAGCAACTGTTTGCAACGCGGGCCCGATGTTGCTTAGGTTATCGCTCCACCAGCTCCCATGTCCTGCCCACCGTCATACCTCGTTCCCACTTGGACTTGGGAAAAGTTTGGCCGCGTGTTTTCCGACAGAACACACGACGCTCCAAATGCTAAATGTGACCGAAATCAACTCGTCACCGTTGAGCAATAGGTTTTCTTTTTTGGGTTTCGCTAAGCTTTGACGTACGATGAAGCTCCACCGGTGGACCACACGCGGGCTGAGTTCTTTCGAACTGTTTTCGCTTTAGATTTTAGTGTCATGAGGTGGTGCTTGCCCAAGCCGTGGGGACAGTTGTTTCCAGCTGTATGTGGTGTCAAACTGACGATTTAAATCTCAGCTCAGCCGTGTTCGGGCGGGCAAAAGCAAACAAACATTTGTTGCATGAAATGACGGACGAGTGTTTGACATGCAGCTTCGACTGCTAAGAAGGCTATTTTTTCCGACCACTTTGTACATCAGTTTTTTGGATAAACAAAAAAGCAAATCTATAGAAAAAACACTAAATTTGGACATGTGTCTTGAACAATGAAAAGTACAGCTTGTTCTACATTGTTAGTGCATGACGTTATCACTGCTATATTCATGTGTTTTTGCATGTTAAAGTAAGAGTTTTACTAGTATCTTTTATTTTTCTGAAAATTAAATTGTCCCTGTTCATTCAACAGTTATTTTTTATCTTATTTTGGCATTTTAAAATAAGAGATTTACTAGTATCTTTTATTTTTCCATGAAATAAATTGTTCCTATTTTTGTTGTATATTCTGAGTAACGGTTTAGTTTTTAAGTCAATGTTATTTTATGTTCAATGTTAAGTTTTATTTAGGCTTAGCGCGCAAATAAAATAAGTAAATTAAATTAAATTAAATTATTTTATTATTTTATTATCATTTTATATTTTATCTTATTTTTAAAGTTAATAAATTTTATTAACTGTTTTCTTCCTTTTTACAAATTAACCCTTAGTATTGACAACTATAGCACTTATTTATGGTAAACCTGTTACGCTAAATTGGATTAAGCCTCATTACAATGCATGTTTAAAGATGATTTATATCAACGTACCATCCATTTAATTTATTTGTTATGTTCAGCTGGAAACAAAATTGGAGATAAAATTTACGGCTTACAAGATCAAGTAGTAATGTTGAGAATTAATGAATACCGAGGCGTCATGATCTCACAATAAAGATAATGACAACATATCTTCCCCGACACCTGATGATGGAAGCACCACTTAATGAAACAAACGAACCACAAAACGCACACACACATACGCACAAAACAGGACTGTTTTACGTCGCTCGGCACTCCAGCCTGTCGAAAACACCGACGACCAGCAGCAGGTTTGAAAAAGGGAGAAACCCAATACCATCAAGAATGGATCGGCACCGCGGTTTGCGTTCGGGAGAGGAATTCATAATTCACCACGGTCAGGCTAACCTTGACCAAAACAGATGTAAACCTCAACCGACCCCCTCCACCCACGGAATCCTCCCCCGCCGAGGGGGCCAGTTGCTGCAAAGTATTATTATTGTCTCGATTGTACGCGTCGCGTATCACATGCGCAACGGCGCGGCTTCGCGATGACGCTTTCAATTCTCTCGACCTCGTGGTATGCGTGGCCACCCGATTTGGGTGTGCCAGAGGGGAGGGGAAGGGACGCGGTAGGGCAGTCACGCCTTCTTCCCGCCTTTTTCTGAAAGCTTTTCGATGGCTCGGTGTTTCTTCTCCGGCGTTTTAACGCATTACATGCTTCGAGATTCGGTGTCAGTGTAAAAACATGATGATGTAGATTGTGTTTACAATTTTCGAGGGTGGACTTCAAACAAAAAAAAACACCACAAACAATGAGCTTATTTTAAAAGACAAATAAAATGATGCACTCCGCATTCTTCTTAAATAAAGTTCATTGTGTATTTGTGTTCATTTTGCTGTCAGCATTGAATTTTTTTCCAAATATAAAAATCATCCAGATTTGAAAAACGCAAAAATTTATATCCGTAAGTCTCGTTAGTCTCTCTAAGATCTAAGATAATATAACCAAAAAATAACACAAAGGATATAAAAAAAAGTCTAAAGTCAGATAATCTTTTAAAATATGTTTTTGTTCATTCGATCGTCAGCATGGAATTAATATCAGAACACGAAAATGATGGTCAAAATCAAAAGAAAGTAAAAAATCTCGCTAGTTCAAAAGTAAGTCTCGCTTGTTTAAAACCAAGATAATATACAAACCAACAACAAAAAATAACAGAAAAGATGTAAAAAAAGTCTAAAGTCAATTAATGTTTTAAAATAAGTTTTTGTTCATTCAATTGATATCAAAACACGAAAATGTTGGTCAAAATCAAAAGAAAGTCAAACATGTACGCCAATGACAGAAAAATAGCAGAAAGTATATAAAATAAGCTTGAGATCATACTTGATTATAAAATAAGTTTACGTTCATTTTACCGTCAGCATTGAATTGTTATCAAAACACAGAAAAAACGTTATTAAACGTAAACGTAACGTAACGTAACGCAAGCTAATTTAAAATTCCATGGCAACAAATCGAAGACGAATAGCTTCTTTAGCAATTATACATGGCTACTGGTTTTGCATAACCGTCATGCTCTATTTTCATTTAAACGACAAAAAGCTAATACAATAAATTCTTCCCCGCACACATATGGGCAACCAGAAGTCAACGTCATCGGGGCCATGATCTCCGGCAAGCCCATCACCATCGTGTCCCGTTTTCGCTCGTTAACGATATTCAAAACATTTCCTTCGCATCAGCCCGCCCTAGATGGAGGGCAGAACAGAACAAAACAAAAAAAAAACAAGGTATGCCTTGGATCGGAGAAGGGCCTCCGCTGCCTGGATCGGGTGGGGGCATAAAACAAATAAAGCGAAACAACCCAGAGAGCAGTCGGAACGACTTCCTGTTTCCACCGCAGGCCGGCTCAAAAACGGCACTTGACTCTCCGATCACGTAAATGCAGTCAACATTTTTATAATTTTCAATGACAACAACGGCAAAGGCAGGAGTTGTATCTCGTTCCGTTCCGTTCCGTGCTGTTCCGTTTCGGTTCATTCCGCACCGATATGGGGCGGGGGGCCGGAAGAATGATGGCGCCCGGAAACGCCGCCGTCCCGGACGATGAAGGTTTTCCCGGGCAAAGCACAGCTCCTTAAAATGAATGAGCCTCCCGGTTTAAAAGGAAGCGCCGCAACGGTTCGTTCGTCCGCATCGTCGTCGTGTTCGGTATTTGTAGGCGCAGCGGTTCTGATTTTCTGAAGTCCCATAAAATTGGAAAACCTTCGACTTCTGGGAAAGGAGACCGGCGAGGTGACAAGCGGCAATGATGATAATAGTTATAGAATAACAACACTTAAACTTAATCGCCCCCGGCAAATCCTTTGCACGTTAACTGGGGTGGGGTGGGATGGGGGGTGGAGGAGGTCGTAAGGTGCAAAACTAACAGACAGTTACCAGCTGGCAGGTCACGGTGGGCGCGTGAGAAGGGTTCGACTTTCCTTTCGACTCCCTTTTGGCTACCCATCAAACGTTACGCTTCGAAACGATCAACACACTTAAGCTAATGTGCGTCTCGTCCGTTCCCATCCACGCACAAAGGCCAATCAAATTTCTAATTGAGGGTTATAACCGTCTCCACTTCGTCCCCCGCAGGGGTCCTTCTCTCGTCCTTGACCTTTGTCAGTCCGGGGTTTTCCGAGATTTTGCGGAAGCGGAAGGCGATCCCGACCAGCGTTAACCTCCCACAACCACCTTCGGCGTTCCGGGAGAGATGACAGATTTTTGCTCTCATCGCTCGCCTTATCGATAAGGAAACATTATTTCCCAGCCCAGCCCAGTCACCAGGACGCGGCATCCTTCGCATTACCATCGTCGTCATCCTTATTATGACGACATTTCGGAGCCGACGTGAGACACCGAATCGGAACGAGCTGACTCGTCGGGTTCTTCGTCTGGGACCGTTCTCCGTGGGCTCGGCTTTGGAAAAACGGTCTATCTTCCTTCCCCCCCCCCCCCGCCCCTTGCTCCTCCCAGCACGTACCATTTGCACGAGTGGGCTCATTTTCACTTATCAATAAATTTTCAATGCAAATAGTACGCACACCGGAGACCCGGAGCACTTTTATGACGCACTTAGGCAACACAAAATGTTTACGGCCGTTTGGACCGGTGAAAAAACGCCGCCACTCGTTCCGTTTTGAAATCCATTCCGGGGCGTTGTGGCGTGAAAAATGGGCCCCCGATAGAAGGTGGATAGGTTGCACATTAAATCGTACCGAGCGTGTGATTCTTTGCTTTCGGGGGAAAGGGCCGAGAGGACGTCATCGTTTGCATCCAAATCTCGTGATCAATAAGAACGTCCAGTAAAATATCTGCTTCCCACCTTACGAGTTTTCCATTGGGGGAAGATGGGAGACATCGCTCGTAAATGTGATTCAATAAAGCGTGAAAAATTGCCACCTTTTCTTTACTTCAATGGGAAAAGCATTTAATAAAACATCATTGCGATAGCTTTCCGGCGTATTCCGGATTTGCAATAAAACAAAATGGGGCCGTTTCGTTCCGGCTATAAGTGCATTCGCCACAAACACACACACTCACACACGTGCAATGTTTGAAAACAATCAATCTACAATTTACTCACATGATCAATTTGATATTTTATGTCACTCGATGTTTAGTAAACCGGAACGGGTTTTTTTCACGCTATTTTTTGGGGGGGCTCCTGTGAGCTCTTTGTTCTCGTCCTAGGAGGGCTCCCTTGTTTCCGGTGGATCGAGGATTCCACGCATAAAAGAAATGTGCAAACATACAAACCAACGTAAACACACACACACTGAGCAAACATAACCGTATTGCATGATAAATGACAGTTCATTTCATGCTTCATTTGAACGAATTTGTTTGATGCGAGGATCGACGCACGTTTCGCGTGACGGAAGCAATAGGATAGGGTGGTGGTAGGTTGATTGCAAACCCCGATTGCTTCCACCCTTTCCCGCACGCACGATGCAAATCATCGGACAGGATCGGTTACATGACGCACACTAGACGAGCAGGGAGTTTTATTGATTGAATAATAAATTAGATATGCCGTTAACATATCCGACGATTTGCGGGGCCGATTAAATATTAGTAGTAAAAAAATATAAATGGATCGTGTCTGTGCAACATGTAAGCTGTTCCGTGTGATCCATATCGACAGGTAATACTGAATTATGCAGCACGAATCATGTTTACTAACTATGGCAAACAGCATAGAAATGCATTGCTCGACAAAAATGCAAATGTTCCAACAACCCTTCTTTTTAAAAGTTCCTGTGTCATGATGTCAGCATTGACATCTCATTAAGAATCCAAATCTAGTTAATGTAAAATACAAGTACAAAGGATATTGTAAACTAGCTCAACCGAATGCATTCAATTTAAATTTAAAATAACATATTTGAGTTAAAAATAATAGACCCTATTTCTCGACCAACATTGCTAGTCTTTGCAGCCAAATGAAAAGATTTATTACATATCATAAAAAGACGGATTAGGAGTCCTAGGGGCCCCAAGCAACTATAAGTTACCACTCAATTTTTCATTTCAAAGTTTATAAAATTTCAATTTAAATTAAACCACCCATTTTTAATGAGGAATCGAAAGTTCATTGTTATTCTATTAAAGTGTTTATTGTCAAAATTTGTATTTGATTTGTAAAGCCTTATTTCATGCAAAACCACCTATAACTTTTCATGAGAATCGTTTTCCATGAATATAATTTTCTATTGACCAAATTGGAAAAAATGTTTTTAATTTGTTATTGAATTTTTCTAAGCCAATTTAAAATGCAAAATCGTGAAATTTTGGATATAATAGAATAACGCTCAGCAAAATTACTACATTTGAGGATTACTTTTACTGGATGTAACTTTTTCTAATCTATGTCCATTATTTTGAAACGATTCTGATAATATTCCTCTTCTTTAATGAAATATTTATACTTTAATTTTACTTAAAAAAATGCAGCACCTAAGCTTGCTTACCCTATAATTCGCCGCTGATTATAACTATTTACAACTTAGGAAACAAATTCAAACCACCTTCCAATATATCATCCTGCAATATTTCCTTAAACAAACAGAAATGAAATGCATAACCACATATTCTATTTTTTACAAAAACAAATGTCTACCGACCTTGGATCAAATACATTCCTCAGGTCCGTACGTAAGACAAGATGTTTCGGTGACACAATAAACCAGACTCCACCGGTCGGCTCAAGCGATGCTGTAACACATTGTACGCACACTTTAAACAATAACTCATAAAAATATCTCCATGTGCAAGAGAACTGGCCAAGATCAAACCGAACCGTACTGTTTGCTGCCGGGGATGCAGTTGAAACCTACCTGACCGAAGTAACGAGCACATGAACATTAAAATTCTACTCATCCAGTTGACACTCCCGGCAGGTTTACGGACGCCTTGCGAGTGCGCCCGGTTTCAAGACGCATTGTGTATGTGAGGACCTTTATCTTTCTTCATTATCAAACCGACACGTCCGGCTGGCTGCCCTTCGATGTTTGTACATTGTCGAAGCGTAACCTTCGACCGACACCGGAGCGTCCCTTGTCGTAAGGTCCGGCCATCCTCCATCCATCTCCGAGACGGAGAAGAGATGCCTGAGAAAGCTTTTGATAGACGTTTTTTTTCATATTTTATTTGCTACTTTGCGTAACTCCCCATCGTCTTCCATTTGAACAATGGTTGGGCAAGGGGTAAAAATAATAAAACAAACCCTTCCCGGATTTGTCACCATAAAAGTGAAACACCGGACAACCTTTTGTTGGTTCAATTTGTTCGCCGCAAGATCACTTTCACTGCGGTGTGAAATTTGTTCTGCCTTCTTTGACACGCTTTGTGTTTTTTGCTTCTTAGGGTAATTTGGTGTGATGGTACAAATTTGGTGAAGCAATACATAACTCATGCAAAAGCATCTTCGACCTCCTGCTTGGTGCGGGCTTTCACCGACATTCGTTCCAAGTGACCCTGTTAGCAGTTCCGGAACTGCGCAATAAATGGGCAAAATATTTCATTGTGTCAAAGGGCGAGCACGAAACAAAAACAAAATCTCTTCTTGTCCTCCTCAGAGGTTGTGAATTTTGGCAATCAATTGTGAAGGAATTCGTTTCCGGGCATCCTTCGCAAAGATTCGTTTCAGAAAGGGTCACTTGTACAGTAGTTGATAACATTTGGCAACATTTTTGGTTGGTTGAATAGTTTAGTCTTTTCAATAAAAATTTTTCCTTTTAGAAACAAAATTTGTTTAGTAAGTGTTTAAACTGTATTTATAAATTTAATAAAGCTACTTTTTCATTTAAATTTAAAGTAATTAATTTTTATCCCTACTGTATTTTTTCCCATTTTTAATGATTGATTATCATTTCCTCACTTTGCTTTGTTTTTTGTTTTTAATTTTAAATCAGTTATGACATTTGTCATGCGAAATGTAGAAAGAAGAAAAACATGTACAAACGGAAAACATTCCATCGTCACTAGAAATTGAGACAAAAAAAAGGGCAACAAACCACCGTACAAGTATCATCATCACCCGGATGCATCCCTCTCCCATGTTCTTCCTATTTTTTGCACCCTTTTACCCAACGAAAGACAAACCGAAACACGACTAAAACATGACACTCACAAAAAAAAACCCAACGGCAGCATAACTCGGACATAATTAATTACGATACAATTGATGCTCCTTGTTTTTGCCCAACTGCGGACGACTGATGCTGCTGGTGGTTGTTCATTTGCGCAGCCGAATGCGGTACGATATGGAAAGCGAGAAGAAAGGAAAAACGTCTTTGCCAGTCGTTAGGGGTTTCAAAGAAAAAAAAGGAGAGAGAAAAAAATACCAAACAGAACAAACAAATGATCGGGCTGAAGTTTCCCAATCCCCAGCCGGCACGGAGCTAGTCCACCGTGCGAAAGATGTTTTCCTAGTCGCCAAGAAAGAGTTTCGCCCAAATCCCTGCCTGGAAGATTAAATCATGGAGAGAAGATGAAGCGTGCAATCTTAGGGCTGGGATTTTGGTGCTTCTGAACGCCTGACGCTGGACGTTCGGCTTGAGCTCCGTAGCCCGTTGATAGCTGCGGGAGTGATTTCGTTTGTTCTTTTGACACCTTCAGCTTTGGGGATTTTTTTTCATGTTTTCATTCTTTCGCTGTTATTCGGATGTTTCCATTCTTGTTTCGTGACGACATGCAACTTGTTAACATCCATTTAATCGCGCTGCTGATCGAACCCTTTGCCCTCTTTTACGCTCGTTTCAGCAATCAACAATGGTATGGTCATGTTGCACTTTTTCGTGCTTGTGCTTTGCCACATCATGTGCAGTTTGGATTTCAGCAAAAACTAAAATGAATGCATGCCGTAATATGCAATTCATTACGGTCCATCACACAAAAGCAACATCTCATTCGTGTAGAACATCACAAAGGAAAGGGTGTTGCAACGTAATGAAATTGCAATTCGAGTACTGTTGCAATAATATTACAATTAATTGGAACGAAATTATGTCTTTGATGTGATGCATTCGGTAAAATGCTACTACCGGATCAGATTACTTTTAATTGAATTGTATCTAGTAGCAACCACAGTAATTATAACTGTTTCTGTAAAGTTTACTGGTTACAGCATATTCCACGAACGTTGTTATGGTCACGAAGTATTTCATATCATCACTAAAGTCTATTTTATTCATGAATTAGCGTGGGCAGGTTGTCGGTTGAGGATATAATTAACCAAACGTAATAAATAAATCAGGGTTTCTGAAACATAAGATATTCATAAATAGTCAAATATAAACTGGTTGCATTTTATTTGCCGCTACAAATGGTGACAGGCAAATATTCTTGCTAATGAACGAAATTTTAAATGGACTTCTATCGTAGAAGATTTGCTCAGAAAAACATAGCATTTAAAAACGAATGTAAGTTTCACAAATAATTCCACCTCCAATTATTTAAATTGCAATACAGAAAAACATTGCAACTGCAAACAATTGATAGAAAAATTCAAAAAAATCGAGAAATCAACAAACAAGAGTGTTACGGTCCAGTATCTAATCAGTTTGTGTGCAATTTACTTATAAATCACTCTCAATATTCATCAATACTTCTTCAGTTTATTGTCGCTCAGTTCTAGGAACCTTTTACAAAACACTAATTAGACGAAAATGGCTACCGAATCTAAAATGCTCTTTTGATGGGTCGAACAATGTAGAAAGTAGTATTGCATTAGATTATGGCTGCCATGAATGTGACGATGTTAATAAAATGATTGTTACATGATACTTTTAGCGCAATATCATGACGAGCAGTTCGTTATGGCAACACTCGAATCGAAGCACACGCCAGTCAAGTATGGTTTCGTGGAAATATTATTTTATACATGGCAGAAGCTTTGTACAGCATTCCCGGCGTACTGCTAATGGTGTAATTGAAATGCATTCAACTAATGTGCGGTCTAATAGCTAATTGCTACTTCAAACAATCAGGGTAGTTGATGAAACAAATTCGCGATGCACAAAAACCACCCAGTGTGCCCCGTTAGTCGATTTGACGTCAATCAATTCAGATAAAACATTATTGACTCAACCAAAACAATGGAAATGGTTGTGCGTTTCGCACAGAGTGTGTAAAACGTTACTTTACCTCGTCCATTATCCAGTTTATAATGCTAGCTCGGAAAATAGTGGGCTTTAGTTCACATATCTCAGAACTTTCGATACGAAACGTACACTTTTGTTAATTGGATTTTTAGAATGAAAAATGGATGGGAATCCTTTTTTGGAGGGCGCAATTCTCACGATGGTAATAATTAGTTTCAATGCTTTTGGAATTTGCATAGAAAATTCCATTCCAAACGTGGTACGCTAACCGCAACCGATGACCGATAAACTCAATACGCATTGCCAAGATCACAAGGTGAACTCGAAGTGGGCGCAAAAAAAAAAGGGAGGAAACTCAAGTCGTCCGCGAAGGAAGCAGCAAACAAAGTGAACAGCATCGAGCAAAGCAAACCGTTCGAGTAGAACACACACGGGAAGGAACGTTACCGGCGAGATGATGGCGATTATGGAGAGCCACTCGAGGCACTTGCTCGAGCACGATCGGTTAAACCGTTGGAGTTGGAGGGAGCCCGGCGGGTTCGAGGTGGTTTGAAGGGACATCGAAGGGTTTCATGTGACAGCGGGGTGACAGGGCGGTCATTCGGTCGCCGTGAACACGATCGTGATCGTTGATCGCATAATTCAATCCATGCGCGATGGAGCGCTTTGCAAAGCCTCCGGTACGCCGCTTCCGTTCGACGTCATGCCCGCGACGCCGATGGCGTTGATGATGGAGCAGGGAGGGGAGGGAGGAAGATAAAAACCAGTTTAAGAATGAGTGGCCAAATCCGATGAGCTAACCGATCACCGTTCGGTCGAAATGCTAGCACAGGAATGTGGTCTCCGGTTGATGTAGCTTTTGCGACCTATGTTCGATCGCGCTCGAACCTTTGATGCGTAAACTTGGCACGATGAACTTGACACTCCTCACCGGAGTTATTGGAGACGCGTGCGAGCGCTCCGGACATAGACAAGGATACCTTCAGCTTCCGCTCAACTTGTAATTAAATTTTTATATATTTTGTTTTAGAGAACATCGATTTTGTGTAGCGTTTGCATTAAAAAACTAGACAAATTGTCATAGGCGATAAGAAAAAAGTTAACGAAGTTAATTGAATGAAGTAAATTTTATTGGAGCGTTACATTTTTTTAGTAGCTTCAAAAAATATTCCGATGGCCAGTAAGGTGGCCATACGGTCCTTGGCCGAAACTTCAGCCAAAGCCGACAAAACCAATCGTGTAAGAATGTTTTTCTGTTGTTGTGTGGTCTTCATGTAAAATTCCTACTCCGTTGGGGTTTTAAAATGTTTGAATAGGTCCTAATTTTAAGAGTTATCAAGAAAGCTAAATTTAAGAGTTGTTTTTGTGAATGTTGTAGCTGAGAGGCATAAGGAGGGTTTGCAGTCTTGGGCATATTAATTATATTTGACCGGTTTAACTCAAAGGATGATCTTTGGGAATTATTTGCTGATACTGCCAGGTATGTCCAAACCACTGAATCGTACTCTTTATGATGTTTTCTGATAAAGTTGCTTAATTCATGAAGGCACTACACACTATACACTTCTCTATACGGAGGAAGGCTTGACAGAAAGAACAGCAATTTTGTGCATAGCTTTCTCGCTGGTTTTCAGCCCCTATATGGCGTTCTATGGGAGTTAAGGGACCTCAAAACGTTTGAAATATACTGTAACAAGCTTCAAAAACAATATAAAGTACCAGGGATTTTTACCACTTGTCGCCGTCTGGCTTTAAAAAATCTTTGGTCACGTTTTCCGCGATAAAGCTGGATGTTTTAACATGTAATAAAACGTAATTGGTTTGATGGTTCTAAATTTAAAAGAAATACTACTCTTTATTTTGCTTTTAACACAAAATTGCTATCGTTTTCCGTTTTTGCATGAAAACTCGTTAGAATTTGTCTATTTTGTTTAACATAAATTTTACAAATCAGTCGTCCAAGATCGAATATGATGCATATTGCGAAATTGATTAATCCATATCTCATCAGTTTTAATCGCTTTTCAATTTAAAACGAATCACAAATCCTCGTAAGAAAAGAAACGCAAACGTCTTCGAAAATTTTAAAAAAAAGGCAAGTGAAATCAAGAATGTGAAGTGAAATGGATATTCTAATAGTTTTATTTCTGTAACAGCCCGAAATGACAAATTGTATTAAATAACCTAGAACTTTTAAAAAGCCAATAGCTAAAACATGTCGAAATCGGTAGAGTTCAACTAGCTGCTCATTTACAGAGAATTAATTCTTGCTGAGCTCAAAGAAACAGACGAATTCAAACATGTATTTCCAGGATGTTTTCCTTTGTTTCTCATAATCTTGCCCATGTATGAGGGAATTATTTATGGAACTCTAATCAAATTTTAAATTTACAAATAAATCTCTTGGACAGTATGGGTTTAGTTTTTAAGTAATTAATTAGTCTAATGAGATCAACTCCGGGGGGTCCGCGACAGCCGAGCGGTAGCGCCGGTTAGAACATCGGCCCATGAGCGCCGGGGCTCACCACCTTGACGGCGTGGGTTCGAATCCCAACCGAGACCGGACCCTCCCCTGTACGAGAGGACTGACTATCCACGTACAACAGGGAAACAAGTCTCGTAAGCCCTTAACGGGCAGGCATGACCAAGAGGTCGTTACGCCAAAAAGAAGAAGAAGAAGAATGAGATCAACAACCAGGCGCATCCATGCAGCGATAATACCTTACAGTTCAAGTCATTTGAGCTTTCTAGTTTGGAATCGACTTTTGAAAAATCTAAAAAATAGTTTCAAATCACAATTTTATGCAACAATGAAACTTTTCTTAGGAAAGGGTTTATCGTTGAATGATTTGACAAATAACAATCAAAATGGAAGGAAAACACCCTCACCAACACTCGCAATTTCGATCGTCAATGCGCCAACTGAACCGTAAACTATAATCGCGTTCTGAGTGTCAACGATGTGACGCTTCGCTGCCCTTTGATAACGAACCCTCTCGATGCATCGATTCCATCCCGTTGAACGAGCGTCCAGCGGAAAATAAATGTCCCCGCCAAAGGTGGCTGGAAAATGTGGGGGGAGAAAAAAGGCTCCCCACGAGCGCTCGAAGGTGTCAATTATCGAACGTTTATTAAAGTATGACCGTTAATCCTGCACCGTTGGGTGCATTAAGGGTGCGAATTTTGTTTTATTGGTGAATTACACAACTGTCGAAACGAAAAAAGAACGAATCGTTTGGAGATGTTATCTCTCATGTTCTGATTTTTTGTTCGCTAGTTGCGGTGAGAATGAAACCCGGGGAAAGGGCGAGCTTCCGAGAACGCCCATCGTGGCTGGAAAAACGCGTGGGGGGTTGTTAAAGCGTTAAAACGACTTCTCAATAGCCACCGTTGCGGTCCCATGCTGACGATCGACTCGCTGGCCCATCAAATGAAACCCATTACAAAGTGAAACAAGGAAGCGAAGCCACCTGCAGTGCGGTCAGTCATCGGATGGACGTTGATGGAAAATAAATTCAAATCAGCTCCAACAACAACCTCGGCTGACTCTCCGGAGTTGAAAGTCGACCGAAAGTGCGCAATAGCAACACCTAGGGCCGACAACAGCGATGGTTCTCTGGCCCTGGAACCGTGGTAAGAAGCGCGAAATCGATTCCGGAAGACGGTTGACGGTCGGGCAGAAGGGAGCTGAGGGGTGATGATGCCCAACTCCCCGGGCTGTAATTACTGAGACCCATACCATTTGCGCTTATCCTGCCAAAGCTGGCGATGGAACGGCGATACGGTCGCTCGTCTCGATCAGTATTCGTCCCTGCGCGTGCGACCACTTCCACCCATCCGAGGACGGATTTACGACACCATTCTACTGCTCTCCTTCTACTCGCAGTGCGTGTGTGTGTGTGTGTGTGTGTGTCAATCGATCGCACTTGAACTCAGAACGAGCGCACGACAGTCGATAGAATTGAGTCATGGACCTCCCTATCCGCTCGGTGTTAGTAAACAAATATGATACTCCACTTGGCGTCACCGCTGCCAACACTAAAAGGAGCTAATGTAGTTTATAATTACAATACGACGCGATGGTTCCCTAACCCCCCCCCCCCCCCCACGCCCGGAAGGAGAGGGGGGTTTGCATCCCGCCCGGTCGGCAATTAGTTACACTGATTTAGTATTCATGTCATGTAGAAAAACTGTTCAACCTGCACGATCCACCCAGAGATCCGCCCCGCTCGCCCGGCTCAGTTTATTATTATTGGCAACCACTTTTTTGCGAGCCCCTTTCCCCTCACCACCCCCGCTCCCGAAGGCCGTGAGAAGATTCGAGCGGCAGTGACTTATATAACCACCGCTTCCGTCCGCCTTCCAGGATCCATGATTAATTGATAGAAATGTTCTCTCCCGGGTGAGTCACAAGCTCAGGTGTGTGTGTGTGAAAACGCGTATCTTGCATTCGGCACAGCAATGGCAGAAGTTTGTTTGAAAATTTGCAACTAAATTGCAAAACCTCCCCGCGCAATAGGAGGCTCATTTGTTCCAGTAAAACCTACCCACGTAGAAAAACGAACAACTTTTATGGACAACGGTAGCTAATGGCCGGCACGAAAAAAAAAAACGCTGACGATAATGATACACTGGCACACACAGACATATCGTAAAAGCGTAACAAAACATAGACAAGTTACAACGCAAACCGGCGAGCCGCTTCCTTCCGCCCGAATTTGTGCTGACTCTGGAGAGCAATTGACGGAAATTGAGTTTGATAAAGTGAGCAGGAACCGGGTCCAACAATGGCAGTGACATAAAAAAGAGCATAAATTCGGCTATATGTCAATCGACCGGATTGTTCCAGCGCCATGTATGCGGGAGGCTCGTTTGATGATGATGATGATGGCCGAACGATCACTTTGTTAGCGCTGGTAGAGGTGTCGATGGACACGATTCAGGCACGAACGAAACATTCTTCATCTTGAACCCTCCAAACGTGGGACGGAAGATCGCCGTTGGTTGAATGAGGTGGAGTAATCTGTCAGTAATCTTCACCAAATGGTTTAGGTATGACGAAACAAAAATTTATTCATTGAAGCTATAAAAAAATTATTTAAATTTATTGAAAATTGGTGGTTATAAGAGATTAACTCGCTTTTTTCGATCTAGTACTAAATTATTTTCACGTGTGTTCAAAATTTACTCGATAGAAAATATGTTTTCGCAAAACTTAATTGTTTTATTAAAGACAACAATTATCCCGTGCACTAATTTTGATTTTTGCAAGAACGTCAAATTTAATGTTGTGTAAAGCTGGATGGTCAAACTTTTTTCTTTTTTTTAATTTACAAAAATGCATCTTTTCATATATTTAATATCACTCTTCTTGGGGGTGCCCATGGCGCAGCGGTAGCGCGAGGAAACACCACACCACAGGTGTGGGAGCGAATCTCGAGTCTGGCTCCCTCCGGTATTACGAACGGCTGACCACCGATCTATAATATACCGTCTTTCGGTCACACAAACTCTCTTCGGAGAGAGGCCTTGTCCCACTAGGGGATGTCGTGCCACATAAAAAAAAAAAAAATATCACTCTTTCCAATTTTACTACATCCTGATGACTTTTACTTTCCCACTAAAATTGTAATAGCCTAGTATTGATAGACAATTAATAAGTTTTATCCTTTCTAATAGTTCACTGATTTGTGATGCCCAATTTGTTTAGTTTTGATTTAATAATCCATTATTTAGGTTTAAGGAATTTAATTATTTTTGTTTTTCATTTTCATTTAAAAACTCACACTTGTTAACCCCTTCACAGTTTTGCCACAGTTTTTGTCGTCTGTTTTGTTTCTATCTTCGTTGTGCGACGTTGATTCTATGTGCACCTGCTTCAAAAACACGTCATTTAATGTTTGTACATTTTAACTCATTTATGCGATACTAATCGAAGAAATTGAACAACATTTAACACAGTATTGATCTAAATCACAAAAAACATCGTGACTGTGAAGGGGTTAAAAAATCCATATATTAGGATATAATAAAAAGTCAATTAAATACTTTTTATTGCTTTGTACTAATTTTTCTTCAAATTCTTTTTAACAATATTAGCAACTTTATTAGCAACAACTTCGACCACATGAGCTCGTGACCAAGATGACACCGTGAACAAAATTATCACTACAAGTTTATTAATCAATGTTCATTGGCAAATTAGTATATGATACCTGTTGCTATTTTAAATGTCTTTCTCCAGTTTAGAATGTCTGGCGGTAAGGGGTTTCGCTTGATGGAAAAATAAATTCTGCTCTTGTATGATAAACAGCGGTGGTGAAGAACACTCCATCGGTGTGTGTTTGGTGTGAAGAATCACACCTCTTTTAACAAATTTTTGTCTGTCTGTGACCACCCTGACACCGTTTCATGCTCACTCCATCATCCCTTGGCGTCGGTTTGCAGAAGACACGCTCCTATTGAATCATCATTCGAAAGAGTGGAGGAAACCTGCGGCAAGACAGCGCCCCGTCAAACAACGACGCAGTCCGGCGCGCGCTAAGTGTATATCTACACCTCGATATCCGGCGGCGGCGCTCAGTTGACGATCGGATGATCGCGCAGTGACATTCAACAGTTCGTCTCCGACAGCGACGTTCCGCAGTTTCGATCCGAGGTAGACAGGGGGGAAGGAGAGTGAAAAATTTGTCAAAGAAGAAAAAAAACCAAAACATTCGTGTCACGTAACGTCGAACGCCCGCCGAGGTCACACCGGACCTGGATGGGTGGATTCGTTGTTTTTGTTTTCGGAAGTTAACAAAGTGCTCTTAAGTGCGCCGTCTGTCAAAATAGTTAAGGCAAAAACGGCAAAAGCGCATCCGGCCGGAACTCGGCGACGAAGGTGACGGCAAAAAGTGATACACCCCCGGTTGGACGGAAGGCCAACATAACCTCCGTGGTCTAGGGAGAGCTTCAAAGGCTAGTGAAAACGAGAGTTCGAAATGAAAAAAAAGCGGAGAAGATCTAATGCTACGCGTGCGTGCGTGCTTGTGCATACGCAGGGCGGCTTGCGCAGGGGGCAGCAAGAAGCCGAAGAGAAGTTTACGAGGTGAAAAGTGTGACTTCTTCGGTGGGGTTACTTGGTTGATATGCGAGCTAACGTCGACCTCCGACGAACGACCCTCTCTCCTAAACAGTTGCGGCCTTTGACAAACGAACCGGCGCTGCTTTTCTGACCAACTTCCTGTGCAGCTCCACGGTGCCGGCTCGAAAGTTTACCGAACCATGGAGATGCCTCGCCGGTGGTGCGACATTGAAGCAACCAATTTCTTCGAGCAGCAAAACCGTGGACACATAAAAATAGGCAAACAAAAACTAAATTCGTGCGCATTCAGACATCCGTTGGCCCGAAAAAAAAGAAACCCCTTTGTGACACAAGGAAGGAACTCACTCACCGTCGCACACGTGATCGTGAGTCACTGGATTTGCATTCGAACCAGCGAACTCTCGAAGTTCCCACGATTATCCGCGAGTCGGCAACTGGAAGCCCTAGAATTAATTCCCGATCGATCGATCTCGTCCGGTGGGAATCCGCTTCGATTGTCTGTAATCGAAGTGTGAATTAATTGTTCGCGAGCACTCACACACCAGCGAGAGGAGGGGGAGGGGGTGATGCCTAATGATTACGAGATGAGATCAATCAATCAGGCGCTCCAGCTTGACGCTGTAGCTTACATTTCGCCGGAGCTGATCACGATTATTTACTCGCCTTCACTAAACGTACACGAAGTTTTCGATCTGAGAGAGGGTTGAAGATGGGAAAATGGGGTGGTGGTGGAGGGGGAGACAAATCACCAACGGCGTGACACCCGACCGCAGTTCAGTGCAACGGGTCCATGATTGCAGTTCGGGCTGCTGCAAATTAACGAACTGACTCGAAGATTGACATGAAACTTAAGCAAATAATTGACCTCCCCCCCTCGAAGCCACCCCCTCAAGTACCCCCACCAAGCATTCGATGTGACGCTAGGCGTTATTAATAATGTGTTATTAGCAGCGGATTGCATATCAAAGACGCACTTTGACGACGCAAAACGGAACCCGAGCTCGGGAAATGTGTTCCTCCTAATTGGCTCCCGGCCGGTTTGATGTGCAACAATCCAATCAAGTGGGCCGTGATTTAATTTATCTCAAGCTCCATTGTTCAACAGCTCCCTCCCGGATAGGGAGAAAGTCAAGGGCTTTAGGAGGGGGAGGGATGAGAGGTGGTCCTCCAGGAAATCAATCATATTACAATTATGATAAATTTGCTATCGATATGTTTATCGCCCGAACCGATCGGTGCTGTAATTGTTCGTGCGTGGGATGGACCCGCTCGGCACGTCTGCAAATTAATTCATCCTTCGACTCGACCATCCTGCAGGACGTCGATTAGGGTTTGCGCCTGGTCACTTGGATGGATAGATTACTCGTCCTCCTCGTACCGTCCCCGGCAACTCCATTCGGTTTCAATTCACAATCGGCAAGCGCTAATCGAAAGTTTCTCGCCTCGACAGCGAATCGATACTGTCCGCTCGACCGATCGCACGTCAGCAGGTTTGTTTTGCGCCGGCAAAGTTCGTGCTTGGCGTATTATGCTAACGCCAATTTCAAACGGACCGTGTACAAAAATAGAAACGTAGGGAAAAAAGGAGCAAACAACAGTCGCGTACCTTCCCTTTACATTCACGCGCTGTTGAATACTTGATAAACTTATTTTCAACTAGTTTTAAGAGCAGATTTATGTTTTCATTGTTTCAGGAGTTCAGACAAAATACAGAATTTAAGGTAAAAACGAATAACTGAGCATATTATTGAACTTTCATTAGGTTTGACGAAGTGTAAAACAATCAACGTATATCGTAGATATCGGATGCTAAGTGTTTTGTTCACTCAATGGTAATGACCTTGTCGTTCGTCTTCTTCGACGGATAACTTCTCTATTCTGTATGGTGTTACTAATCAGTAAATTGTTACTATTTAGTATACTTCTTGACTATATTTTAGGGTTTTTAATTTTTTGATGCACCTCGTTATCTTTCCGCTAGCTTGGTGTAAATCAAAACAGATCGAATCGAATTGGAATTTTTTTTAACTTTAATTTTTCAATGTAAAAAAAAATAAAATAAAAAAAATTTTAAATGTAAATTAATAAAAAAGAAACCGCCAGGAAGCCAATATACTTAGCCATCTATGAAAACAAGTTTCATATTTTAAAGACCACAAATGATGCCAGGAGTTATCCTTGAAGTTGTGAATTTTTTAATTGTCCATAGCTTGTTTTCGGACTGTTTTGTTCCATTATTATAGGAATTATTTTCAATCTTTGAGGTCTATTTATAAAGTAATTTGTGATAGCAAAACTATGATTTTATTTTTAAAATATCTTTGAATGTATATAATTTATAGCGCACACTTTCTATTAAATTAAAATTACAAAATTAAGAGCTAGCGGAAGTATGGAAAGAGTCATAAAAAACCCAAAAACACCTAAATATAGTCAACAAATATACTAAACACAGATACACAGATTTGAATAATCTCCAAAAATAGAAAAGTTGTAGCATAGTTGCAAAGTTCTTCAGATTAAAAGAAGTTTTAAGAAGAATTGGCGAAATGAAACTATACATTTACCGCAACATAATGGTCATATACGCTGAATTTTCATGTTTACTGTTTTAAAATAACGTACCTTCATGGAATGAGGTAATTAACGCTCTACAGGAAATTTAATTGCGAATAATTTAACAGAAATTAATTAATTCTCACTTAAAAGTTCCTAGAATGGACGTAATGATAGGTCGCGGAGCAAATACCAACGGACACGAGCATACCTTACCCATCTCCGGCGGTTGAAGCACTCCAACAATGTTACAACCCTTAAATAACCTATCGCTCCGATAAAACGCCCGAGAACCGGTGCACCGAATGCAAATAATGGTGTAATTAAATTATTCAAATTTATGCGCCTAGCTGCATCGACAGGAGAGTGCACAGTTCAGCGATGGCGCACGAAGAAAACAAAAACAAGGAATCATAGATTACACCCACGTTGCACGGTGATGCGCCCGATGGATGGTGCGTTCGGAGAAATTTTCGTTTTTCGGTTCCATTTAACTACTTGACATGAACACTTGACATTCGCAATTGATCGCATTTTCAAGCGCATGGTCCCAAATGGCGAAAAAGAAAGCGGGTGAGGCTTACACACAGCCCGTGAGGCTGTAATTAATCCGAGCCAGTTCACACGAACCCAACCGAAAGTACATAGGGATGGGCTTCGGTTCGGTTACAGCGATGGGCGAGTAACGTTACACACGCGCGCCTAAAGTGGTCCGCAATTGAAATTAGCATAATTGCGATGAAAAATGGCAATTATTTGCACCAAAGCTCCCCAAGCCACGCGGGTTCTCTCAATGCTCCGTGTCCAGGGCCTCCATCGTCCCAAAAACGGAACACGGAAATAAAACGGAAGCGTGCCGGACGCGGACGACTCTCTCGCCGGCCATTGCGGAAGTCATAAAACACCGAATGAGTTACAACCTGGCGGAAGTGGGCAGCTCGGGGGAGGGGGCGAAAAAGGAGTAGAATTAAAAACAAAACAAAAAAACATAATGGCAAAAAAACACGAAACCGACAGAACGAACACGGAAGGCACAGCGAAAGCATCCCCGGGTCGCCGGGATGAAAAACCAGGAATCATATTTATCGCGCATCCGGGAAAATCCATCTGGTCCCTTGCGGTTGCCGTTGGACGAAAGCTCGAAGCATATTAATTAATTTTTCAAGATTCTCGCCCGGCTCCTCGGACCCTTGTCCACGGCAACACGGCACTCGTGGGAAAAGTTCATCATTTTTACAGCACCTTCAGGAGTCCCGATGTTCCGTCCGTCGCGTTGAACACGAAGTACTACGTTGACCGGAGCGTCCAATCAGCTGACTCGGAATTTTCCGCATCGCGCCAGATTTCACGCCAACGGATAGACAGAGGTCCAAGAGGCTGACGGAATACCATAGCAAAGACCGAAGCAACCATCTTCTGGCAAACGTTTGCTCGGGAAAGATCGCGTAATTATTGCAAATTAAATTAACACCTTCTTCTTCTGTATCCCTTCGCGGTCCCTAGTAACGTGCGCGCTCGTGTGTGTGTGTGTGTGTGTACTACGTGTTTTTGTGTACTATTTTATCCTCCCCGAAGTGAAGTGATAATTGGTGTCGGTCGAGTGTGTCGGAAAGCGAGTAGTCGACGTCAGTGTGGATCTAGTGCTCGCTGGAAGAAGCGCACGTTGTCGCGACGCGTGACGGACGTTGTTTTTCGGTGGAACACCATCACCGAACCAGTGTTTGTGAGTGGCCAAAAGTTGTCACCCTCGTCACGAGCACGGGTGGCGGCGGCGTGGAGGTGCGGGGAGGGCGAAACAAGTTGGACGATAATTTATTGCTCACGGCAAATTAATTGATTAAACTCACGTTAAGAAGTGACCTCGACGGCCTCGACGATGGCGATCCGAATGCGTCCGACGGTCGTGCTGGTGATGGTCGTCGCGATTGGCTGCACCGGTGCCCAGCAGCCGCTCGGTTCGACCAGCTCCACGGCCCGCCCCCTGGACGGTCTCAGCCCGCCGACACCCGCCGGCCCGATCGCACCGGGCGAGCGCCAGTTCCGGGTGGTGTACGAGTGGAACGTGCTCGACTTTGCGTTCCCCAGCGAGGCGGAACGGGCGCACGCCCTCTACAGTGGCCGCTACATCCCGAAGAATGTGCTCATCTCCGACTGCAAGCCGTACGCCAACCGGCTGTATCTGACCGTTCCCCGCATGCTGCCGGGTGTTCCGGCCACGCTGGGCTACATCGTGCGGCCGGAGAACAACGGACGCACCGATCCGGAGATCGTGCCCTTCCCGTCGTGGGACATGAACGAGCGGGGCAACTGTTCGGCGCTGCAGTTCGTGCAGGGCGTTGCCGTGGACAAGCACGGCATCATGTGGGTTGTCGATTCCGGTCGTACGGAAACTCTTACCAGAGGTGAGCGGACAGGAGGTTTCAAAATATAGGAACTTCTCTTGGGTATTTGGGCTTAATTTATTTAAGCTAAATGAAAATCTGTAAGTCTGGGAATGCCGAGCATTTACGAAGGCAATCCAATCGGCAACTCCATCTGGTACCATCCTCGAATGAGAAGACTATCTACTCACGTGCTTATAGGGAAAAGTCTAGTGAGTCTTAAATAGCAGGCAGATGGCAGAAGACGCTCGTTGCGTCAAAGAAAATGAAAAATAATCTTTGAACACAAGGAAATATTCATCAAAGATGGTTTATTTCTAGTAACGAAAGAGTTAACAAATTTCATTAGCTTTAAAGTTTAATTGAATTGTCATTGTAAACTCAATTAGTGTTGTACATTTGCTCCAAAGTAAGCTGCTTCATATTCGTTGCAAGGCACCTGTAGAGGTTAAGGTTCAAACTAGTAACCTGTTGAGGAATTTCTGCCTTTTTTGTTAAAAACTAAATGTTTCAATTTCTCTTAAGCTCAATTTTCGATAGGCCTGTATTTGGTTGAAGCAAAACGCACTTGTGCTGGGGCTCACCACAACAAAGGGGCAATACGCACCAAAACAGTGGGGTAAATTGCACCCTTTCTCAAATTACCAAATTTGGATCAGTGAAAAGTTAACAAGTTTTTTGTAATTTGACCGGAAATAAATGAAATTCATGGAAACAATACTTTTGTTCATCAATATCTTTTTTTAAATGATAAAAATTCATTTTCGATTGTTTACAAACTGATGCAGTAAATACGAGTAAATCTGCATAATAACCGAGATTTTTATATGCAGCTTGAAGCTCTGATTCTAATCAACAGAACTATGAACAGAACTGCTATCAATCGCAAAAAGATACCGTATGTTTTTCCAGATCGATTCTGGAACATTGCTTCTATTACCAAAATAACATTAAAACAATTTTAAAACTATTTAAATTTTACTAAAACGATAATTTTTAAGAGCACAATTATCTTTTCCTCGTGTTTTTTTAAATCTAGGAGAGAACACTCCGCGAGAGGAGAAATTATTATTTAAGTCTATTTATGATGATTTGATCATTTTTGAGTCCACTATATTGATGTATAAGTGCACAACAAGGAGAAACATTTCATGAAATTTACTAAAATGTGCTTCCAAAACATGTTACTCTTTATCAAGCCTATTAATACAATCACCAGACGAAGCAGTTTCAAGTCTTGTATTAACAACCAGAATGCAAGGATTAGGAATCCATTTTACTTCTGTATTCTGTTAAAAATTATATTTTGGTACTTGATGAATGCCTTTTGAATTGCCATATTTCATATCAACAATTTTTAATGTTAAGTCGTTAAATTCAAATGAGAAGTATTAGAAACGACAATGAACACATTCGATTGGTTGATGTTTTTTCAAATTGCAAAATTCAGCTTAAAACATGCTAGTGTATTTGATCCATTCTTCGTTTCGATTCCCCCTTACCATGCACAGAATATCTTTGCCAAAAATCCACTCTCTATTGTTATTTCCTTCTCATCCCTACAAAGGCACGGACCACGTGGTTTGCCCACCCAAAATCCTACTCCTGGACCTGAAACGTAACGGAGCGGTCATACTGCGCTACCAATTCCCCGAGTCGGTCGTCCCGGCTGGCAACAACTATCTCAACAAGGTCGTCGTGGACGACGCGTTCGGAGGCTTCGCCTACATCACCGACAACAGTGGCGCCGATCCGGGCATCGTGGTGTTCTCCCGGCGCCTGCTGAAGTCGTGGAAGGTGCGCGAGAACAACTCGATGCGTGCCGCTCGGAACGCGGTCCGTTTCGCCATCAACGGTACCGAGCTGAACTACTCCATCCACATCGACAGCATCGCCCTCGGGCCGTACTACAACCCCAACGTCGACGAGGACCGCGCCAACGGGGTCCACTCCGATACGCTGCTGAACAGTCAGAACTACGAGCGGAACGTGTACTACAGTCCGCTGTCGAGCTACCACGTCTACTCCCTGCCGGCGTCGCTGTTGCGCGACCCGGAGTTCAATGCACGCGCGACCCCGCAGCAGGTGCTCGAGGCGGTCGTCGACTACGGCCAGAAGCTGTCCCAGACGGACGGCATGTTCATGGACAACCAGGGCGTGCTGTACTTCGGGCTGCTCGGGGAGAACGCCATCGCCAAGTGGGACACGTACAAGCCGTTCACGGCGAAGAACCAGCAGATCGTGGCGAAGGACCCGACCTACATCCAGTGGGTCGACAGCATGGGCATCGACCACGAGGGCTACCTGTACGTGGTGGTCAACCGGCTGCACAGCTTCGTCGCCGGCCGGCTCAACCCGGCCGAGGTGAACTTCCGCGTGCTGCGCGCCAAAACGGGCGCCCTCAGCTACGTCTACACGCCGGACAACCTGTTCAACAGCGACGAGAAGTACCTGTACGCGGGTGCCAACGGAGAACCGTTCGCCGACAACGCGCTCAACTACCAGTACGAGGGTACCACACCGGCCTCAAGTCGGCTGGCGGCGGCTGGCATCCTCGGCGCAACCGGAACAGCTCCCCCGCTCGGAAGTAGCGTCGGTGTAGCGATGCTGCTGAGTGCGAGCATGATGGCGATGGTGATGATGACTTCCAGCTTCGTCTAAACGAGGAGAACCCACCGTCAGGAGAGAACCACCCCGGAAACGGCACGTTCCGTATCAGTATTTGTAAATATAGCAAGTTCCGCCAAGGTTAGGTATACATACGACAGGAGGCCGCGTCGCTCGCGCCTTCTTGGATTTCAACCGTCGTTGACTTTAATGAAGATACGCTTCGGAAATAAAGATGGTTAATTTTTACGACACCGGTGCGTTCGTTCGTCATCCGGGCGCCTCGGTTCCGTTTCCGGAAGGTCGCCCTGGAGGTGGAGGAGGCCCGTCTTTTGTTGCGTTGTTTTTGGTGAGAAATGGTAAGTCATTTTTGTGCCGATGACTTTATGGCACGCCGAAAGAACGTAGACCTTTGCAAGGCGTCACCATTTCGGAACCGAATCCGACGATTCCATCAGCGCAAATCAGTTCGAATTGCTGTGTCAACATTATTAATCACCTGGGCAATGGAGGCCTACGCCCACGTGGTGGTAAAGAAAATGGCAAACTGGAGCTGGGGAAAAAGGTGGAAAGCGAAAGGATTTGGTGGGGATTAGTTTTTTTTTTGTTTCGATTTTCTTGCTTCCTCGGTTGATCATGATTTATGTACTTCTGCCCGGGACCTGAAGTGCTTCGACGCTCGCTGGAAATAAAATAAATGTAAATAAATTTCTACTTCCCCCCTCCCTTCTCCTCCCCTTCCCCGCTCAAAAATGGGAATGTCCTTTGAACTGGTTTTTGTCTAAACGGGGCTCTTGCGAGGTTTCATTTTCCCAAATCTGGCCACGGTGTGGTGCGGTTTTTATTTTTCATCATCCCCTTTTTGTGCTGCACGTGGAAATTTCATCGAGCAACAGCCTCTGGTTGGGGGGAAAAAAAAATGCCGGACCGGAATTTGTGACTCTCAGCGGGCTCATTCTGCGTGGGAGTTCTACGCTCCACGTTGGAAGTGAAAATGCTACGTTCTTTCGCATGGTGCGTACAACCCGTACAGCCATCATTATCAAACCGTGCCGCTTGCCGTGGCAGAAGGCCCCCGGAACACACACACACACACACACCTCTATAAATAATCTTTGAACACAAAAAATAATCTTTGAACACAAGGAAATATTCATCAAAGATGGTTTATTTCTAGTAACGAAAGAGTTAACAAATTTCATTAGCTTTAAAGTTTAATTGAATTGTCATTGTAAACTCAATTAGTGTTGTACATTTGCTCCAAAGTAAGCTGCTTCATATTCGTTGCAAGGCACCTGTAGAGGTTAAGGTTCAAACTAGTAACCTGTTGAGGAATTTCTGCCTTTTTTGTTAAAAACTAAATGTTTCAATTTCTCTTAAGCTCAATTTTCGATAGGCCTGTATTTGGTTGAAGCAAAACGCACTTGTGCTGGGGCTCACCACAACAAAGGGGCAATACGCACCAAAACAGTGGGGTAAATTGCACCCTTTCTCAAATTACCAAATTTGGATCAGTGAAAAGTTAACAAGTTTTTTGTAATTTGACCGGAAATAAATGAAATTCATGGAAACAATACTTTTGTTCATCAATATCTTTTTTTAAATGATAAAAATTCATTTTCGATTGTTTACAAACTGATGCAGTAAATACGAGTAAATCTGCATAATAACCGAGATTTTTATATGCAGCTTGAAGCTCTGATTCTAATCAACAGAACTATGAACAGAACTGCTATCAATCGCAAAAAGATACCGTATGTTTTTCCAGATCGATTCTGGAACATTGCTTCTATTACCAAAATAACATTAAAACAATTTTAAAACTATTTAAATTTTACTAAAACGATAATTTTTAAGAGCACAATTATCTTTTCCTCGTGTTTTTTTAAATCTAGGAGAGAACACTCCGCGAGAGGAGAAATTATTATTTAAGTCTATTTATGATGATTTGATCATTTTTGAGTCCACTATATTGATGTATAAGTGCACAACAAGGAGAAACATTTCATGAAATTTACTAAAATGTGCTTCCAAAACATGTTACTCTTTATCAAGCCTATTAATACAATCACCAGACGAAGCAGTTTCAAGTCTTGTATTAACAACCAGAATGCAAGGATTAGGAATCCATTTTACTTCTGTATTCTGTTAAAAATTATATTTTGGTACTTGATGAATGCCTTTTGAATTGCCATATTTCATATCAACAATTTTTAATGTTAAGTCGTTAAATTCAAATGAGAAGTATTAGAAACGACAATGAACACATTCGATTGGTTGATGTTTTTTCAAATTGCAAAATTCAGCTTAAAACATGCTAGTGTATTTGATCCATTCTTCGTTTCGATTCCCCCTTACTATGCACAGAATATCTTTGCCAAAAATCCACTCTCTATTGTTATTTCCTTCTCATCCCTACAAAGGCACGGACCACGTGGTTTGCCCACCCAAAATCCTACTCCTGGACCTGAAACGTAACGGAGCGGTCATACTGCGCTACCAATTCCCCGAGTCGGTCGTCCCGGCTGGCAACAACTATCTCAACAAGGTCGTCGTGGACGACGCGTTCGGAGGCTTCGCCTACATCACCGACAACAGTGGCGCCGATCCGGGCATCGTGGTGTTCTCCCGGCGCCTGCTGAAGTCGTGGAAGGTGCGCGAGAACAACTCGATGCGTGCCGCTCGGAACGCGGTCCGTTTCGCCATCAACGGTACCGAGCTGAACTACTCCATCCACATCGACAGCATCGCCCTCGGGCCGTACTACAACCCCAACGTCGACGAGGACCGCGCCAACGGGGTCCACTCCGATACGCTGCTGAACAGTCAGAACTACGAGCGGAACGTGTACTACAGTCCGCTGTCGAGCTACCACGTCTACTCCCTGCCGGCGTCGCTGTTGCGCGACCCGGAGTTCAATGCACGCGCGACCCCGCAGCAGGTGCTCGAGGCGGTCGTCGACTACGGCCAGAAGCTGTCCCAGACGGACGGCATGTTCATGGACAACCAGGGCGTGCTGTACTTCGGGCTGCTCGGGGAGAACGCCATCGCCAAGTGGGACACGTACAAGCCGTTCACGGCGAAGAACCAGCAGATCGTGGCGAAGGACCCGACCTACATCCAGTGGGTCGACAGCATGGGCATCGACCACGAGGGCTACCTGTACGTGGTGGTCAACCGGCTGCACAGCTTCGTCGCCGGCCGGCTCAACCCGGCCGAGGTGAACTTCCGCGTGCTGCGCGCCAAAACGGGCGCCCTCAGCTACGTCTACACGCCGGACAACCTGTTCAACAGCGACGAGAAGTACCTGTACGCGGGTGCCAACGGAGAACCGTTCGCCGACAACGCGCTCAACTACCAGTACGAGGGTACCACACCGGCCTCAAGTCGGCTGGCGGCGGCTGGCATCCTCGGCGCAACCGGAACAGCTCCCCCGCTCGGAAGTAGCGTCGGTGTAGCGATGCTGCTGAGTGCGAGCATGATGGCGATGGTGATGATGACTTCCAGCTTCGTCTAAACGAGGAGAACCCACCGTCAGGAGAGAACCACCCCGGAAACGGCACGTTCCGTATCAGTATTTGTAAATATAGCAAGTTCCGCCAAGGTTAGGTATACATACGACAGGAGGCCGCGTCGCTCGCGCCTTCTTGGATTTCAACCGTCGTTGACTTTAATGAAGATACGCTTCGGAAATAAAGATGGTTAATTTTTACGACACCGGTGCGTTCGTTCGTCATCCGGGCGCCTCGGTTCCGTTTCCGGAAGGTCGCCCTGGAGGTGGAGGAGGCCCGTCTTTTGTTGCGTTGTTTTTGGTGAGAAATGGTAAGTCATTTTTGTGCCGATGACTTTATGGCACGCCGAAAGAACGTAGACCTTTGCAAGGCGTCACCATTTCGGAACCGAATCCGACGATTCCATCAGCGCAAATCAGTTCGAATTGCTGTGTCAACATTATTAATCACCTGGGCAATGGAGGCCTACGCCCACGTGGTGGTAAAGAAAATGGCAAACTGGAGCTGGGGAAAAAGGTGGAAAGCGAAAGGATTTGGTGGGGATTAGTTTTTTTTTTGTTTCGATTTTCTTGCTTCCTCGGTTGATCATGATTTATGTACTTCTGCCCGGGACCTGAAGTGCTTCGACGCTCGCTGGAAATAAAATAAATGTAAATAAATTTCTACTTCCCCCCTCCCTTCTCCTCCCCTTCCCCGCTCAAAAATGGGAATGTCCTTTGAACTGGTTTTTGTCTAAACGGGGCTCTTGCGAGGTTTCATTTTCCCAAATCTGGCCACGGTGTGGTGCGGTTTTTATTTTTCATCATCCCCTTTTTGTGCTGCACGTGGAAATTTCATCGAGCAACAGCCTCTGGTTGGGGGGAAAAAAAAATGCCGGACCGGAATTTGTGACTCTCAGCGGGCTCATTCTGCGTGGGAGTTCTACGCTCCACGTTGGAAGTGAAAATGCTACGTTCTTTCGCATGGTGCGTACAACCCGTACAGCCATCATTATCAAACCGTGCCGCTTGCCGTGGCAGAAGGCCCCCGGAACACACACACACACACACACCGCGTCCGAAAAGAAAAACTCGAACCGAAGCGAAACGAAGCGACTGCACAATTTATTTCTTCCTCCCCACGGTGAAGAATTAAATGAAAACACACACGCATAGGTTTCGCTGTCGCTGGTTAGATTTTCCGTCCTCGCAGGTCGTTATGGGATGCTCCACCAACCTTTCGTAAACGACCGCCAGACGACATTCAGTGACTTTTACAATTCTTCACGGAAACGGGTGGGGGGAGAGGAGAAATGTGAAAAGAATTATTATGTTTCAACCACGCGACGACACGAAATGACAGCATTGCTGGCGAGTGGAAAGCGAGCGTTCCCTTTAGACTTCTTGACTGCCAAAGTACTTTTAGTAGTGAAATGTAAAATTCATGCCTTCACTGACGTGGGGAAAACTTTCCCCCATTCCCGGTTGTTAGGATCGGGGGTAGTTTAAAATTATTGCCAGTTGTGAGGGAAAATCCCCCCCGCAACTAAAGAATTAAAAAGTGTTTTTCTGTAGACGCAAGCGGGAAAACTCGAGTCCGCACCATGCAAGGACACGTGCAGATAATTCCTCACCTGCTGACGTACTGCAACAACTGCACTTTCTTTCACCGGGTGTTTGTTTGTGTCTGGGTGGGTAAAGTTTCTGTACCATTGTTGCCGATGTTTATTTGCTGTAAAAATGAAACTCGGGAGAACTTTTCACCCACCTTTAGAAGCAGTACAAACCAATTATCACGTACCTCGCCACAGATCGTTAGCTGAGTTTTGTGAAATAATGTTTGAAAGAAAAAACGTCACAGACAAACACACCGGAGTCGCTAATGCGTTGGAGGAAAACAGCGCACATTCGTTTTACATTTAAAATCAACATTGGAAAATTGTTAATCCCCTGTGCGGGGAGTGATTTAGCTTTTTCCAAAGCGCGAACGCGACAATAAATAAGCGATTTGCAATGGAAAGCATATAAAATGGGTGAAGCGTTTGCTTATCGACTTATCCGTTTTATCGTCGTCATAAAAATGCTTTCTAATGCCCGTTCGGTGGTGGCTGCGATAAGGATTATAATCCATGAATTTTCGCTTCCATTTAAAATAATATCAGAAAAGTAAAGCGAAACAGCGCTTTGAAGCCGTCCCGCTTTTGAAAGCAATTAAAATTAACGCTTTGTCTACGAGTTTTTTTTGAAGAAAAGGATGAGAGGATTTCGGTGCCGTTTTTATTTGACCTTCCCCGGTGCAAATAGGGTTTTGACGGATCGCTGGCCGTTCTGGGAATGTGCACAGACGGGGGTTTTACGACCCACGACGTTTTGGAATTTTTGTTTTTGAATATCCTCCAAATTTCCACCGTTGGGATAGGATTATGGCGATTTTAGTATTTTTGCTATCCCTTCGTATCTACGCGGTAACCAAGCAACCGGTAACCATTACCACACCTGGAAAACGGAAACCGGGACACACGAGTAAACTTTCCCCAAACGGTCCCCCCGATATGGTTCAACGGACGCCCAAAAATAGAGTTTCCCGGGGGGAGGGAGCGAAGACGAAAAACACGATTTCTTTCGCTATTTCTTCTACTCCAAAACGCCCACGGACCGGATATTAAATCTCACCACCTTCCGGACCAAAGCTCCATCCGGGGGGAGGACATCATTCCTCCCCGGGAAAAAGGGCAGCACAAACAGTAGAAGAACGGGTTCAACGGGTCAACGGGTTTTGCAATAAAATAAAAAGGGAAACACTGTGCGTGGAAGGAAATAAAACTGTCCATTTTCCGGGGATTTCTGTTTTTTTTCATTCCGGTTTCCGTGCAGTTTCGGTTGGCTGAATGGCACCCGGTTTGGGATAAAATGTTGCGCTCCTAGTCAATGTGTGTTTTCCAATCCGCCTGCGAATTGTTTACTCAGCATTATTTTCCGCATAATCCGTTGTGTCCGTTGCGTCGGAGAAAGAAGAAATTACGTTGATCTGAGATAGAAAAAGGTGCACTCATATCACAACCGATAGATAGGCTTCCCGGGGAAGAGAAAAGCGTTCTCACAACACAAACGTCGCTGAAACAACATAACATTGCCAAACGCCCGGCCACCGACAATCGAAGTGCAAACATTGCGCGCTATCTTATCGCGAGGCGCAAAACCAAACAATAACGAAATGGAGAATCTCATTGCCCGAGAAATGCAAAGTAAACAATCGAAATCCGGGAGGGAAAAGTTCATGCTCCACCTCCCCGGAGGCAGTTCGGCAGATTCCTGGTTGCGCCATTTTGGACGGAACGCGGACCCGGAGCACAATGGAAGATAAAAACGTGCCGTCGGTATATAAGAAGACGCTTGCTCTATCTTGAAGAAGAAAAGAAAAAAAAATGGTTAAAAATTCTCCCATCAAAAGGATTTCTGCCTCCTCATTTTCATCGCGGAAGATGTGCAACTACCCGGCAAGCAGGTGGATTTCCACCTCCCCCACCCCACAGGCCACGTTGGCAGTTGAGAGAACTTTTTCGGGTGGTACACCTTTCAAACGCCGGTTCGCCGGGAATAGCACAATGTCACCAAAGTTACATAAAAAGTTCTTTTTCTACCGTTTTTATCCATAGATAAGAGGGGTAAAATATGCACGTAACAGCGAGCGATGGTAAAAAAAGAAAAAAACACGGTTAGTAACAAGAAGATACCATCACCCGGGAGAACTTTCGGAAGGAAACCGAAACGGGGAAAAAAACGACCTCAAATAATAATACAGAACTAAAGCTGAGTTTTAAAAGAAGCCCACGGTACGTTCCAGCGAGGTCGGTTGGCTGTTTGCTTTACCGTCGGAAGTAAGGACCTCTTAGGAGGAAAAATTCTTCCACTGCACAGGGGCAGGACTGACGGTTTCGGGGCGGGAGGGACGAGTTCGTGCTGATAAGGTGAAATAATATTCTATTCCCACCACTTTTTCTCGTCCTCGTGGGCGCGAAAGGATCCGAGCTAGATTAAAATGAACCCTCCCGGCACGAGGAGTCACGCGCCCCGAACACCAGCTGGCGTAAAACATTAATGAGTGCCGAGTTCTGAGAGCGCAGAACCGAAGCGTAAAAAAACCAACCCCCTCCCGGAAATGGGGGAAAAAGGCCAGCATAAACCGTGAATCGATTGCGAAACGTGACAGTCGTTGACACGAACTCGGGCGTTTATTCGCTTTTCTGGCCGCCTCCTAGCCACCCGCCCCAGTAGGTAAAGGAAAGGACGCTTCCGGAATGCCATATTGCTGTGTGCCACACTAAATGAATCATTCATAAATGATGTAATTTCCTTATAGACTTTTTTTCCTCCCCCCTCTGTTTGGGTCGCCAACGGAAGGTGAAGGGCCAGGGGAAGTTTTGAGTGCTGTGTCTGGAATGAAAAATGGCCACCTGCTACGGAAGGCGGAAGTACGCGGAAGGGTCGGTAGATTACAGACGATCCTAGAGAAACCGTAATGAAGTACTATTTACGACCGTCCACGGGAAAACCAAAGCTCGTCCGGTCGATGTCGGGGCGGCGTTGGTCAGCAGATGTCCGGTTTCGGTGAACCTTAGGTCCTGGTAGGCGGGAAGGGTGAGAGGGAGTGCGGAACGTGCATTCGAGCACCACTCACATAAAGATCCTACGAGTAACGATCGCCATCAGCGTAGATTGCTCGACGCAATCGAGAAAAGTAATGACATTTTCCATCGGTGTATCGGCGGGAGGAATAGGGAGCCGGGGAGGGAGGGATACGGTGGTCATAGACAAATTTGCGACCATAACCTAAACTTGCCACTCCTTCGCTCGGTTGCGTGGCATTTTTTTGGGGTTGCAGGGTTTATGCCGTACACAACTCCACGAGCACGCCGGGAACATATTGCTTCACATTCGCTTTCATCTTTCAAACCGGATGTGCTGGAGACGGAGGTCCCGGACTACTCACTACCTCACCCCCTGGTACGTGATTAACCTCGAACTTTCTTGCTCGCGTCCCACTTTCATCCCGGTCGTACAAAGGAAGAAAGTCCCAAGAAGGGCTTCGTAAAAAGAAGAAAAACCCGAACGTATGCTATCGTTCGTCGGCGGTGAAGAACCGTTTCCTAGCGGGAGATGGTATAAATCGGTTCATTTATTTCCATTACGGAACGGAACTTCCTCGCTTTCCTTCCTTCGCCGGTTCGCACAAAGTCATCGAGGAAGAAAAAGGGTTAAACCAAACGCGGAGGGAGAGAGAGAGCCCCACTCGATGTATGCGAGGACTTCAAAAGGAAAAGTTCATCAAACGCCATTCGAGCGTTATGGCCAGCATTGAATCAACAACGATGGACCGGCAGCAGGGGAAGGGCTGGGAGTACGAAAACCGATCCACTGCAAGGTCGGCGTTCCACTCGAAGGATGTTATGTTTTACTCCCTACGATTCTTTACAAGTTTACATCGGACCGGAGAGAATTTTTAATAAATCAAACTAATAGAACAGAAAATCGGAAACAAAATCAATTACCAACAGCGAACGGCGTCCTTTCGAGTACCCGAAAGGGATTCCGGCGCGCAGTGCAAAGGATTAAGGTTAAGGTCGAGCACGAAGGAGGAAACATAACCTTACTTATTGCGTATTGGTATGGAATATCTTGGGAAGCTTGTTTCCGATTGTAATGGCTTTCCATTCGTTCGTTCCAATCTCAGTTATTGACCTTAATAACAGACTGCATCCAGACTGATAACGAAAATGCGGTCCCTCCATTACGGACCGGGTCCAAGACACCACCCGCAACGTCCACTTTCCGAGAGCGGGAAGTTTAACATAATGTGATGTAAATAAACATAACAATCACTTTGAGGCGAAAGGACGCCGCTTTGTCCGGGGCAGAAAATCAATTTTCACTCGATCAAAGCAAATCGCCGCCCATCGACGTTTTAGTGGAAATCCACTTACTCAGCGAACGCAAAAAGTGTCCACTCGGTGGACGAAGCTGCGAGTTTCTTGTACCACGTTGACCCTCACCCTGTCGGTGGGAGGGGGAAAACTTTCTTCCATTTGCTCAAGTTCCGTCATCTTTTCCACCCCGACTCCCCGACTCCCCGACCGCCTATGGTTTCTCCGTGTCAATTGATCGGTGGTATCAGTTCTTTCGCTAAAGTTTGCACATCTCTGCCCCTTGGATAGGACCAGCATCGGTTCCTCGGGTTTCGGAATGTGGCAAAACTTAACATGAGTGTGCCCACCCGCACACGCAGAAGTAACATATCTCCCGGAAACGGCTGGAAACAGCTCGGGCCATTCGCGAAGACCACCGGGCAGGACCGGTGGAAAGGAAACGTGCGGCAGAGTGGCCTGAAATGGCACCGAAATGGCCACAACGACCATTTACCAAAAACGACTTGCGCTTGTCTTTCCGTTTATCGGACACAATTTTATGGCCAAAGTTTGCACGGCGTGCGCGTTACCATCCCGGGGAAAATAAGGTTACAATTCGACAGAAAAAAAAGAAGAGAACTCAACCATCGTCGGAGAGACTGGGCATTTTTTGGGCCAACATCTGAAGAACCTTTCCCGGGGCGTAAATTCCAACTTTCGACCGAAAGCAATCCGCAATGGTTAGATTTCTAGGACGAGTTAGACAGCAGCCATGGTTCGTCGGAGCAAATGTGGTGTTCGCTTTTCGTGTATCCATTGGAGTAGCTGCATTCCGACACGATTGGTACGGCAGCTACGAGCCACAAGATGACGGCGGCCAGTCAAAGCAAGTTCTTCCGACAGCGATTGGAGTGCTGTTTGGTAAATTGCTAAAACCTTCGCTCAATCGCAGCATGAAAGTTTCCCCGTTTGGGTTAGCCCGTAGCAAGGGCGCCACGATGAACGTCCGTCCGGTGTTTGCTGACGAAATGTAACTGACCGATTTGCGGCAAGAGTTAATTTTCGGGCTTTCTACTTTTTGGCAGCTGGCTGAAGTTGCTCGCAGTGCGCCGCATCGAACATCAAACAGATTTCGTCAATAAAGCGCTCGTATAAACAGTTGCTTTCTTGCTGCTGGGAAAGATGAAACCATTCAATTTCAATCCGGATACATGGCTGCTGATGACCTACATATGATGAGGAAAACTACGGCTTGATTAAAACGAACGGATGGTTAAGTGATTTCAAGGAAAGAAGCTTCTTTCATTACATAATACCCTCCAGCGAAAGGGGTCAATAAAAAGAAGGCAACATGAATTAGAGATGTTTTATAAAATTCTAAAAGTACAGGCTTATCAATGGTTAGATGAAATACATTTACACGGAATGGCATTTAGCTCTTTTTCGGTCTGGCCTCCTGTTCGCTCACGAAGCGCACGTAGAGTGTCGGATCCGGGTACGGTTCTGGCGGTTGTTCCGCCTCGTCCATGTACGAGCAGGCGATCGCCAGCGCACTTCCATCGTCGCTGAAGCAAAGACTCGAAATCGAACTGTCATAGAGGTGGAACTGGCACAGGCGTTTCTTCTCGAATCCGTCCCAAATGTTCACGTACCCGTCGGAGCCACCGGTCGCGAAGGTGTTGTAGCCGTTGTGGAAGCTGATCGCATTCACCGGGTAGACTAGCTCGACGTTGTTCTCCTTCGAGCGGTGGCACTTGAAGGCGAACTTTTTCTTCTGCACCTCCGGATCCGGGTCGAAGTATTCCAGCGCGACACGACCCTCGATCGAACTCATCACATATCCTACCTTGTTCGGGAAGCAGCGAACCGTGCGCGTTTGGTACTTGAGCGATGATTCGCGTCGCTCCACGTAGTTGCCCATATGGCGGAGGTCCCAGATCAACACCTTCCGATCGGAGGTTGCCACAACGAGCCGCTCTTCGACGCAGCTCATGCCGTAAACCTTGCCCGCGCTCTGATCGTACGTCCCGATGCATTCTTTTCCACGCGCATCCCAAAACTTCACCGTACGGTCCCAACTTCCCGTCAGCACACCGTTGACCATCGACGCGTACTCCACGCACCGCACCGCCGCATTATGCGTCCCGAGGTCTTGCTCGATGTGCGTGTTCCAATCGTACAACTTGACCGTGTTGTCCAATCCACCGCTAACCGTTTTCACCGAGTCCTGAAAGCCCAAAACAAACGTTCAATTTCCTTCCGGCCAACGGAAGCGTACACCACCGAAACCTACCAGAAACGCGCAGTCCAGCACCGGCGAGGTGTGGAAAAACTTGTGTCGCAGCGTATTGTTGACCACATCGTACAAACGGACGCTGGTGTCCCAGGAGGACACGAGAATGAACTGGTTTGTTTTCGGTGCAAACTTGACCGCAGAGATCACGTCGGCGGGAGGGCTTTGAATTTGTATTTCCGCTTTTCGGGCCATGTTTGCTGGTGTTTACTTTTGCACAGAATAAAGCGTCTTTGGCACAAACAATGTCAAATTCAAATCTGTCAACGTTCGCTTTAGTGCCATTTTTACGGCATAGATGGCGCCCGTGTTGCATGACATGCGTGCTGTCAGCTGCTATAAATGCGCTAACGACTTACAGCATATTTTGAAAAGACAGTTAAATAATTAAAATTACCCTCAGAATATATAACGTGTGTAAGAACAGTTGATAGGATTATTTCTGTTAATCATTTTCAACTAAATGAAGATTGACATAGTAAACAAAGTTGGTTTATGGAACTTTTATGCAAATAAATTTACATTTAGCTTCGTAGCATTCTGGAAATTTGCAAAGTTGTTATCTAGTGCTCCACACATGGAGTTATTGAAACCACATACTACAGCTATAATTGCCATCCAAACTCATAACACAGGATAGAGAAAAAACGTCGCTTCATCCACTTATGTCAGTCCTCGAGAAATTCTCGAAGGATTAAAAATATTTCCTCAAGAGTTTTTTTTGTTTAAAGAGCTCATGATAAAAAATAAGATCTCCAATCCGGAAGATCACGTGCCAGTGTCGGCAAAGTTTTACCGGCAGCTTACGAGGCCACGAAACCAACATATCTGGCTTTCCGCAACATTGCTACACACAAGATATAACATTTTCCCTCCTCCCCGGTGGAATGTTGAAAGCATTTTTCTCCGGAAACATTCGTTCGGTGAACTCTCGCCAACGGCGGACGGGATGGGACGACTTTGTCGGTCGCGTCAGCAGTATTCTAATCTTTTAATTCATTCATTTGCACACTCTGGCACGGAACATGTACGCAAGTTTAATCAGAGCCACCGGCAGATTTTCTCTGATTTCAACAGCAAAGGGGCAACTCGTGAAAGAATGTTGCCTCGTGAGGCTGTGCGGTTCTTAGGAAAGAAACCAAAGTTGAGCCGTGTTCCAGCCGAGGGCTCCGGTATTGCGTTTCTTGCCGGTTATCATGTTGTGTACGGTGGATAAATTTTCTCCGTTTGGTTTTTCGTTGGTTTTTTCTTTGTCCCTATCATCTACTAATTTCTCGCGCAAGCCAAACCAGCCAAATTCCAACGACAATTATGCACGTGTGGAGATTCCGAAAAGGCCACGAAATGTGGGATCCTCGCTATTCGCCTACTCCAAAATCTCGCTCGACGCCGTACGCGTGAGCTTGCGTTACGGTTGGTTTGGTAAATATTTTAGGCTTGATGCTTTGCTCTAATGATTTTAATAAGCTCAGTACAATATCCACTGGTGATGTTCCGGAGCGAACGGTGGGCCTATAAGCGCTGGCTGAACGTACTCCATGTGTGGAGCGGAGCAGACACGCCGACATGGATACAAATTAATTAGCCCGGGCAACAGTATTGGCACAAACTTAGGCCTCATACACTCACCGTGCTGTCCGGGATCGGTGAACGAGTGGCACTAGCTTTATTAAATAATGAACGATAACGCCTTCATTAGCAAGCTAAGTGTGGAGGGGTTTGCAGCTAATAGTAACAGTTGATACTAGTTTGCCCGCCGTCCCGATAATGGACGCGATTGAATTTAATTATCTGTGCAACGTCCGCTTTGGAGAGAAGGCGACACCCAAAAGCACATTGCCAAACGGAAGAAGGTAATTAAATCATCGCGGGTGACATTTAACTGAAAATGATTTGATTTCAAGAGGGACTCGTTTCGCAAAATCCTACAACTAGCGTCGCCTGCTATGGCCATAATAAAATGGATTGAAAAATTGTGCAGCAAAAGAATGAAATCCTTCCCCAGAATCACCCGAAATGATGACAGTGTATACATTTGCCGTGTGACGTACGACGCAGGACCGGATAAATAAAGTTATTATTCCGGCTTCAGGGCGGATGTGCGCACTAAAATCGGGGTTATGCATAAAAAGCGACGCACAGTTTGCTTTTTTAATAAACGATATAAAAATGGTTTATTGACCCAATCGGGCGCCAATGCACGGCACACGACGAGAGCGAGAAGACGAACTTCCTGCCGCAGCTCCCGGGTGACAGCGCTTCTTCACGTGCGCACTTCATAAACCGTCGAATTCCAGCACTCGGCTTCCATAAACCTGCTTGATGGCTGACCAGCGCCAGCATAGTGTACTTGCGGATACTAAATAAAATTGCTCCCTCGTCCCCCGGCTGCCAACGCACCCCTTTTTCCCTGTGTCGCAGCAATGTCTCCCATTGCGAGCACTCCGAAACCCCGACTGGGACTGAGGACTGCGCCTGGTGGGACGCCTTGGTTGGAGCCACCGCAGAACTGGTGGCTGCCTGGTTGTCCGCCCGTTGGTCGTTTTATAGTTAATTACTTTTTTTATGGACATCAGCGGGAGATGCGTTTTCCCGGGGAACGCAAACATTGCCGGTCACGTGCGTACGCACAGCATGGCGCAGGAGGGAGCTTTGGGCAAGCAGAACTATGGATAACCCCCGGGGTAATGGCGTCCGTCCGTGTGCTCCCTTCGGCGTCTCCTGTTTTTCAATCACCCTATCACGTTCTCATATGCGTTTTACTCATTCGGTAAGGGGGTTTGGGAACCCCGATGGCCGATGCCATCGTGCTGTCATTAGCTGCGCTTGTGTGGAATTTATAATCTGCGAAATTTACGACCCTCGCCAAAGCCCGGACGCAAAGCTTCGCTGACCGATGTTCCAGGCGGGTGCTGCTGCTGCTACTTCCACCGCTACAATCTATCCCCTGTTTGGACAAACAAAAATTCTGCACAATGATCCATTAAAATGTCTCCAAAGCTGTCGACCCGGTCCACCAAACCCTTGTAGCGCTTGTTTCCTCGTGTGCTATGTACACGCCACTGTGTTTCGTACCACATGGGGAGCAACGGTGTGTACTGTCACCGACGCTCCATCCCAGGGCTCGGCAAAGTACGGCTCGCCAAGTAGATTTTATCCGGCTTGTAAGAAAATTTTAGACATAGCATATAAACAAAAACGATCCTAATTCATGTCTTCCTAAAAATGTCTCTTGAAACTGTTGAACGTGAAATTCAATACCAGGCGACTAAAACGTATACTTCTAGTAGATTTTTCGAGAACATTTTACAATAAATCTTTTTAAAATTATTCAGTCTCACGTATCTCATCAAGAATCCAGCGGTAACATAACACATTACCTTTGCATCCACAAAAACCACTTCAAGAAAAGACATTTTTAGCATCATTTGGAAATTTACACCCGTTTCCACTTAGGGTGGAAGCGCGCCCGCCTTCTGTGCAATGGCGCGCTATAACGGTGGAAACGCGAGTATCATCGGTCGCACACCGCGCCATATGACTGAATCTCGTTTGCCTACTGTTGAAATGCGGACGCGGTCTTTCGGAGGGACGCAAATTTTGACGGCCGCACAAGATCTGTGAAGTGAGAGGTCTGCTCATACCATGGTATAGCAAAACCTGTCAAACTACCGCATAATCAACAAACTGACCTTCTTTAAATGATGATACTGTACGGATGCAAAGCAGTATTTGTTACACTATTCACCCAATGACACCAATTTGTTACACTATTCACCCAAAAACACCCAATTTTCCACCCGCTAGCTTTATTGAGAGCAATTCCTGACGCAATATTCAAAATATAGGCGGTGCAGCAAAAATCTCTTGACCTCTCACTTCTACAGATCTTGGGCCCATTACTTCTGCTGACAAGTGGTTTGTTGACAGTTCTGAGGTTGCGGATTGAACAAATACGATCTGTATTTACAAAAGTAATCATACATGTAATATAGTACTTCGGTTCTAGTTCCATTTATTCCATTTTATTTACAGTTCTTTTCATATTCTACTCCATATTTCATATTCTACTTACACTATTCTATTTACATAGTTCTATTTCCTATAATTCATTCTATTCTATTCTATTTACTATTTACATTCTAATTCTATTTACTATGTACATATTCTATTTACACAATTTTACTCAAAAATTTCTTCGCCGTTCGCACAACGACGTAAATTTGTCCACATGTGGCGAACGAATTCTTCGCAGTCTTGCCTGGTAACTAAGGTTGATGCTTCAGCAATTGCATGCATTAACTGCTCCTCGTTATTTGGCTCTGCCCTCTTTACGATAGACTTCCACTTGCTAAACATGTTTTCAATTGGGTTGAAATATGGGCTGTAAGGTGGAAGTAGCATCAGTGTGTGGCCTTCGTTTTCTATCACTGCGTGAACTTCGCTGCTCCGATGAAACGGTACATTATCCATTACAAGGATACATGCTCCTATGCCTCTAGTTTTGACAAACATTTCCCGCAGGAATTCTACAAAACTGTGTTTGTTTATTGCTGTGGGTCGATGTTCGTAGTGGATAATTCCTTTTCTAGTCATTGCGCAAGCAATAGATATGTTGCGCGACCGCAACGCAGGAACCACTTTAATTGCGCGATTCCCAGCAGGTGAGCGGCCATAAGAAGTTCTCATGTTGGCTTGAAAACCCACTTCGTCTATGAATATAATCGCATCATCAGCGTACAAATTTGGTAGTTGCAAAAATCTTTCTGCGTATTCTTTCCTATCACCTATCAACTCAGGACGAACAGCACGCAGGGCAACCTTATGTACCTTCTTAAATGAATACTGAAACCCTTTAATAACTCGAGCAACTGTCGTAGTAGATACTACGATGTTATACTGTTCGCGAATCTTTGTTGCCAGTTGCTTGAGTGTTTGGGAGCAGTCCTGATCAATCCACTCTCTAATACATGCAATCTGTTGCTCATCTAATTTCTTAGTGTTTGGTGGAGTACGTACGGTAGCTGCAACAACTCCCGTTTCCCTGTACTTCTTAATTATACCATGCACTGTAGAATGCTTCACCTGCAGCAGTTCTGAAATCTCCTTCATATTCTTTCCTTGTTCGTATGCACGAACGACCCGCAGTCTATCTTCATTGCTAGTTATTTTTTTGGTCACTCTTTCCATTTTCGTACTTGCTAAAATAAATGTTCAGTTTGTTATTTATGATATATGCATGCTGCTATTAATAAAAAATGAATTACATACCTTACAATTGAGACTAAGTTGTTTCACCGTACCGGATAAAAAACCACAACCTCAGAACTGTCAACAAACCACTTGTCAGCAGAAGTAAAGGGCCCAAGATCTGTAGAAGTGAGAGGTCAAGAGATTTTTGCTGCACCGCCTATGTTTTGAATATTGCGTCAGGAATTGCTCTCAATAAAGCTAGTGGGTGGAAAATTGGATGTTTTTGAATAGTGTAACAAATACTGCTTTGCATCCGTGCAGTAACATCTTTTAAAGCAGGTCAGTTTATTGATTATGCGGAAGTTTGACAGGTTTTGCTAAACCATGGTATGAGCAGACCTCTCACTTCACAGATCTTGTGCGGCCGTCAAAATTTGCGTCCCTCCGAAAGACCGCGTCCGCATTTCAACAGTAGGCAAACGAGATTCAGTCATATGGCGCGGTGTGCGACCGATGATACTCGCGTTTCCACCGTTATAGCGCGCCATTGCACAGAAGGCGGGCGCGCTTCCACCCTAAGTGGAAACGGGTGTATTATAGTTTACAGTTGAATACTGAATTATAGCTTCTGGAAGATGAGTTTTTACTATAGATAACAGTAATCCAGAAAAACATTGATTTGGTAACAAGTTTTAAGTCAATGATTGATTTGAAATATAACAAAAGAAATTTATTTAAATTAGAACAAATAAAATAAATATAAAAAATATAATGGGAAATAAAACGTTGAAATACTTTATGTAATGTTTATGTTACTTTCTAGAGAAGAAAATTGATGCTCATATTAAAACATCGTTTAAGGAAGTTGGGCCGCCGTTTTAGGTTCTTTTTATATCATCTGGCCTCTTTCTGGAAACGAGTGCCGACCCCTGCTCCAAACCGACCAATCCGGTGCACCGCAAAAGCACGCGTCCCTGTTCATACCTACAATTCTGTGTCATTATTGAACATTTGTTTGCGATGGACCAGGGTCCTGGGGAAGCTTCTAAAGCGGACGATACCGAACCAACCCACACACACACAAGTGTCCATTCAGCCCGTCGTGTTTCCGCCATTTCGTACCGGCTGTGTTACCGGCTCCATTGCAACTCCAGGCGTCCGAGCCTTTGGAGTACTCGTCCATGCAGATGGCGGCAACATTCTAAACCACATTCCACTTTCTTTCTGTCACTCGAAGCAGATAAAGGGGTTTAGTAGTGGAAAGAGATTTATTTCATTCTTAGCCAGCGCCACCGTTGGCTCCTTTCCTTTCCCAAAGCCTCAGCCCTCCAGTTGGTAGGACGTGCGATTTACGGAACAGACGTGTAGTGCAATGATGGCCTATCAGAAACAGAGCGGTGGAGAACACTCTCGGCCTTACAAGATGCTGAATACCTAACCTTGAGCCTAAGCTTCTACCGATATTGTGGGGGAGCTTTCCTTTTGATAATTTATGGATCCTCCACCTCCCAAACCCTCCCAGTCGGCGGGGAGGGGGTACATGGAACCCGGGGAACCGGATTTCGGACGGCACTTTCTTGCCGAGTGCCGATTTAGTCGGACAAATTCCACCCAGCGTGAGGTCGGTACGGTCCGTTTGCTGCCGTTTTTCTTTTCAATTTATGGTCATCCAGTAAGCCCGAGCTTGGGGGTTGGTAGGCGGGAAAATTCCCCGGGAAGCAGTGAAGCTGGCCGATTACGAAAATGTGCAAGCGCAGCAATTGCACGACACAAAGGTAAACGGCGTGTTTCGGGCCGGTTTGTGCCTAGCAAATCTTTTACAAAATGAATGTTGATTCAGTGATTTTCAAGTCCCGTTTGGAAGAGGGGAGGAAGGATCGGTGGCGCAGGGAGTTATACGGAAGCCATTTTCATTTCAATTTTATCAATTCAGTTTCCCATTGTAGAAGAATTCGAGTGGAAATTTAAATAAATTTCTTGGTAACATTTATCAGAAGTATCAAATTGTTTGAACGATTTAGAACGTTTGAAGTTTGAATAATGTTCGGTAGAAATATTCAAATATTCATTATTTTAGAGCAATCGGAATTGATTTTTAAATTTCATTTGTTAGTAAAAACGTCTGCATATATGTCCATTGAATTAAAATTAAAACATTGAAGAAATAACCTCAAATTAGATTAAAAAAATGTTTAGCAAAGAACAAACAATAACAAAAATGTTCTTCTAAATTAACAAATAGGAAAGTTTAAATCCAGTACATAAAATATAAAATATATAAGAAAAAGTGCAAAAATGCTCCAACACAAGTCTCTCAATTAACGTATAATTTATTTGATTTGACTAAAAACCTCCACCAGGACGAGCATAAATCTTCCCGCCGTATGCAATTTGATATACCCACAGAGCATACGCATAAACGCGATGCTCCGGGCAAATAAAACAATACCCGGAAAACCCCCCATTTGCGTACCACGCTACCACGTCAAACCGGTAAAAATAATAAATCGAGCAAAGGGCAAACCCATAATCGCCCGGGGCTCATTACGGGCCACGAATGGCACCTAAATGGCATCGATTAATTTCCTCTCCGCGCACAAATCATTCGCATTCGGACGGTCGGTTGGCGGGCGGTTGCATCGAAAGGATCATAAATCGTGCCGGAATCGAACCGCGCGCCAATACGAATATAAATTCCATTCCATTGCAACCGCAAGTCGAGTGTCGAGTTGGGATTTTTTCGATTTTTCCAGCTCAACCCACGCTTTTGGTTTATAGGAATGCCGCCATCAGGCATTAACGCACGCAACTGTGGGCTTTCTATACTTATTTAATCGCTGCATTAAAACCTCGACCGCCCGCCCGCTGTTTCGATTTGTTGGCGTTTGTTTTTCCGCATCACAAAAGTAAAAGCGCCTCGGCGAACAGGCTCGGGCGGGGTGCGAGAAAATCATTTCCGGAATGGCCCTTTCGAGGGCGAAAGAAAGAGCGGAAGAGAAAGTGGGCAAAAGCGGAATAAATAAACGAATGACAATCGCGCCATAAAGCGCAGCGTTCGGATAAATATGATGAGGTGCCTTTTAGCGTTTCGGTTTTACTATCGATCGTTTTGGCCGGTTCGCGCCGGCCTGATAGTGAACGTAAACGGTGTGTCTGATGCGATTGGGTTGGGTTTTCCCCCTTACAACAGCTGGGAAAGTGATCGACCGTTGGGGGGGGAGAGTTTTTGACGTTTGAGGCTACAGTTTTACACCCGACCCATCAATTGGCCTCATCGAACGAGGGTGAGTTTAATCGAGTGCGATCATCCTATTTGTGCGGTAATTCGAGGGTCCTTTTATAGCGACCCTATAAAGAGGTTGCGAAAATTGAGTTCCGGGAAAAATGCTCCAGAATCGGATTTAAAAGTTAACAAATATCAGATACAATTTCATCCCGTTATAAAAAAAACTTTTTCTTCCCAATGCCAATCGTCATTGGTATTAGCATACAATCTGTGTAAAACTTCTCCCTCTAATGATGTACAAAGCACCACAAACGGGTTCGGTTGGTAAAGCAACGAAAACTCATTTGACTGGCTGCCAAAAGCCGAAGCCACCCTGCGGGGCAGATTTTCCGGCGCAATCATCTTTTCGCAATCAAGTTTCGCAGGCATGCAAAAAGCACCCTTACGATGGACACAGGATCTTCCTGTTGGCGTAGGGGAGGGAAAAAAAGAAACAAGAACTGTCTGAGATTCACGGAGATACTCGTCCGGTTCGCGTGTCGTAATGAGCCTTCCAGCTTCACGGAAAAGCCAAAAAGTGCTCAAGCTTATCGGTACCAACGGTGGGGGCGAGGCAGGAAATTACGATTCGAAGCCATAAAAATCTCTGCCAAAAGCACATCCTGTCTCTCTATGACTTGTGCCCGTTCGGTGGGAGGTCTGGTACTCGACCCAGCGCCTCCTGGTGCGCTGGCCGGAAGATGGCCGAAGTCTCATTACCGCGCTAGAGTACGCGCCAGAGATGACGATCGTTGCCCATCAAATGTAATCAATATATTTATGGTGCCCTTCTCGGAAGATGCCCTCGTGCCAAGGGGATCACCAGGATCGCCTCAACGACCGTGAGCGGGGGGCGCGAGGGATAGGAAAACGGCAACCGATAACTGTGAGCGAACTTTTCCGCCATAAATACGGTGTTTATGGCGATGGCAGTTTTATAACATCCGCGTAATGACCAATCCACTTGACCTCCCGGGCCGATAGGATAGCGCCCCGGGAGCGGAGATGATTGTCCACCGCTCCCGACGAGGAAGTGGCGTGCCGACAGGTTGGCGTCCGGTGGAAAAAGCCCCTCGTTACGCGAAAAATTGAAAATTCCACCGATGTTACGCTGAGACTGCAGGCTCCCATCGGTTTTGGTATCTATCTCACGTGTCGGCATAACAACGAGCTATAAAACAATGTTATATGAGGGTAAGGTGTAGGGCAGGAGGAGGAGGAGAGAGGAAAAAACTTCCTTCTGAACATTCGGACTACTTGACGTACGTGGAAAACGACGTACAACCGTCTCCATAAACACCAGTGATGTCAAACTCAGTTGACGTCGCTCGCCGCATTTCCTCCAAAAATAGGTTTGTGGGCGAAAACTTAATGGTGGTTGGTTTATGAAAATAGGTTTTTATCATTGTGCTTTTAACAAACAGATAATCATGATTAACACTCAATTATTAAAACATCTAATAATAATTTTTAGTATATTATATTACCTCTTCTACAAATTTTCTATGAATCGTATCCAACCATTCGGTAGCTATATGTTATTTTCTTGAGATAAGTACTATCATTATATGAGCAATATCCAGTAAAAAAAGGTATAATTTGATGATTCAGTATGCCTGATCGTATGCGAATACTTATTGTAGTGTACAATTTCTATAAGAAAGTCAAACACACCATTGATCCATATCAAGCCAGCAGTGTTCATGGAAAACAAAACTGGAGAACTATAAATGAATGAAATTGTAGATATTCAGCAATCAGTTGGCAGTAGTAATTATGCTGTTTTACTTATCTTAACCCTGTACCAAAAAGCACAATAGTGTTGACCTGCATAATTCATGTAAATAAACTTGATATGATTTCGTTAGAATTTGGAAAACGGCATTCAATGAGCTTACGAAGGAGTTCTTACTGCTCACCGGTTCCAATGAATGAAAATGTTTTCTAAAACAAATCTTAAGGAGAAGCTTAAATAAGTTGGTTGAAATGCATTCTACGAAAAAATCTTATTCCGAACTATTCAAAATAAATTAAACTATCCGCAACAATTTTATCGATTTTTGGGAAACAGTTTTTTATCCTGAACCACGGTTTTTACAAGCTAAGGATAACTAACGATCATATTTTTAGTATCGAACTTAGATCGAATGTTTAAAAAACGCAAACTTTGATTTCTAAACACTTGCACGTCACGTTTTTAAAAAAGTGGTCTTTATCGCATGTTTGACATCTCTGATATACGCGCAACTGAAGGTCACCGGGAAGGGAACATGTGTGCGGAATGTTGGGGAGAGGGAAGATGGCAACATTAGGAAAATCGTTATTTTGTTGTTACGATCCAAACTTTCCACTGGCCGGCGGTGCGAAACGGATTCACAGCTCGTGTGGCGTCGTAAAGGCTCATAAAACTTTGACCAATCAAAGTTAGCACACTTGCAAAAAAAAAAAAGGTCGCAGCTGGTGACCGGATCCCGACTGGATGGGCGGGAGGTGTGAGGGTCTAAAGGAGCATTTATGCCATTTTTCTTTCATTCAATGACTTACGAATAAAGCAAAAAGCTGCGTACTTTATCGTGCTCGTAATAGATTGCTTTCGGGAAGGGAAAATTTGGAAGACGAACTTTTATTAGGCACCATTTGGAAGATTATATTCGCACCTATTGCTTAGCCTTATGATGTCGAACATAATCGAGGTTATCGTTATCAATTGCTTGCCGATGGTCGTTGGTTTGCTCCGCTTTTCCACACACAAAAATGTGTCTCCGTTCGTCGTTGTCATTTGTTTATAAATTATCAACTTTCAGCACCGGATGCCAGGGCAAAGAAACTTGGAACTAAACTTAAGGGGTGTACCGCACAATGGGAACTAATGCGCCACACTTTCGAAGTAAATAAAATGAGTGTATGTGTGAGTGTCCTTGTCCTAGCGCACCATTTGAGCAATTCGGAAGTCACCAGCCATAGTATGCCTTAGCCAAAAACTTTACAATAAGAAGCCCATTAATTCTGCGAGTGCAATCGAACGTATCAATTCCGGCCTGGGGAAGGGGGGAAGTTATACAGTAGGTTCACTTGCGTTGGCAGTCACGAACCTTGGCTGCCCTCCGGGGGCTTCGACCAGTCGACCGGAACTCGGATGTGGACAGCGTTGCAAAGTTTTCCATTTTATACCCAGCACTCGGCCCACTAACTTGGGTGAAGGGTTTTCCACTGGGGGGACCGGCCGGAAGAACTGGCCGAAGCCAAATAACGGAGCGAAAGATCCCCGAGGAAGGGTTCGTCGTTTACCGCTCGCGTTCTTTTCCGCTCCCTTGGGGAAACGCGAGGGGAAAATAAAACGAATCAACGATAAAGTGCTTAAAAATACGCTAGTTTCCTGTCCTCGAGTGCCTATCGGACCACTCCGATGGCAAGTTTCGCCGACCAGGCAATCGCCTTACACTCTATTACCGGTGCGGGAGGGAACGGGGGAGTGGGGAGAGAGTGATGGAAAGAAAGTCCGCCATTGTGCCATTTTACTTTACGAAACACCGGCCCGCGGGGAGCGCTGGGCTGATATTGATTTCGCATTTTCCCGTTGTAAGCATTTTCCCAGCCCGATTAGCTTTCAACTGGGGTGGCTTTATTTTGTTTTGTCTTGCGCTATCTGCCAAGGCTAGGGCGCTGAAACACAACACTGAACTGAACATCATCCCTTTTTTTGTCGATGGCTTTCTTTTCCCTTTTCTCGCTTGTCTTAGTGTTTTCCCTCCCTCCCGCCTGGAGAATGTAATGTGCCGGCGCGTTCGGGAAACAAATGGAAGACACTTTTGCACTATTCTTTGTTGCACACCCGCCGAGCCCTCCCCACCCACCGTTCGCCAGGTTTGTTTGGTGAGTTGTGCTCTTATTTCTTCGGTTCAGTTTTCCGCTTCCGTTTGTCGGACAAAAAAGTCAGCACTGAGCTACAGCTGCTGCTGCCGTTGACGTTGGGTGGCGAAAAACGACAACTGCATTTCGCTCAACTTCATACTTCCCACCGTGGCATCGGCGGGAGGGTGCAGCGGTTTTGCGACGAAAGTGCAGCGAAAAATCACATGCCGGCGCCATTTCGAAGCGTCCGAAGCCAGCTCCCTTTTCCCAGCCTGGGGAGGGGGCACGATTTATGTTCACATTAGGGTGAGTGTTGTGGGAGAGGATGGCAACGAACATTCACACATATACACACGAACGGGGTTGGAAAATTGAAGGTGGAAAATAAAAATCACTCGACGAAATTCGGGCTCGCCGAAAACGGAAAGCCTTTTGCTCAGTGCAAAGAAAAATGGCCCAAGCAAAGACTTTTTGGCCGCGTTTTGCTTGTACCACGCGTCAGCGACGAATGGGTGCCAGAGTGGACTGAAAACAAAATGACACGAATGGAAAACGGGGGGAAAGACACGCGAGAATCTTTATTCGCACGAATGGCGGCCGAATCCTTTTTCTCGTCGGGAAAAAGACATCCAAAAGAATGCACCTTCGACCGGGAAAATGGAAAGCACAACTCCTGGGGTGAACTTTGGCAACAGTAAGGAATTATCCTGAATCCGGCACGTGATGAAAAACAAATGGGAGTCAAAGTATGAGTTGCAATTTTGCCACTGAATTTTATTATTCTTATTATTTCTGTCCAAGAACAAGAAGTTCCGTTGATTTTCGTATGAAAAATATTATTTTTCAATTTCCGAAAGGCACAAATATCTCTTCTTGGTAATATTTTCGTTTCACCCTTGGCGTGCATAATGGTCCCATTGGGGTTATCGATCCGCCTCCAAAAAGACTGAGGGCGGCCATGGGACATAAAAATTCAAAACCCCAGAAATCATTCACGAGCAATTAGCGCGGGCCGTGAAATACATCAAACGGGCTCCCATTTCGGGTCCATTCAGTGTCCATGAATTTCTAATTAAGGCGAACGAGTAGGCGACGATCGCGATTGGACGAAAAGCAAACAGAAAAATGCTGCAAAAAAACCCCACACACACACACCTACATACAATGCGCCCGGAAAGACTGATGGTAACAGAATACGAAGGCGAATGGTGCCACCGAAAGGATACGGCGCAACAATAAAACCGTCCACTGGTGCGCCCGCACACAGTCACGTACCCACCAACACAGCGGGCCCCGTACCGTCGGGTGGAAAATGTGCCGTTTATAGCATTAATCAATTTTCGTTCGCTCGCGCGCTGGATTATGGTTTATTTTCTCGCCACCGCGCGCGGTTTTTCGCCCCCCGGGGGGAAAAAAGGCGGCCAAATTATTATTCCACTCGCCAACCAATCGTGCTGCGACCGAAGTGGCTTGGACACTCGAAGAAAATAGGACGCAAGGGTTTGGATGAGACTGGGGAAAACTATACACCAGATGAGTTTGAATGGATAGAACTGCACGTTTTGAGCCATTCGTCCCACCGACTCCGTCCTGCTAATGATGAGCAAATACGCCGTTAAAGTCAGACGCTAGTGTTGAGCGATAAATATGAGATGGAATAACGTTCTATGTATTTAAGAGAAAATGAAAAAAAAAATCTATTTCATAACTCAATCACATTTTCAAGTTTAACGAAGAAGGGTAATCAAAAGTACAAATTGTAGCAGAATGTAATAATCTGCTAACCGAACGTGAACTAAGAAGAAAGAATTAATCGGTTCTTAGAACCACACAACAATGTTAGGGAAGTTAGCAAATTTGAGATATCAGAAAAGAACAGGTCAAAGCATGTACAACAATAATATGTTGCACCAATTAAAGCAAATGTTGGATTGATGAATTTACACACAATCTAATACGAAACAACATTATACGCATCGACAGAACAGCCGAATATAGCAAGAGCACGAATCTACAATGTAAATAAGCGTAGCGTTTTGGAAGATGTTGTAAACAATATTAAATTGTTTGCATAACCAGAATAAGATCCGGACACGTGTCTTAGAAGCAAAAGAAGACTAAACACAACATTGAAACAAATAACGAAATAACCAAATCCGAATTAAAACATAGTAGCGCAGATCAAGTGTTGGCCAACGCGAATGATACATACGACCAAAACTAGCAACAGTTTATATAAAATGTAATAAGTAGATCACTAAACAAGTATAAATAACCTGACCAGACCGAACAATATATTCAGTAGGCCCGTCACAATTCAACAGGATATAGGAAGTTATCACACAATTATTTTCTGTAGACTGAATTATTATTTGAATCGAATTGATATAAGATTTACTATTACGGAGGAAAAATAATACAATTTTCAATTAAAAGACTTCCCCTCTTATGTTTTAAGTTATTTTGTAGTTTAGAACTAATTTGCAGAAGTTTTAATCGGAAACAATCAGTTCAATATTTTGGTGAAATAGTTTTATTTATATTAGTTTAACTGCGTAGTTTCCTAATAAAATGGCTTGCAGATGATTGTTAACGCATGATATCGTCAATTTTAAAGGGTTTGACTAGAATTGCAGGAACCGAACGATTCAATAAAAAATCTGGACTATTACTTCAGTGTTCAATAAATTTCAAATATGTTTTTCATCTGCATGAAAGCTTTTATCAAACAGTTAAAATTCGAATGGCGTACTTTTAATCTATGAAATGAAAAGCGTGAGTTGTGGCTTTGCTTTCACAATTTAAATTAATTATTAACACAATGTGCCCACAATTGGAAAAAGATACCGACTGTTCCTGTAACTGTTCCTTTTCCTTCCTCACACGTTCGACGAGGAGAGGTTAGAGTGTGTTTTTATTGTTTATAGCTGTCCGAATAGTTTATTACTTTTTGGTGCCACCGAACAATAAATACACCGACTTGTGACACGACCCTTACTGCCACGAGGAAAAACCGAAATAAAATGTACTTTATTCGCCTTTGTTCCACCGGCTTGGGGGGAGGAAACCAAAGTGGGCCAAGAAAAACTAGTTTTCCCGCGGAGCTCGTGCCCGATGGGAAACTAGACGCCGGGAAACCTGGAAGCTACGCGAGTCGTAAATCATGGCTGCACTTACCTAGCACGTACACCAGCAGGATCCAGATGTCCAACGTAAGCCGCTTGTGACACTTCATGGTGATTGGGTTGTTACGCTTCGCCAGCCGCAAAACAACAAGCGCACTTTTCCTCCGCTCCGTGGAGTTTTCCCTTTCCTAGCGGTTTCGCTCGTTTTCGCGGGAATTGGAAGTAAGAAATCACTTCACCGAACCGCTGCACCGGTTGGTTGGTTTTCCATTTTCTTCGCGGTACATTACAACACGCGCACACGTACACATTCACACACACGGTACACACCACTCAAACCGTCTGCTACGATGCAATTTATGTTATACCCGATGCAAAACCGCTTTTCGCCTTCTGCCCCGTTGGCCTTTGAAATGCAAAGCTGCCTTTTACTTTTTATTTAGTTGACATAAATCACACATACACTCGCGCCCTCCGGCACTGGTGGTCAATTTTTGTTTTGCCTTTTCCACCCCATTAGTTTTCCGCTCTCTTCACTAGCCACAAATTCACCGCTTGTCCTTAGCGCCCCTTACCAAGCGTGGGGAAGCGTTATTTTCACCATCAAAAGGCGTTGGAAAAATTTCCCAATCTCTCACACACACACTCACTCGCTCGTCCCATGCAGCGTCTCGCTAGCATTTTTCTTCCACGGCGGAACTCCCCACTTTTCCCTGCTCCTGCTCAACTAGAACGTCTTCCACGAGGTGAATGCCCTTCGGCATCGGCAACCGGAAACGCCTCCGTTAGACGACGAATGGTGTCCCGCCTTGGGCCGCGTTTCTTCCGCCGCTCGACTCCAGGGTCGCCATCACCGGCCCGGCCAGCCGCACTTCCGGTCTCGCAGTGGCTCGACGTGGAAAAATTCTCACATTTTTCAATCTCATCCGCACCATCGCCCGCCCTGCGGAAAACCGGCCAAGTGATCGGGCGTATTTTTTTTTCGGGCGAGCTTTTCCGGCGCCTCCCGGATGTTGGGATGGCGTTCTTCCTGTCCCGGGGGAAAGGTTCACTGCCCGAACCACTGTAGGTGTTGTTTTTTCAACTCTCACTTCGCTACCAAATCACCCCTTGGACCATGAACTTTTCCCGACCGTCGGATATTTGCAGGAAAATATTCTTCAACGTTTCGGTTCTGTGTGCTTAGACTGCCCACCATTAGCGGGGACGTGGAGATTTATCTTGCCGACCACAATCAGGATTTTAAACGACTACATCTATGTTTTTTTTTGTGACTGTTTAGAAGTCAACGTGAAGAAAAACTCTCATTTCTAACAAATTCTTTTCATTTCACGGAACGAAAACATCGCTCCACTTTGAAACGCTCCATTCATTGGTTTTTATTTTTTTACTTGGAAAATCCATCCGACTAGTTCAGTTTATGGCTGAGGAGAAAGATTTTCCACCGATTTCCAAACGTTGGCTGTAATGAGGTGGAAAACTTGAACAATCAAAAGCTTTTCAACACTTACTCAATGCCTACTTGGATGAAAACACTTAATCACATTTATATCCGTTTCAAACTCAGTTTACACACACGCATTAACGAGTTTTTTACTAGCTTATGGTAAATTTTTCCTTCTTTTAATTTCAATTCACTCCCACTTGAACCGGTCGTTTTCCATGAGTAGTTCCATGCAAGGTTCCACTCATTCTGCCATTCCGTTGAGTTATTTTTCCGCGCCGTAAAAAGAACCTGCGAAAATGGAAGAGAAAGAGAAAACAAAAATGTTTGCATGAGGAATCTTTCAAACATGCGCTTGTGGAAAGTGTTTGTATTTTCCAGATCGAACTGAAGTGGCGCCGACTACTAGCTATGCAAATAAGATAAAAACCAAACGAAAATTTCATTTCAAAATAAAATATATAGCCATTCCGTGGCTAGCGAGCGCCGTACTTTCATTCCGCACCGTTGCCGTCTCTCAAGCCGAAATCCAGCCATCGAAGTGTCGGTTTTCGCATTTGTAATAAATTGGAATGAAATTGAAACGATCCTGCGTCACCTCACCTCACCCCCGGCCGAAAACTGTCATCGGCATGAGGATTTTTTTCTCACGATTTCATTATTCTCCCATCGTTGGCCATTGGAAAGCTCCTAAGTGGAGGTTTTCCTTTTTTTTGTACTTTAATCTTATTTTCCTACGAGTTTTCTCCTGTTTGTTGCAGACAATCGTTTGGCTGACAGGTTGAAACGGTCGTTTTGGTGGAGTGTTTCCAGATGGATAGAATGAAGCATCCAGAGTTGGTTTTTTTGCTTTTCCTATTGTTGTTTGTTTTGCTTAATGCTGTCCCTCTTTTATTTCAAGTGCGCTTCACAATTGATGTCGGGATTTCGGAGTGATTCGAAAAAAATAACCGCACTTGACAAGGAAACGTCTTCACGCTCAAGGCCGTGCCATCCAACCGCGCACCACGTCGCACCACGGCTTTGTCCCGGAGACACTTCCGCTGGCTGTTCCGTTTCCGCAGCAGAATCGCTTTTTCATTGCCAGTTGGGAAATCCGAATGCCGACAAACTGTTGAACCAGTCGGCGGGAAGTGTAAGGGACGTGGGACGGTTTTCAATTTGATTATGGGTAAATGATGACGGAAGCCCGGCCCCCAGCTCCCTCACTCGGGGGGGAAAGTCGAAGAAAAATGGAAAATTTATTGTAATTTAATACCCCAGTCCCAGCCGGTAGCCGTAAGCAATTGCGAGCATCTTAAAGCGTTGGTGTCACTTTCATGCCTACAATCGTGCTGGATGAATCCAATTTATTAAGGAATGTTGTTGTGAACTGTTTCGATGTGATTTAATAAGCTAACGACGAAGTAAAAATCGCAAAGGTTATCATAAAATATAGAAAGAAAAATGTAAAAGCCATGAAAGTTACCTAACATTAGCTAAAGAGATTAAAAAATCTGAGTTAAAAAGGCAAATTACATATTCAAAAATGAACTCCCATAAACAACACATGAAACACATATTTCTAAATGTAAAAGCCATGAAAGTTACTTAAAATTAGTTAAAGAGATTGAAAAATCAGAGTTCAAATGATTTAAAAGGCAAAATAAATATTCCAATAGGAACTCCCATAAACAACATATGAAACACATGTTTCTATTTGTGCTGGAAAATTACAAGTGTATTGTGCCACTTCTTCTCTATTAGATTGATTGTTCAACCTGTGTATGCTTCATCAATATGGAATGGTCAATTTTATCGAACACATTTCCTTCCTACAAAACAAACCTTCCCGATGCTAACACGACCAGATGGATCGCTGGAAAACTGACGCAAACTATCACCAGTTTCCATTATTCAACGGTTTACCTTCGGTCCGGTTATGACGAAAGCGTCCGACATGTTGCATGGACTCCCGTTTGAGGCTCTTTACCTTTTTCCACCGTGTTTCGAACGTTGAGTTATGACCGTGGAAAATAGGGTCACCTACCTACGAAACGGCGTAAAAAAAGGCCAACCAACATGTGCTAGAAGAGGGGGTGAGGAAAAATGGAGGGAGGGTGGAACATTGTCGACGGAAGATGACGTTGACCCATCGGGCGCTCCTAGGCGGTTGGTTCATTTTTAATAGAAACGTTACCACGAGTGCAATTTAAAACCTGTCAGAACGTTACGTCCTTCTGCTTCCTTGAGCAAGTATGTGTCTCTAGTGGTTGATGTGTGTAAGTATGTGTGTGTGTGTGCTTTGTACTGGCCTCTGAACTAGAACCCGCCCGGACGAGCTATCGATTTTCCTCCGCCCAGCGTGACATTTCCGGTGCAAATGTAAACGTAAACGGAACCAACGACAAAGACGTCAGAGCCAAAGCGGCGTTGGATGCGCTTGGAAGTAAACGCTTCCATTGTGGGCAACATTTCAGGTGGAAAAATGGCCTCGCTGCCGGATGGATGGATCGCAAGGTTTTATCCCTTTAATGCCCGGTTAATGCCACAACAAATAGCACTTTTAAAACAACGGCCTATGAGCAAACAGTGTCGGAGTGCAGTAAAGGCATAAAAAAAGACAACGGAACTGAACATTTCACATCTGTGTAGCGGAAGCCGTTACATTGTATCTTTTGCTTGCCGGAAGAAGGCGCTTTACTGGCCAACCGTACCACTGCTGCTGCTGCTTCGGGATGATAGTTCGAACTCTTCGAGCATGGAAACACCTGCAGAATGGATTTTGCTCCAGCTCTTCGTTCGCTTGGACGTACGATCCTCGGCAGAGCTCGTTCGGTCGGATGATACTGCACAGCTAACCGGTCCCGAAAGGCCACTGCACTCGTAACGGTTTCCTTTTATCGAGATGCGGGAAAAAATGTGTGTGTGCTACAGTGAAGGATAAACTCAGGGAAAAGCCAACCCCATGCGCAAACAAAGCCGTCAAGCAATGAAACAATATGTGTTAAAAAGTGTTTGAATTAAACACCATTTTTCATTTAAAATTTTAACACTTGGCAGTATCGACAAAATGATACATAATAGTATTATAAATTTGCCTAATAAATTGATAAGAATAAATAAAGCTTTATCGGGCATAACTTACAATTAGGATGATCGAAAAATAAAGACATAACTAATTGACAAGGCTTGTTGAAATTCCCTACGAAACACTACGATACAACAAGATATTTTAAAATAGCAAAATAATAACGGGCCTTTTCGAGATTATTTTGATGTTAAAAAAGACTTGAAAATGGTAAAAAACTTCTGCATGATAGAATATAATATAATGCATGATAGAATATAAAAACAGCTTGAATCAAAATAAAAAGATTCACATCTCCTAATAAAACATAAACAACGTGACACGCAATATTTAATCAGTCAAACTCTAGTACATCTCGCACTTTGTTTTCAATTTTTCAGGCGTTATTTAGCATTTTGTAAAGAAATTTGAAAGAACACGACGTGAATAAACAACGTGATCATAGCTCGAATCATTCCAACTACGATACTTAGACACAGATAGCAGATATGATTGATAGGCTCGTTCGTACTATCACTGACGAGAAGAATAAGGCAAAGGTTCCTCAGCTTGTTTTATTTTGTCCCTCACTGTTGCATAAACCAGCAAGATTGGCTACATCTCAGCAAGGCGCACGTGTGTCCGCACGCTTCGTCCGAGCCCGGGCCGGAGGAAAAAAAGGCGAAACAAAATTGCACAATATTATGCACCATGATACAGAGATAATATTAAATTATGTTCCGGTTGGGAGAAGTCTTGCCGGTGTGTTCACAAAGCGTACCAGGCGCACCGCCAGGGACTTTTCGCACACACGTTTTTGACGTTCGGCAAGCAAGTCCAGCGATCGGCGAAGGGGAAAGGAGGGGGATGGGGAAGCCAACCGGGGTGAAGGAAACGAACGAGCATAATACGAATGCAAACAGCATCATGCACCAAACGAGCACCGTAAGAGGCTATCCATAAAACATGAAAATTGTGCTGAATGGGTGGAATGTGCTGCAGGACGCTTGCTTTCAGCTGTCAGTGTCCCATCGGTCCGTGGCTTTTCAGCTCTACCACCCCCCACCCACCTGCTGTGCTCGTGTTTTCCCACACCCGCCCACCGGCCGACACAAACAGAGACGTCACGCCGTCACCACTGTGGTGCAGCTGGAGATTTCTATTTTTCTTCACTCTAAACGCAAGAGAAAGACAGAGAGAGAACAGGCTTTCTTTGTAGAAAATAGTGGATCAGCGGCCAATGACATATCCACAGCACCCTGCTTGTGCCCGACTTCTTTTTCCGCGTAAAGAATTTTCCATCCCAGCAGGCAAAGCAGAATCGTCGGGCGAGTGGAAATCGGAAGTAGTTGGCCAACGATACTCTGGCAGTTCTGTAAAAAATGCAGATGCAAAAAGATAGTGTTTGAAAGATGTGGGTTAAAGAAAGGATCTGGGTGGAGTGGGAGGAGAAGTCAGACGGATGCGCTTGAGAAGAAAAATCTCTACCAACCAAAACCCATTTAGAAAGCAATCTCATGTTTCTTGTTAAACATTTTTCTCAAGCTTTTACGCATGTTGTAGTATTCGAATACTGGTTTGTTCGTGTTTTATGGGGCTCTTTTAACCACTTCGTGTTACTTTATTTTTCAGTAATCGAGGTGAAATAATAAATTCTTTTCGAATTTACTCCACGTTTTTCTACAAAAAATTGTTTTCTTTATTTTACACAAATATTCGAAATAAGATTATTTAAAAGCCAAAGTAAACAACTATTGCTCGTAAAACTTTACGCAATAAAATAAAATATATAAGTAATTCAACTTTTAAGTGAGCTTCTTGCAAATGTCGTAACCACCATGTAGGTCCAAAGTTCAAGGACAAAACTTTGATTTCCAGAGGCTTGCATCTAGCGTTATTACATTCCATTTCTTAAAGTTTAACTTGCAAAAGCACTGCAGGATGCATTTCAGCTGCATTGTGGTCGTTTTTTTTTATTTTTTTCCCTTCACACCACCTCCACCGCCCTGATTTCGAGCAGCCTTTGGTACATTTTCTCGTGGGAAAAATTGCAGGCCAACCACTCCCCTTTCCCCGCTTTCACCCGTCCGTTAGCAGCGACGCGAGCATAACAGTTGCATAAAATGGCGACCCAGGCCGACCCGCACGACCATCAATCATCGCTTGCGCACGCCCGCTTCCCGGTGGGGTTTTTCATGCTTTTCCCGGGGCTGAAAGTTTTCTTCCTGGTGACCTTACAACTCCGGATATTTTTTCCATAACTCTTCCGTCCATTCCTTCTTTGCGTTTATTTTTTCCAGAGAACCCTTTCCGTGTTCCTGTCAACGGCAGCTGGATGGGAAATGCTGGGCGAGGGAATGTGTATGTGTAAGAATATGCTACACGAGCATTCGTTGGCATTTACTCCCGCAGAGTTCTTTAGCTTTCCCTCCCCCATCCAGCAACCATTTCGGAACCACCGAGTCGTGTAAATGAACTACTGGGCTTCAAAAAGGGGCTTCTTCATCCACACGTACACGGCTGGTTTCTACCATTGCCTTCCCTTGAAGAAACCCACACCCGATCGTTACAATCACCAACAAGAAACGTGACCGTGCGGTCGAAGATGGGGCATACATAGATTAAATTGCAATTCACTGAAGAAAACTATCCGGAGAACGTGTTGATTAATTAACGATTGATTTTATTTGACAGCAAAATATAGATCGAGAGAAATCATTTCAAAAGGTTGACGTATTTAGTAATTGTAATTGAAATTTAAAGCTGTTACAAATCAGTTAGTGAATCCAATTTCAACCATGCTGATATTTCGCCATAAACGTCAATAGTTTTAATGATGTTTAACGTCACTTCGTTTGTTTAAAATAAATGATTTTGAGAAAACGAAGGACAATGTTTGATCATTTGCAGGCAAAACCGCTTCGTTTGCACATTCAACAACAACAAATATGCATTGTTCAATTCATCAAAATTCAAAATGAAAGCCACATCCTAGACAAGACCCATCATGAATAGCTGCTCTGCTCCAGTGCGTACCCTGGCAAAGCTTACACCGGGTTTGCGCCTTTATTGCATTTTGCAAATTGAACAATTTCACCCATAACATGCTCGATAAACTGGTGCACTTTTCTACCTACCCCCTCCCGGGTCCCTGGTGAGTACTATGGGGGGAGGCGTGGGTTTGCAATCGTTCGGCAATTCGTCTGCAGCATTGGCGTCGGCCGCAAAGGTGTGCTTGTTTTACCTGAGCTCCGAGATCCGAGCGCATTGAGGCCACTCCCGGGAGGGATTCCGGAGGATCAGCACAATAAATTATCCCGCAAACATTTCTTCTGCTGCCTGTGCTGCTCCGATTCCCTCCCCCTGCTCCCCTTCCCCCGATGGCATTTGCCGATGTTTATTTATGTGACTTCAACTGGCCCGACTTGGCCGGTTTCAGCCAATCCTTCGCTAGTAAGCCCTTTCCCCGGACTAACACCGGTCCGTCGCTCGGTTGATCGAATCTATACCCCCACCCTGGCCCTTCAGTGCTTTGTTTGGAATTTATTTTCCTCTGACCCCATCCCAATGGTTTTCCGGACAAAAAATGGTCCCACACGCAGCACCGAATGCTCCGAATGTTCATGCACCGACCGGGCGCCTCCATCGGTTGTTGGAATGTTATAAATTAAATTTTGTCGATCCTCGGAGACGCTGCATCGCACCACGCAAGAAATGGGAGAAATTTCGAGAAACCCACCCACCCGAGATCGTCTCAAACCCCCCCTCCCCCCATCTCTGACTGGTCGGATTAGATTCGAAGGCCGCTCGGGATGGAGGGCATTTCTTCGAGACCGATGTACTGCGTCAGGGTCACGGTGTGCAATGTAATACAATGCCAAACATCTCAAACCGGTTACCGAAGAATTCTTCTCTTGCCCGGATTGCAACGGAGGTGTTTTTTCACTGGAAAACTGTGCGGAGGTTTGAATTTCTATGGATTTTCTTCTTCGAAACAGCATTCGAAATATGGTTTCCTAGAAGGATTCAAACAAATGTACCTCATAAAATATTGCAAAAGTATTTCATATGCGATTTGGTGTATTCATGCCATCCAATAGAAATAGCCGATAGAAAAGTCTGGCGAAATTCTTGTGAACAAAACAATTCTACAAAACAAACAAAAGAGCACATATAATATGAGAAGAGGTAGAGAAGGGAAAGGAGCTGGAGTGAAGAGAAGAACTAGGAGTGAAGTATTTAAGAACTTTTAAATTCAAAAATCTGGGCAATCGAATAACGTTGTTTAAAGGAAGATTGACTAATAAACAAGAGCTAATGTCGATCTTGACATAATAAGTAGTACGAATGAAATGAATCTATTCCCGGATAAATTCAAAAGTTAACATTTTAACATTCCGCTATGATATTAAAAAAAACATTTTTGCAAAAAAACCGATTATGCAGGAAGTCTATTTTCACGACAATGATTAAAAATATGAAACATAATTCTATCGGATAAATCATATCCCCGTTGGTGCCATAATCGAGTGGCGCGCGCCATGAAGAGAATAATGACCAGGCGAGTGCACATTTTTCATCTTTCGGTTCTCCTTATTGCGGGCCATTTTTTCTGCGCCATTTCTTTGTTCTGAATTTTCCCGCCCCCACACGCTCAATCGGGTCGGTAAATATTTACAGGTCCATTTGAGGTGCGATCGGTAGAACAAAAAACCCGAGCGGGATGGAGAATAAAAAACAAAAAACGCCCCATAAATCGTGCTCCTATCAAATTTTACAGGACCAATGAAAATTTATTACCACTGACTGATTGGACGATCGGGCTCAACGGTCCTAGCACACACATACAGAAACACACACAAACGTGCGCACATACTTTTGCGATGGTTTGTTTTATTTTTGTTTCCTTGCCTTCGAGTGGATGAAACGAGAGATTGGTTTGGGCTTTGCCCATCGGCTGTTTGTTCAGTAGGGAGAAGTAAACAATCATGCTAGGTGACGGAGCTGCGTTGGGAAGGGAAAGGAGTAGCGGGTGACCATTGTTAGAGGTCGACAGTGAAAAGGATCTTCTGTATCCGAAGACGTTCGAAATGCCGTTGTCAAGAGGGTCGAGGGTCTACGGAACTGAGGCCTGCGCTGAACCGGGTCGATTTATCTTCATTCAGGTTCAGTCTAGGTGTGTTAAGTCAATGGAAATAATTTACAAACGGATGCCTTTCGTACAAGAGTTTGAATTACTCAATATTTTTTTATATCGGTTAAAAATTTCAAATTTCGAAAATTCCATATTTCAATACATGTACTTCAAACTGATAAACATATTAACCTTACTAACTAAACTATTACCATGATTTTTCCCAAATTGTGACGCATCATTTGCGTGCTAATTGATTTTGCTGTAGGTTAACACATTTTCTCCATATTTTGTATTGTGGTGGATATACGGTATCCATAACTCGTGGTCACCTTGTATCAACGCATACTGCGTGAAACCACTCGCGGTCGCGGACTTATCAAAGCGGAGGGTTTGTCATCGTGTACAACTTGAACTTAGATGAAAACTCAGAAGTTTTTAACTTACTGGATGCGCGACGGGCATTACGACCACGTCCGATCAGTGTCCACCGAATGGTTCCTTTGTCTATTCGGCATCGATTTATTTATACTGTTTCTTAAGGCTAGTTTACAGGTGGTTTAATAAGTGTTGGTAATGAGGCTGACCTACTTTACAAAAGTTGTTTATCGGTTCTATAAATGCTGGTTTGATAATTTTGGTGTTTTTAATCATGGTTAGGTTATTGACGTCGATCGCGCAAACGTTTTTGCGCGCATCGTTCCCTGTCTGTTTCATAACATCCGGCCCGCCGTGGGTCATGCTTACTTGGCTCAAATGCCCGAACCTGTTGGTTCCCTGTTTTTCATGCACCGGCTTGCCGTGGGTCATATTACTTAGGTGCAATGCTCGCGCACCATCGTGTCGCAACTTGCTTGCGCTGTATCGCTGGGTGCGTCGATCTATCAATTTGCCTAGATTGCAGTTTGGGGTATTTAGTTGTTGTTTCTGAGTTGAGGGTTTATCGAAATGTGTTTTGTTTGTTTTCTGGCGGTGTCACCTGATCTAGTTGTTTTCGATACTTAGTTCATAACATTTGATTATGGAATGGAGAGTTCATTGTGCTTTCCACGCTCAGCAAAACACGGTACTTCAGTGGTGGTGGATTTTAAGCCGTATAGCATAGGCATGCTACACGCCCCCCTTTTCTTGAGGAAGGTTATGGTTCTTACTCAATTGTCAAGAATCATGACCTTACTCACTAGGTTGTTTAATTATTCTGTTTTTATGAACTGTGCTCTCCTTTTTAGATTGACAATTTTGTATTACGCAATTGGTTTCCCGTATGCTTTTTATGAAAAATGGTCCAATGTACATGGGATCTAGTTTTCTTCCTGTTTCATTTGTAATGTACACTGTATCTCCTATTTTTAGGTTTATTGGATTTGTGGTTTTGTTCAAGGTTGCCTGTCGTTTTTCTTTTGTTCTGATTAAATTTTCCCTGGCTATTTCGTTTGATTTTTGCAACTTGAATTTCATTTCATTGTAGTATTGCTCGATATTATAAACTGGTTCTGTTTTTGCTTTATATAAATCTTGTGGTAAATTTGCTGTTCTCCCGAAAACTAGTTCAAATGGTGTATATCTTGTATCTGTATGGGTTGTGGTATTGTACACAAATTCGTAAAATTTAGTCCAGGTATCCCAATCATTATGGTGTTCGTTTGAGAATGACCTTAAATATTCGTTTAAGCATCTATGGTTTCTTTCTAACGCTCCTATGGTTTGTGGATGATATGCGGTTGCAAATGTTTGTTTTATTTTGAGAATTTCTGCTACTTTGCTTAAAATTTCATTGTTGTACTCCAGACCTTGATCAGATTTTAGTTCTAAGAAATTACCAAAAGTGAGAATAAAGTTTTCTACCAATGCTCTGGCTATTGTGTTTGCTTCTTTGTTTTGTATGGGGATTATAACAACGTATTTTGTTAGGTCACATTGAATTGTAACTGCGTATCTATTTTCGTTGTTTGTTTTTGGAAGTGGTCCAACTGTGTCTATGGATATTACGCTAAATGGTTTCGAAGGGGTTGTCGTCACAACTGTCTCTTCTTTAGTATGCTTAATTGTTTTATTCCTAATACACGCGTTACAATTTCGTACGTAATTTTTTATGTCTTCCTTCATGTTTTTCCATCTATACTTCTCTCTAAGTTTTAGATACGTTCTGTACTGGCCTATATGTCCTCCCGAAGGGGTCATATGATAATCGTGGATTATTCTCAGCTGATTTTCCCTTTCTGTGATCCAACTGGTTGGAGTGAACAGAATTATACTGAAATTAGAAATAGTCCTATTGGCTACTTCCTTTACCATTTCATGGGAGAAGTACTTGAACAATATATCTTGCATTGACAAAGCTAGCTTGTCTCTGTGGTAGTCTTTTGCTACTTGGCACAACTTTAGAAGAGCAAGCTCTAGTGCTTGACTTCCATTTTTCGGTGCATCATTATTAGAGGGGATTATTATCGACCCTAGCGCTTTGTTTCCTTTGTGGTTATAAACCATGAGCTCTATTCCTTTTCTACTTTCGTTTGTTTTTATTTTCAGTATTTTGGATACCTCGGAAGGTCTATCCGTTTCCCACATCGCAGGATGATCAGTCCTCGATTCATTTTTCTTCTTCTTTTCCTCACTCTTCTCAGATTTGTTTATCTCCTTCTTCTTTAACATTGCTCTCGTTGTCACTGTTAAGATTGTGCTCTTCATCTGTACATTCATCTTATCCTCCTTATTTTTGGGAATAAATGATTTTAGTTCATCTGAATTGATGACTATTCTGGACAATGCATCTGCAGCTACATTGGCTTTACCTGCTAAAAATTCAATCTCGAAATCGAATTCTTCTAAATCTACAAAATACTTTATCTAGGTTACTGATATGATGCTGTGCACCGCATCCAGTAACAATTTTATCATCTATATATACAAATGCGAGTTCAGGTGCCCATACTTGCTGCATCGAGCTCCTGCATTCTTTGCACTGCTTCTGAGACAGTTGCAAACTTAGTTGCCATTAGCAATGTCTTCGTTCTCTCGCCACTAATTTTTTCCACAAGTGTATCGACTGCCAGTCCTACTACCATCTTATTTGCAAAGTCGTCAGGGACTTTATTTTCCCTATACAAAGCCATCAGCTTGTTGGTGAGGAGTTCAATCTCCTCTCCTATTGCCTTATTGTCCGACTTCCTGATTGCTTTGATAGCAGCGATCACTTTCAATGGATCCGTTTTTTCTTCAAATCGCTTCTTGATTTCGGCGATGAAGTCATCAATTTTCATAATGTCCTCGGGCATCGCTTGAGCTGCCTTCCCTATCAGCTTTGTTTCTAATACCCTTACTAACATTGGTTCATTATCCTTGGCCAGATCCCTGGCTATCTTGATCGCCTTGATGAACATTTTCACATTTTCTGGCTTGCCATCAAACGACGGTAGAACCGCGTTAATCGTTTTGAAATCGAACGTAGCCATTTTCTTATGCTTTTTGTGTAATTTTGTCAAATTAATAATGCAACGTACCAGTATACTGAACTGTACGTGTTGCGGTTTTGACATATGCAACTTGACTAACTCTTTAATCTTTGTCAGCAAGTTTCTTGCTGCTACCATATATGCAGTTACTTCGTGGTCCGAGTACTTGCTCTCATGCTTAAGGAAATAATGTTGTAACCCTTCGAATGTTTCTTCTGAAGTTAATTCGATTGCTCTTAATGTGGCCTTTCTATGCCTTTTCGTATAATCTTTAATCCTATCTAAGATCCTTTCTAATTTTTTAATTCCATCCGCGGGTTTAATATTGTCTGGCATCGTTCATCGTGCAACTATTTGTTGGATTAATTGTAAACTTTGTTATAGAAATTCTCATTATTACGCATATTATCCCCAATGTCTCATATTTTCATATTTTTTCGTTTCATTCTTCATATTCTGTTTCATTGTCGTATTATTTTCTTTTATCCGTGGAGCATCTTTCTTTACTTTAGTTCTTATTCTTACTCTAATATATTTATGATAAAAATGTAATAAACTTAACTTTCATGCTTCTCGCCACCATCGTGTATCGTTGACCTGGGGTGCAGGGATATTCGTCATCATCCTATATTGCTGCTATCGTCATCCTTCCTTCCTTATTTCCTTCCTTCGGTAGAGTCGTCTTCACTGCTGTAGTCGCTTGGTGTGCGCCTTTTCCTTTGATACAAGTGCCGTTCCGGTTACCACTCGATTCATTTCCGCCAATAACTGTGTTTTGCGTAACATAGTCACTCATACACACAACATGATTTTCTAACGATAGGCGTTATGCATTTCACTCTGTTTTGTTTGCTGCGTGCGTCGACACTGCTTTTTCGCGCACCATTATTTTAATTGTTTTTATCTTTGTATAATTGGCACTTTGTTTCTGTGTTCGTTAAACTCAAATTTGCGATAACTATCGTCACTTTTATCGTGGTAGCTCTAATGCCTTTAATGCTTGTTTTTTGGCGTTTTTCACAACGAGTTTGTAAGCATATTTCAAACACTGCAGCAGTAAGATTGCTGTCACCAAAACCAAAAGAATGTTGAGCTTGAGCTCATGTCCTTCGTGCATTTCTGTATGCACTTCCTGATTTTGCACAATTGTAATGTCTTTTGTTCCAGAGACACCAGCCTGCGGCTTGGATGATTTTCCTCCCATTTTGTCTATTTTTTAAAGGTTATCGTTTTTGAATTGACACTTTTCCGCACTCTCAACCATCAAGGTTCTTGTTGGTCACGATGATTCGAGTCACTTATTATTCACTTCACTCCGAAGATTGCTGATTATAATCACGGTCGCCATGTGGTGGATATACGGTATCCATAACTCGTGGTCACCTTGTATCAACGCATACTGCGTGAAACCACTCGCGGTCGCGGACTTATCAAAGCGGAGGGTTTGTCATCGTGTACAACTTGAACTTAGATGAAAACTCAGAAGTTTTTAACTTACTGGATGCGCGACGGGCATTACGACCACGTCCGATCAGTGTCCACCGAATGGTTCCTTTGTCTATTCGGCATCGATTTATTTATACTGTTTCTTAAGGCTAGTTTACAGGTGGTTTAATAAGTGTTGGTAATGAGGCTGACCTACTTTACAAAAGTTGTTTATCGGTTCTATAAATGCTGGTTTGATAATTTTGGTGTTTTTAATCATGGTTAGGTTATTGACGTCGATCGCGCAAACGTTTTTGCGCGCATCGTTCCCTGTCTGTTTCATAACATCCGGCCCGCCGTGGGTCATGCTTACTTGGCTCAAATGCCCGAACCTGTTGGTTCCCTGTTTTTCATGCACCGGCTTGCCGTGGGTCATATTACTTAGGTGCAATGCTCGCGCACCATCGTGTCGCAACTTGCTTGCGCTGTATCGCTGGGTGCGTCGATCTATCAATTTGCCTAGATTGCAGTTTGGGGTATTTAGTTGTTGTTTCTGAGTTGAGGGTTTATCGAAATGTGTTTTGTTTGTTTTCTGGCGGTGTCACCTGATCTAGTTGTTTTCGATACTTAGTTCATAACATTTGATTATGGAATGGAGAGTTCATTGTGCTTTCCACGCTCAGCAAAACACGGTACTTCAGTGGTGGTGGATTTTAAGCCGTATAGCATAGGCATGCTACAGTATTTCACTTGGTTCTTTCATGTTATAAACCAAAAAAATATTTTATGTGCGCTCATCTTTAACATGTATTCTTATTCATTGTACTTTTTTATCACACCAGAAACAAACCACTTAGTTACATTTAGTTTTCACCAACCCTTGTGTATGAACGGTTTGAGCAAGATATCTGATGACTGATTGACACTCAAATGCAACAAAATTATATGCTTTGCAGTAATATTTGAAAATAGAGGATTTATTTTCCATTCCATACGATGAGGCTTTATAATAATCAGTTTATTCATGGTAGTCTCAAGCCAAATCTTAGTTTTTACTATGTAATACGTAGAAATGGATTATACTTGAGCTGCCAAATAAGTGCTCAACCCAATTGGTTGTTTAACACTTTGTTGACTTTAAAAATCGGTAATGAACGAATGATCGAAACGAAAACGATTAATAGAACGGAAAAAGTAAATGTTCTATTACGCAACGGTATGCCTGCATCGAACGCCTATGTCCGTCGTTTCGTGGACAATGTTGAGTCAAAAACAAACGCAGATCTTCGTCTCCTGTCAACAAAGTGTTAAATGATGAGAAGGCGAGAATGAAAACAAAACAAACAATTTTTTGCTCGTTTTAAATCCCCGATAGCAGAACGCTATTCTTGTCACATCAGAGGAAGTATGAGACATGTACACAAAATGGACAGCTCAGAGTGATTATTTCGTTTGCTTGATCAACAGTTGAATCATGCATACATGGTGTATTCATTATCGAACGGCCCAGTTACAAGGCGTCGGCTATCTGTAACCATTTCCCTTTGGTCACATTCCATCCTCGGACAGACACAGCTGTACTGAATGCGTCTTTTCGACTTGATAAGGCTAAAACGCCTGTAGTCATCAGCGGGAAGAACAGTTTAAGGCGCATGCATAAACATTAAACTCTTGTCTGATAAAGACCACATCTATTTCCAGCTGGCTCACGATTTAAATTGAGCCAAGCATAAACTGGTCTCGCTAGTTTAATTCTGGCCAGCACGGTGGATACACTGCAACGCAAGGAGTAATAGTTAAGGATGGATTTGAAGAGTGTTTTATTAGCAATAAGCATACTTCTTTCCGGCTTCGAACTGCTTCAGGCTCAATCGGTGTGCAGTGTACAACAAAAGTAAACGGTATCGTTTCATAGTGCTTTTGAGAGTCATAACTTCAAAGCTTTTGCTACTAATAATGTTTAACTATACCTGTAGGAACTATTTTGTTAAAACCAACTCGCAGCGGAGAACTGAAGAAGTAAACTGCAGATGGAAGAGTAAAGCGTCGTATAGTTATGAAGATAAACAATGCTCGGTGAGTTGCCTTTCTCGACGAACCACAGAATAAATCCTGTGGGATTAATATGAAATAATTCATCCTTTTTCCCTAGCTGGACTTCAATTACATCACAAAGACACAGTGCTGCTCAGGATATTACAACAGTACACAAGGAACGTGTCTCCCGATTTGCTCCCAACCGTGCAACAATGGATATTGTTCTGGGCCAGAAACATGCACCTGTTACAGTGGATACTCGCTTGTTGGTGGAGTGTGCAAGCCCATTTGCTACTCGTGCGAGAACGGAGTCTGCGTGGCTCCGTATCAGTGCTTATGCAAGAACGGTTTCGAACTAAACAGCGTCGGTCGATGCGTACCACGATGCAGTGGCATATGTCTGAATGGCAACTGTGCGCCGAGTGGAAGTTGCATCTGTGCGGAAGGTTACGTTCGCAGTGCCTTGGTAGCGGACATTGATGGACTCGCCAATGCCACACTGTGCGTGGCGAAATGCGATAAGCCCTGTCAAAACGGAAGCTGCGTGGGCCGGAATCGATGTAAATGCCAAGATGGTTATCGCCCGTCCGTGCGATCGTTTGAATGTGAGCCAATCTGCAGCAGCGATTGCACCAACGGCAAGTGTGTTGCTCCCAACGTTTGCCAGTGCGATCAAGGTTACCGGTTCGAGGTCGACAAGTGCGTTCCTGTTTGTGATCCTCCCTGTCAGAATGCGAACTGCGTGCGTCCGAATGTATGTGAGTGTTTTGAAAGGTTCGTCAAACCCAATGTCACCAGTAAGAAGTGCGTCCCGTCTTGTGATCCTCCGTGTGAGAATGGAGAGTGTGTCGCACCAAACCAATGCGTATGTAAGAATGGTTATATACCATCTCAAAACGTATCTTCCGAACACAAATGTGTCCTTTTTTGTGATCCAAACTTTGTTGACGTGCAAAATGGTGAATGTGTGGCGCCAAATGTAGTGCGTTGTGATCAAAGTTTTCAACTGACGCAGCTAAGCAACGGCAAGGTGGGATGTGCTCCTATCTGCTCGAAACCATGCCTGAACGGACGTTGCGTTGGTAACGATCGTTGCGAGTGCTTCGATGGATATAGTTTATTGGACGAACAGTTTGCATACGTTTGTAAACCGGTTTGTGAGGCGTCATGCCAGAAAGGCCATTGTATCGCTCCTAACGTGTGCGACTGCTACGAAGGACACGTCCAGAACGGTTCGGAGCCACACGTTTGCGTTCCCCATTGTGACCCTACCGTTGTCGATTGCTCCGAGGGACGGTGCACGGGTGTTAACAGCTGTGAATGCCACGATGGATACCGTCTGAATGCTACCGAAGATGGCGTCCAACGTTGCCAGCCTGTGTGTGAGTTGGATTGCTCGTTCGCGACCTGTGTGAAACCGGGGGTGTGTGAGTGCTGGCCGGGTTATGCCCAGTCGCAGGTGTCCACTGCGTCCTGCGAACCTGTTTGCGTGGGAGGCTGTGAAAACGGAACCTGTGTGGCACCAGATGTATGCAAATGCCTCGAAGGGTTCGTGGAACTGGATTCTAACTCTTGCCAACCTTACTGCGATCCGGCGATCGTTGACTGCACCTCTGGGGGTAACTGCACCGAGCCCAATTACTGTGAGTGTGATGTCGGGTTTAGCCTACAAACATCGACTGTTCCTTTTCGTTGCGTTCCTCAATGTGTGAACCTCCCGGAAAACGCCAACTGTACGGCTCCTGATGAGTTTCAATGTTTGGATGGATTTCTACCGGAATACGGTGCTGATCTTACGATCAATCGATGTGTTCCTTTCTGTGATCAAGAGTGTGGCAACGGTACCTGCTCTGCTCCAAATACTTGCTCTTGCTTTGCCGGATTCAGAGTGAACAACAACGGCTCGTGTGAGTCCATTTGCGAGAACGATTGCGAAGGACTCACGGGAAACTGTATCGAAAACGAATGCGAGTGCTTCGAGGGCTACGCAAACATCGTAAATGCGTATCGCTGCACGCCGGTCTGTGAAGGATGCCGCTTTGGAGAGTGTGTGGCACCGGGGGAGTGCATTTGCAGCGAGGGATACAGCATGCTAAACGAAACAGGCAGCTGTGAACCCCAGTGCAGCAACTGTTCCGTTGGTTCCTACTGCAAAGCACCCGAACAGTGTGTCTGCCTCGATGGATGGACCTCGTTCGTCGATGAAGAGAACGAAATGCGTTGCCAATTTGTGCATATACCGGAGCCTGAAGCGCACGAAGACGATTCACGTATCGTGTGGCTAGCCGTCATAGGAACTATAGCCGGCGTGTCATGTCTGCTAGTCGGCGTATATATCTTGTATAAGAAATCTTCAGGAACATACAATGCATCAGGTATGGTTCCATTCATAGTTTGAAATGGAGTTCCAACACAAATTTGTTTACATTAAATTTATTTTGTATCTTTTCAGTGAAACTGAGTGATTTAAAAAGCCTTGACTAATACTGTTCACTCTTAATGTTAATACATTTTGGATTAACCAAGTAATTGGACTTATTATTTCATACTTTCACCCAAGCTTATAAATTACCCGTTGGGTTGCATACAAACGCGGTTACAAACACACAATAAGAAAACATATTATTAATTAAGTTCACTGTAAAATATTTGATCAGTATCTCATATTTTTTATGTTGATTTGAAAATAAAATGGAACAAACAAAGTAGTTCATTTAGACCGTTGGTTTTTCTTATCTTCATTCTAAAGTATCACGAGAGCAAGTAAGTAGAGTTATTTATTTTGATTCCCTTTTCAATGTTTTCATACGCAATAAAAAAAACAAAAACATTTACGACCATTCATGCTATCGTATATCGTTTAAAAACCATTCATGCTATCGTATATAACATAGTATATTTTGATCTACTAATTTAGTTAATTTATGTTCTGTTTACCATTATAATATTTTTTTTTTAAGTATTGCTGTTAGAGCAATTTCGTGTCGCTTGATTGTGTTTCATATTTTCTATATAACCAAAGCTACGAATAATCAATATCGGTTGTTAGTCTGTTTCTCTTTAACATTTTTCTCTGTAGTGAAAGATACGTCAAATTTTTTTTCAACTGCTGCGTTCTACCACAAAATAAAGTAGTTACTTTTGTATCATTTAAAAGTTAGTGTATTAAAAAGTCCAAACAAAAATACAAATATGAAGGAAAAGTTGTGCAAACTAAATAAGAAACTATTCACAAAAACGGTATGCTAATATGGTACACTATGGCAAAGTCTTAACAATTTGTCTTTCGTTGACAAAGAATTCATGGACTAGCGTCGGTATCGGTGACTGGCTTAGACCACCATCGTCATTCCATCACATACACATTTAAAAACTAAACCCCATAAGCAGCCGGTTCGCATCGTGGCATTTTTCCTTCGGAATGCTTCGCCACACCCGTTCATTATTATTCATCGGAGGAGGGTGGGTTAAAGTTTTTCCGCTGGTAGCGGAATTCTTCCGCAAAACTTTCCCCAAACAAAGAACGCCTTTACCTCCGCCTACTGCGTGGAAGTCACCAAAGGGAGTTGTAGTCCCCTCGCGGACTGATGCTGGGAAGGCAGTAGGAACGGAGACGGAAATGACACCGGAGCGAAGCTGGACACACAAGGTAGGTCGCCGTTATCCCCTCGGGAGAAGGTCTTCAGGCCAAGGGGCGCGTTTTACAAAAGTTTTGCATAATTAGTCTAGTCAATCCTCCCGAGATCTCCAGCGACCCGAGACTGCGAGAAACCCCCGCGGCAGGCGCCAAAGTGTATTATAAAGTTTTAGAAGAGTAAAGCACCGGCTAATGGTCAGAATCTTTAGTGTGCGGTCACTCCATCGAGGAGGGTAAGTGCAGGCGTCGGGTGAAGCTGCTTGTTCGGAACGGAACATACTCATTAACCCCTTGCCAACTAGGAAAGTTCGGCATGGCGTCCATTACGACGCCATATTCACCAGAGTACTGTACAGATTATTAACGGGTAGTAAACGGGGTTCGAAAGGGGTTCGTTGTTTTGAGGTAGAACGCCTTGAGAAAGTGAAAGTCAAAACACTCTAAATCTTGCTGTTTTGTTCCGCTTTTTTCAGCACGGGTCAGCATGTCGTAAGAATTACAAAGTGCATTTAATTAGGTTAAAAACTCATTAAATGTTAAAAACTCATTCGATAATGTAATGCAAATTAGCAACTTCAAAATTAATTTTAAGATCTCAGAACGAACTTTCAAGTTACAAAAATGTTTATATTGAGACTCCCTACAATTTGCTTTATATTTCAGTCATTTTGTTGATGACAGTTCATTTCCCTTTTATTGGTTAAAAGTACTCATTATAAGAATAAACAAGAAACGTTCACTCCCGAAGGCAAATAGCACAATTTAGTGTCTGAACTAAACCGGTAGCAAACAAAAACAATTTGCAAACCATTTAATATCTTTGAACGGTCTTAAACCCTTCGGCTATGTTTCGGAAATCCTGGAGTCTGTCGTAAACAATTTGCTGGAAAAGTGTCATCCATTGACAAATTCCCCGCCGCTCGGCGTGACAGTTTCACTCCGTCGTGTTTGTCGCTCGCTTGTCGTCTGTCTAATTTATTCCAATAAATTTGCCTAGCCTCGAGGAATCGGTCACCCTCGACATCGAGCGAACCCATCAACAACACGTACCCTCCATGGTGGTAAAAACCAAAAGGATGTGCTACTAAATGCTCCCGGGTAAGAAAGCAGCCCACTTCTAGGAAGGTTTAGCACTCGAAGCACTTTTCTTTTCGCTCAGAGTGAGGGCCATCATCAGGCAGCAGCAGCATCATCGTCAATATCATCATCAGGAACGTCTATCGTTAGTCAGCTCAGTGACGGCCGGATATTTATCTTCAATCATGATCCGGGCGAATTAATTATCTTCCGCTTGACAAATCATATCGACATTTTTATCTACCATCCGTTCGGACCACCCGCGGGCTTGATCTCATCGTCCGGCGACTGTTTTTCCCACCGACTCTTCCAAACCCTTCCCCTGAGACACCATTGAACATTGATTCGATGGTACGTAAGAAACTCAACGTTGTCTATTGCTTCCTTTTAGCATTCGGCCGAGAGCATGGAATGAGTTTCCGAAAACACAGCAACTTTCCCCGGAATCGGTCGGCATCTCGAGCAATGTAAAGGCAGGAGGGATGCAAATCGGGCACCCGTTTCGAGAAAGCCTTGCTCTCCATGACCTTGTCGAAAATGTCGAGAATATTGGAAAAGGTTTCACCGTAGTTTATGTTTTGCTCGGGTAAGCAGAAATGATCAATGTTTCAAACAAATTCGCCGGTGAAACAAAGCACGAAAAGGAAAGAAAAAAGAATCTGATCCATCGATGATGATGATGATGACGATGATCCTGATGGTGAAAGGGGAGCGGTCGGAATGAAAGAAACCCCGAAACGACATCAATACGCGGCCCATCACGGTTTTCGGGCCCGTGCGGCAAAACTCGGATGGAAAGATGTTCGAGAAAGAAATTACTACGGAAAGAAAGTTTCCCAATTTTTATCAACGAACTCACCCGGAGCGGAAAAGGGCGCGCCCGAAAGCAATTTTCCGAAGCTGTCCGCAGGCAAATCCAACAAAGGCCAAGCCCAACGGATCACCGGCGTTGGATTCGCACGGAGCGGCAGCTTCGTTCTCGGAAAATGGTTCGTCGGGCCGGTCGGGTTTAGTGGGGTGGAAAATCATAAACATCCTTCCCACCCGATGGATGACGGGAGCGCCGAAGATTTCCATCCGCAGCGCAACGCACCGGAACGGGAAACCTTCTCAGCCTCAGCCATCCCTGATGTACGTGAACAACTTTCAGCAAACAACCAAATTAAATTGAACCAACTTCATCGCCCCGGCGTCTGACCCGCCGTACCCGGTCTACGCTCGATAAATGAAACGCAATCGAGTGGCGAGAGGCTTAAGAAACTCGCCGCCACTTGGTTCTGGGAAGGATGTTTTTGTAAATTCAATTCCAAAACAAAAGATAGGATTTCTGCCCTTTCTACGAGCGCCTCCTTCGAGCGGCAAATAAATGATGTTGCTCTTGATAAGCGCAAGCCCTTTTTGCATTTATGCATCGAGTACGGCCCGAGGCTCCCGACCGCCCCCCCGACGCCCAACCTCCGAACAAATGATGATGAATTATGTTGCGCTGCAATCAACGCTAGGAAATGATTTATTCACTCGTCACCGGTGACGCGCTGGCCGTCTTCGCTCGACTGACAGGGCGGTCCGTGGCGCGGTGATGGCTTTCGATACCGCACGTCCTTTAACCACCCGTTGACAGTTTGCATAAATCATAAAATTACCTCCACCTGTGTTCCACGGGCCCCTCGGACCAACCGCATCCCGCGCGGGGTGGGGAGAAAATCGAATCATAAATCGTTCAACAAGATTCGTCAACAGGAGGAGAGAAAAAGAGAGACAGAGAAAGGGAACGGGAAACCCACTTTGACTGCAACGATCCAAACCTTGACGAAAAGGTGGACACACACACAAAAATAACAATAAAACGACACCCGATGCAGCCCGGAAAATCAAACCCACTGTGGAAGAAAACTTTCTACAAACTAGAAATGTTATTTCCGATTTACCTCTTTTTTATTTCGTTTTTATCCACCCCTTTTTACCGGCGGGTTGAGTGGTTGAAAGCTTTTGAGTTGGTTTTTTCTTCTACAATCGGATAGAGAAATCCTTTCCAGGCAAGCTTTTCAACTGGCCGTCATCGTCGTGGCCCGCCACGGACATTCCCAAGACCGCACGAAACCGCTAGAGCACCACCCGGACGGATGGGAAAGCGTGACTTCCCGGGAATGACGACGACGGGGACGACGTTTTCAGGAAAATTGGAAATGCAAAATTCCGCAAACTGTTAACAATTCCCAAACTGACCCCACGGCGGAGTAGTTCAGTGTTTGACATGCGACTTACGGTGTGTGTTTTGTTCGTTTTTTTATCCTCTCTGTTGTTAAATCTTCCATAGCACTTTATTTTCCCGCAGTATCTTTCTCATCCATTTTAAAACGGTTCCATCGAGAGGAGAAATACACTCCGACCGAGCAGAACAATCCATCAACCAACAAAAACGGATCGACTAAGCAAAACCAATACGCAACCAACTTTCGCTCTGCGCTGGACATTGCCGTTCATGCGAGCGACGTCGAGTTTCCCGGAGCTTGTTTAAAGTTTTTGCTCCTATGAATAATTCCCATTCCTTTTTTCATCGTCTTTGCTCATAAATTCGTCTGTCATTCGTGCCCTCGGGGTGGGAGTTGTTAGCAAAGCTGTTCCCATGAAATCATTCCTGCAGCGAAACCAGAAACTCCAGAATCGATTCTAACGAGCGGGGTCCTTTCCAGGCGATGGGATTTTGTACAACTGACCAACAAACGAAGGGACATATTCCCGAGAAGGTTAAGTGGTATTTTTTATTCAATCGAAAGAAAATATCGACTGAGGCAGTTCTTAGGGAACGTTATATTTTACTCAATAAGCAAATCGATATCATCTGATAACTTCTTCGTATTTTTTATCCAATTTTTATCAATTTGTGTAAGAAAACATTTAAAAATGATTTATAAAACTAGGATAAAGAGTAACAATTGCCATGCTCATAGCATACGTAAAAACGGAATCAATTTAAATATTAGAAAAAAGATACAAGTACACAAATTCTTGTAAGTTTTTTCAAACTAGCAGAAAAGGGTTGCTCTTTTAGATTTATATATGCTAGTGATAAAATCAATAAAATTATTTGGAACTAGAAAAGTTTACTTTAACTTCTAAGATCAACAAACAAACTCAACAAAAACACAGGTCGAAAAGGATAAGGATTTTACAAAGTGTAGTGTCATTTTAGAGCTGTTCTTGAAACAGTACTTAGAAAAAAGCAATTTTGTTGTCTAGCGATAAAAATGATGAGTTAACTAAACAACATTATACTTATGAAGATGAAACATATAATACGCACCAGACAAAAAATATTCGAAGGATTGCACTTACCACCGAGTGATAAATAATGATGTTACAACATGATGCACCTCAAAGTAAAAATTTGATTACCGAAAATCCGATTAAAATTATTCATTTGCATAATCTGATAGAAAGGAATTTCTTAGTAATTAAAGTCCATATTTAAAAGCCATGATTTTTTTGGGGTTTACTGTGACTCGAGGCATGGCGGCTGCAAACTATGGCGTTCTGTATCACTCACCTAGTTCAAGTGACTCACGATTTGTCGAAATTCTGGAGGACTGGTTAGACAGATTTCTAGATTTTGGCAAGCGTAATGTCTTGGTTGGGGACTTCAACATTGATTGGTTCAATGATGTGAGGTCCGAAAAATTGAAGAAACTTATGGACTCGGTGTGCCTGAAGCAGAAGGTTAGTGCAGCTACCCGTATTACGAACAATAGCAGGACATTGATTGACCATGTGTACTGCAACACAGACTCAATTAGCGTGGTAACAGATGCTTGTGCAAAAATATCTGATCATGAAACTTTGCTTTTAAACTTGAATGATGAACGTTTCAGGACAGTTCAAAAACAAGTTAAATGCTGGAATAGGTACTCTAAAGAGGGTCTTTGTCAGGCAGTCACTTTGGGTCTACAGAGGGAACCTACAAATTTCCATGAAGCTACAGATCTATTGAAGGATACACTAGAGAGTGCTATGAATAGTTTAGTTTATGAAAGGACCGTGGAGACTAGATACTCTGGCAGATGGTATACGTTGGCTCTGGAATGTCTAAAGCGGAAAAGAGACAAAGTGTACAAAAAATTTGTTCGGACTAATCTGGCTTCACATTGGTGTGAGTACACTAAGCTAAGAAACGAGTACAGTAGGTCTTTAAAAACTACTCGTGAGGAATACTTCAATAGGGAAATTAGCAAGCATCAGGGTAATAGTAGGGAACTTTGGAAACTTCTTAAAAGCATGTTGAAACCCGACGAGAATACAGCTTCATGTGTGAAATTCGATAATTTCGAGTCCGATGAGGCGGTGATCGCAGCAGGGTTCAACAACTTTTTTGTGAATAGCGTCACACTTGTTAACAGCAACATTCCGACGGTAGACGAACCAGTCGAGCTGAGACAAGTTGATGCTCCCAGGCATAGATTTTCTTTTCAACCAATAGACATGAGCAAGCTTAGGCAGATATGTTTTGACCTGACCAAAACGGCAGGAATAGGGAATGTAAATGCAAAAACTTTGCAGGATTGCTTTCATGTAGCGGGGGAGACGCTCCTGGATTTGATTAACCAATCGATGGAGAGGGGTGTTTTTCCGGAGACATGGAAGGAGTCATTGGTTGTACCTATTCCAAAGCTGACTGGAGCTATCAAAGCGGAAGAGTTCCGCCCCATCAACATGCTTCACACTGTCGAAAAGGTCCTGGAGGTTGTTATCAAAGACCAATTGGTGCAATACCTGGACCAGACCGGACTGCTGGCCCGGGAGCAGTCGGGATATCGGGAAGGACATTCCTGTGAAACTGCACTGAACCTGGTGCTTGCGAAGTGGAAGGGGTTGATGGACAGTAGACAGCCGGTGCTTGCAGTTTTCTTGGATCTAAAGCGGGCATTTGAAACAATATCGAGACCCTTGTTGCTCACAACACTTCGACGATTCGGTATTGAGGGGAAGGAACTCAGTTGGTTCAGCGATTATCTGACAGGTAGAACCCAGAGGACAATTTTCAAAAAATCTGTTTCAGATCCCATTGAAAACACCCTTGGGGTTCCACAAGGAAGTGTTCTTGGACCAATTTTGTTTATCATGTATATAAATGACATGAAGCAGGTCTTACGTTCCTGCGAGATAAATCTTTTTGCTGATGACACAGTAATATTTATATCGCGAAAGGACGTGAAACAGGCAGAGTCCCTTTTAAATGCAGACTTGGTGGCTCTGGATGGCTGGTTGAAATACAAGAAACTCGCATTAAACATTAGTAAAACACACTACATGGTGATGTCGAGGAGGGAGTGGATCGGCCAGCTTTCCATTGCCATCAACACGGAACCAATTGACCGAGTCTCCCAGGTGAAATATTTGGGAGTCATTCTTGACGACGGACTTACATTCAGTGCACATATTGATGGGGTCATCGCTAAGGTGGCAAAGAAGTGTGGGGTGATAAGTAGACTGGGGAACAACCTAAATTTTTTTGGGAAAGTTCACCTCTACAAATCCATTATCTCACCACATTTTGATTTTTGTCCATCAATATTGTTCCTCGGCAATCGGACACAGCTCAAAAGGTTGCAAAAAGTGCAAAATAGGGTAATGAGGTTAGTGTTGTGTTGTAGTCGGTACACGCCGTCTGCTGTTATGCTGGATGTTCTGCAATGGATGTCGGTAGAGCAGCGGATAGTGTATCAGACTATGATACTAATATTCAAACTCCTGAGGGGCTTGTTACCGGGGTACCTTGGAGAAAGAGTAGTTAGGGGTTCTGACGTTCACCGGTACAACACTCGAAGGGCTCATGATCCTAGAACGTCGAACTTTTCAACAGTATTTGCCAGAAATTCTTTGTTTTGTAAAGGTATACAATGGTATAACAGCATGCCTAGAGAGATTGCCGAGGCTGCAAACGTTCGCGAGTTCAAGCGCTTGTGTGCCGTGTACGTTAAGCAGGTTGTTAAGTAGCACCCAGTAGAATGTGCAATGTCTCGTAGTTGTCTATTGTGAAAATTTAATGTTTGTAAGCATCGCACTTGTCATCACGATCTCACAGATGATGATGATGAGATTTTTGTTTTGCAAATTTAAATGTAAATAAAAAAAAATGGAACAACATATCTTTGAGACACGCGCGCGTAAAAGTGGAAATTTGAAGTTGATCTTTCTGTAGGAACTGCATCAGTCGCTCTTGTGCAATCACGTGGCAGGCGCCTCGAATTCATCCATTGATGATATTTTCGACGTGACCAACTGTTTCGCGGATAAGGTTTGCTTAATTTGCCAATCCTGGAAAGTGGTAACTCCCCTCCATATGTTGGATAAGGGAGATACCGGCTACACGAATAGGAGAGAGCATTTTTTGGCCGTGCACTCCGGAGAGCGGTTCCACGACTCCTGTCTTATGGAAGTTGTGCTAACCGCTGTACGCAAGGAAAAGAGAGCTGACTGGTCTTTTTCGTGAAGGGTCACTTTGATCCCACCACTTCGTGATTTGCCTTGGATATTGCTTACAAATATCTTATGATAACTCCGCCATTCTCAAACCTGTGTTGGGGTAAGAGGTGGGACTCATCATCATCATCATTTAAAAGCTGCCTTCCGTAGCAAGCACAAAATTCTCGGAACGAGTCGTGCCCGGCACGGCAGTATTTTTGTTAATTTTAAAACATACTTCCATCAGGTATCACACTCATAACTGGAAAATTCGTCAAACCGTTCCTTTTCTTCTCAGCCATCATCTCTAGTAGTAATATAATAACTAATTTGAGCAGCACACTTTTCTCCGAACAATGGGTGACCTGAACAGGAGCTCCAACCATCAGCCGATGTACGATGGAAAGCGGACAACAAAAGCCAATGTTGGACAGCCCAAACCATCAACAACACCAACATCCGCGTAACAAAAGCCGACTCACGTTTCGGTGGAAAGCCGGCCCCCATTCCCATTCTCCAACGCAACCGGGACTGCCGGCATGCGCCATTTTGCAAAACGAACGCTCCACCGCGTTCCCGGTGAGTAGTTGCGAACAAAAAAGCAAATGGGTAAAAAATGAACCGTAAGGATTACCGGACTCAAGCAAACTTTCCGGCGGCGAAGGAAAGGTAACTTCGGACCTTCTGCAAAACAGGGCAAAGCAGAAATGCAGGTACAGCAAGAAAAAAATCGGCCACAACAATGACTTCACCAAGGTTCGATGGTGAAAGGAGGCCACGAAGGCACCGAAACCTATCGGCGTCATCAATGGCGCCATCAAACCGTGATGGAACTACGTGTTTAGGCTTACACCGGGGAGGATCTGTTCCGAGGTGTGCAAGGCGCTTCTGGATTAACTCCCCGGTTAGACTGATGTGGAGTGGAAAATGTTGTCGGTGGCGGATCTGCCGGATGACGCTTCATAAATCATCTCTCTCGCCAAAGGAGTTGCTGTGTGTGTGCTGTGCACAGTTCTTGTCGCTTGTTGTGTCCTTTTCACTTCCCATCCCTTCAGTGCGTGTCATATTTTCGTCAAAAGCTCTTCACATGAGAAATCATCGTTTGCCTACACTGGGTTTTGATCCATGGAAGAACACCACAGGCTGCGTTTCAAGAGAAGCCAAGGTGTGCAGCACGAGAAGACGGTCTGTGAAGACCATTAATCTGCTCGGGAAGGAACTTTTACGTCTCGTACAATACATGACACGCTGGTGATGATGAGATGACGTGTTATTTCCATTTCTTATGCTTTTTTATTTTAAAGAAGAATGCTGGCGAGAAGTGAAGATGATTAAAATTTGTCACTCATTACATTTTTGACCGCGTTGGTTTCGAAGCGATGGTGTAGTACACATTTGTATCCAATCAATTATTGAAATCCAATGGAGACATATGTTACTAAAATTATAGTGAAATAATATTTAATAGAAGTAGGAAAATATGACTAAGTAAAACTTTGTTTCGAGAAGAATTATTCGAATACATTATTTTTCAAACCACTTTTTCATTGAACATAATTTTTTCGATAAATTTTCTAAAGTTCAATGATTGTAAATACCTGTATAAAATATTAATCTTGCACTTAATAAAAACATAAATTTCCGCTGTCTTTGTTGTGTTTCGAACTAAAACGCTCACATCCTACAACTGATAAGTAACACAAAATTAACATTAAAAAACCGGTTTGAATCATCTCAAGTAGAGTTGTGTAAATCTGATTCAGATTCATGAATCTGAATGAATCTCTGTCTTATAAGACCCAAAGACACACCAAATGATGAAAAGTCACCAGCCAAAAATGGGTTGAGGAACCCCTTTTTTGTTTTTAATCGCATTGTCCATTGTTTCGAAAGATTCATTAAGCTTTGAAGATTCGAATTCGCAAATATTCATGAATCCATCTGAATGAATCTTAAGTGAAAGATTCATATGAATGAATCTCGCCAAAAGATTCATTAAGCACAACAGTAGAATCTCAAGCTTTGCGAATTGAGAGGCAATTAGAATTGCCCCGGTGTATGTTTAGTTTCCTTGGTGATCTTATACATCGTTGGCGATCATGTGTGGGAAACAATAATGAAACATTCTTGAGAAAAACGCCTATGATAGGCTGACGGAAGCGCCACACTTACACGAGCGATTGTGATCATGTATATGCAAATACATCTCCAACGCAAGCATTCATGACTCGCTAATACCGCAGTGCGCGATGATTGTTTGCAATAACCTGCGATTAGTAGCGTCTAACAGCTTCCCGTAGACGCTCGTTGAAAGATGGCCGCTCAGTATCGTGCCTTGCTGCTAGTGTTCCTAGCCGTCAGCAGTTGTAGGTATATATGAATTCGTGTATGGAACATGTTTTCCTGATTTCTTTGATCGTTTTCTAATTAGGTCAAGCGGACCTGGATCCAGTGTTCACCGATTTCGATGAAGAACTTCCGGCGAACACCATGATGCCAAACGAGCGCGAGACGATCGCGGGTAAGAGTGCTGGAGATTGTTGATACTGATAATATTAAAATTACCTCCACTCTCATAGACTGTCACTTGCGGTTCTACTGGCAAGGGGGAAGGGGCATAGTAGCGCCTGCGTTTGCCAAACCGGCATTCTTGACAGAGTTCGCTCATATTGGCGCGATCGGATGGACTGGAGCGGACGGGCAGATCGAGTGGGCCTGTGGTGGATCGCTGATCTGGAACAACTTCATCCTAACGGTCGCCCATTGCGCCGAGAACGATAAGTTGAGTTCGGTGTACAATGCTGACACCAGTTGTTTAACTTTCAACCCATTGCAGTAACGTCCAGCCCGATGTGGTTCGTTTCGGTGATCTGGATCTGTACAGTGCGAACGATGATACCTATGCGCAACAGCTGCGTATAGTGAAAATTATCCGTCATCCTCTTCATCGCTACAGCGCTAGGTACTACGACATTGCTCTGATGCAGCTGGAGCGAAACGTGACGTAAGAACTACATGATCGGGTTACAAAAGTTCGCGATCGAATCTAGTGATCGAATCAATGTTCCGCGTTCGCTAAATGCCTCACTGACTTTTATCTCACAGCGTCCATGAAACAGTGGCTCCGGCATGCCTTTGGTTCGACGAAGAGGTGCGCTTTACTGAGCTCGAATCAGCTGGCTGGGGTAGGACGGGCTTTGGTAAGTTGGTCGGGTAATTCCAATGGTGTTTACTTGTTTATATTGTACATCAAACATGCCAATCAGTGATTAAATCCATACAGATGAGTAGAAGAAATCGAGTTACAGTAGAGAGTCAAATTTGTGTAATAGATCTAAGCTCAGCTGTAGAGTTCCTGGTATGTTATTTTGACATTATTTTTTTGCTTTTTGGCTTTGGTGATATGAATGTCTAGTCTTACAGCATCATATAATTACTATAATGTACAGCGTTTTTGCATACTTCAACGGTCGAATAACGTCCCATGCGTGTCCTAGTTGCTTAACAGCATTACTTTAAAACTCTTGACTAAAGTGATTAATGTCGATCAACGTTCTCTCTTCATTGCAGGAGAGAAAAAGACGCCTATACTCCTGAAAGTCAATCTCAAACCAGTGAACAACACAAAGTGCACTGATCATTACAACCCCACATCCACCCGCGGTTTGCGGAACGGTCTCCACGAACATCACATCTGTGCCGGAGATGCCAAAATGGATACCTGCCCGGTAGTTTTAGGGTTATTTTAACACTGCTACGCTTTATCACTACGTCATGTTGTGGTTCATTTTCTTTCAGGGCGACTCGGGGGGTCCTCTGCAAGTGCGATTGCAGCACAACTACCGGGTAACGCCGTTCCTCGTTGGACTAACATCGTTCGGGTTACCCTGTGGACAGTCCCATCCGGGAGTGTACACGCGCGTTGCACACTTCCGCAACTGGATCGTGGAGACGCTGCAGCAGAACGGCGCACCGGAAGTGAGCGATGATCTGTTCGAGCCCCAATCCTGTGCACTACGCTATGTGGGATTGCGTCAGTTGGCGGTCTCCCGAGTGGTTGCCAATGAGTCCGGAGTGTTTGAAACGTTCGATATTTCACGGCAATATATTACCGAGGATTATATGGGCGAGATAGTACAACTAAGTTGGCCTGGGTCGACGGAGCTCGCGCGAAACAACTGCATGGGCGCCATCATAGATCATGACACAATTGTCACGCTAGCTGAATGCGCAACAAATGACGAGTAAGATAATGAAGATAATGAAAAGTTACCCGCTGTCGATATTTCACGAAATGGCTATTTCCAGCATTGCTCCATCGCAAGTAATACATCGCTTCCGGAAATCCTTCGATGTATTTGAAGAGCGTAGATACGATATCAAGGAGATTCATGTGCATCCTAACCATACCGATAGGTCGTATTACAACAACATAGCAGTGTTAAAGATCGATGGTTCAATTGACGAAATGCCAGCTTGCATCTGGAATTCACAACCACTTCACGACAATCAACTGGAATTGTTTGCAACTGGTCGAGCCGATCTAAACATATATCAATACGCTAATTATGTTGTGTTAGGTACAATAGAGTATTAAATGCATGTTAGCTTGAGTTATCACCATCCTCTCTTGCAGATCCGAGTATCATACGACTAACACCACGTGTATTCGCTTACGATAACGACAGCTGCTCGTTGGCAAAACAATACCTGGACCGGCTTGATCAAGGTCTGCTTGACCAGCACCTATGCTTCGGCAACGACCCATTCCTGGTGCCACAGGTTTGTGAACTCGCCGGTGGAGGTTCAATCCAGCGGAGTGTGAGCCGGTTGCGTCGCTTCTTTAAGTACGTCCAAGGGGTGAGCTTGTTCGGAAGAGACTGCGGCTTCGGGGAACCAGCAGTAGCCGTACGTCTGCAGGCTCACCTCGGTTGGCTCGAGTCGGTGTTGCTTCCCAACCGCTCACAGCAGCTGCAAGCCAAATCCACAGAAGATTCACTACTCTTTATTGATCCCGACCTGGAGCTGTTTGACCGATGCGACTTTCATGATGCATCCGTGGGGCTTTGTGTTCCTGTGGAGCGATGCAAGGGTGTTCGCAATCGTTTGCGGCGCAAACAGGGGCTCATCTTTTGCTCCAACGGCACGATTGTATGCTGTCCGCCCAACGATGTGATGGACGACAGCCAAATGGACGAGGGCTCGCAGCAGATAGAAAACTGCGAACAGCTGTACGGTTCGTTGCGCGAGAGAAACTTTAAAATACGATCCGAAGGTGCCGACCCATCGAAACCTCATCTGGTAATGAAACTTTGTTTCATGTATTTCGTGGATAAGTAATATTGTTGTCGTTTCTTCTTGCAGGCTGAGGTAACTTGGGTGGATATGCCAACGAAACAGGCGACTTTCCTATGCCTGGGATATCTAATCACGACCGATAGTGTACTTACGACTGCTATGTGTACGATGAAAAAGGATCGCAGGCCCAATCTAGTTCGCTTAGGCTACATTATGAGGCAGTTCGAAGACTCCACCCTTTATTCTGAACTCGAAAGTATACTGATACACCCCCAGTTTGACTCTAGCACCGGAGAGCACAATGTGGCGCTGCTCAAGCTTGCATACCCCATCATCCCCACACCGGGTGCCTTTCCCGGTTGTCTATGGCGTAACGAGACACACACGCCTCTGGCTTCATCTCTTCTTTCGATTGGTACGATTCGCTTACAGTGAGTGGTAGAGTGACAAACATAAGAATATCTGTTCTGACTTTCTTAGGTCCCAAGCAAGTGCTGCAAGAAATTGAAGTACATCCGCAGTACGCTACAGACTGTGAGCGAATTCTCGGACGCCTTCCGTACGGTGGTGAACAATGCATGCGCCCAAGCATGTATGACGCGATGCCCAGATGCACCACCTCGAATCCAGTGTACTGGCGCCGGGAAAACCCAGGAAAAGTTTCAGTCGAATACTTGGTAGGCCTGTTTAGTCACGGCAGCTGTGTAACTGATGGATACATTGTCAATACTCGCATTACGGCCTACCTTCCGTGGATTGTCGATAATGTGTGACAATTGGCGCATTTGACAGGACACCAAAATGGACACCATAACCGTAATAAATAAAATAGTTCAAATCCTGCTTTATAGTTGTTAACTGACTATCAAAAATATAAGAATAAATATATCTCCTAAACATAAAAATAAAAATAGCCTTCTTCTCTCTTGACAATGAGATAGTAAAACTATTCGACAAATTATTTGCCGAAGATTGATTGCAATCAGATGTCGATTGACAATCTCAGCATTACAGGGTAATTTTAGTTCAAAAGTGTTGAAATATTGAGATTACATGAACAAACCCTCAATGTGAAATCAAACGAATTGAATTCATAAAAAAACCGCGCGTTCATCATATATGTAAACACCAAAACTAGAATTCCCGATCGTAAAAACCAGTTCAACCAGAAAACAACACACGCAGAGATGTAACTTGAATTGAGCTTTTGAGAGGGCATGTTGGTATTTCCAGCTGAGAGAACAAGGTGCTTTGTTTTTTTTAACTGAAAGAGGTTAATTGGGATCGGGTCTATGTCATACCCAAACTTTATGATACGGTGAAGACGAAGAATTGCGATTATAATTAAAAAGTTTATAACCAGTTCAATGAATAGCATAAAACAATGTTGTGACGGTTTCGCTTCCTCTTAATCTAATGAGAAAAATCAGCAATTGAGATTCTAAAGCTATTGGAGCAGCCAGTTTGTTACTCTCGACGTGTTCCCACCACAGATGATTAAAAACAATGATAGAAAAACACAGCCAAGCGGCTTCCCCGTGTTTGGTTTGCAAACCGGTTGCGCCTCGGTGGTTAAAACCGCACACACACATGGTCGGCACGTCATCATCAGCGGTCAATTCGGAAAGTAAACGGCATAAGTTTTGTGAAGGCGAACGATGCGCTAAGGCGGCTGCATTGAAGTAGTACCTGTTCTGACGCCGACCAGCGATAATGGTGTACCGTGTGGTGCTGTTCGCGGCCTTCGCAGCGGTCGCGCTGTTAACGGAAAGTAAGGTCGTATCGGACGGATGGCGTTTTTGTGAGTTGGTTGGTTGATTTGTTGATTTTCGAAGGTGATGCCGTGCTGTACCCGGTTAGCCCTAACGCGGCTGTGGACGAAGAAGGCATGATGATGCCGTACGATCGAATATCGTTGGATGGTGAGTTAATTTTGTTGATATTAGTTTTTGCTATCTCTCAGCAAACACAACGTATCCAACAAACCTGTTCTAGTAATATTTGTCAACTCTGTTGCTTAATAATAATAGTGCTACAGCTTAATAATAATAATTAACAACAAATATGAGTAATGAACTAATAACAATAATTCCCTTCTTCTGTATTATATAACCCATGAAATGCAAAGACTGTCATATGCGCTATTGGAAGGAAGGAAACAGAGGATTGGTAGCACCGGCTTACGGTCAACCGGCGCTGTTGCGAGAGTTTGCACACATCGCCGCCATCGGTTGGACCAAAGAGGACGGTACGGTGGACTGGGCGTGCGGCGGATCGCTGATATGGGAGAACTATATTCTTACTGCAGCTCATTGCGCCGCAAACGATGAGTATGACACGGACTCCGATGGTGTGGGAGATAGTTCAGAGGCAATGTATGATTTTGTTGTTACCATTTCCTACCCATGCAGTGATGTTGCTCCCGATGTGGCACGAATGGGTGACCTGAACATCTACAGCGACGAGGATGACGACTACGCGCAGGAGAGGAAGATCGTAAAGATCATACGCCATGAGCAGCACCGGTTCAGCGCCCGCTACTACGATGTGGCGCTGTTGAAGCTAGATCAAAACATTATGTGAGTCACCTGGCAATGTTCCGTGGGATGCTTAAGTTGACGTATTTCGTTCCTTGTTAGCGTGCACGAGACCGTAGCTCCGGCGTGTCTCTGGTTGGACGACGAGGTACGGTTCCCCAAGCTGTTTTCGGCCGGCTGGGGAAGAACTGGATTCGGCGAGGGTAAAACTAACGTCCTGCTGAAGGTCGATCTGACGCCGATTAGCAACGAGAATTGTTCACAGTTCTATAAACCCGGTGACCGAGGACTACGCGCTGGGCTTCACGCGCACCATCTCTGTGCTGGGGACGAGAAGATGGACACATGCCCGGTAAGAACGAACAGCGTTCCTAAGATTTCAATATCGAGTTATTAATTTCTTTTCCTGTGCACACACGCTAGGGAGACTCGGGTGGACCGCTCCACGTGAAGTTGCTCCACAACGCCAAGATGAGTCCGTTCCTTGTCGGAGTCACATCGTTCGGGAAACCGTGCGGACAGGCGAACCCGGGGGTGTACGCTCGGGTTTCCGCTTTCGCCGATTGGATCATTGAAACGCTGCAGAAGGAGGGCGAAACGGAGGCCACGCCGGTACAATTCCAACCATGGGCCTGCGCCCTACGTTACGTGCATGTACGCGAGTACGAGGATGATGTGGTCGTCTCTCGGTCGAAAAACTATGAAGAATACAACTCGGACAAAGCACACCTTGTCCGCGGTGATAGCAGACATCGGGTCATGTTACAGTGGCCGAACTCTCTTCCGCCCGCACGGAACAATTGCTCCGGGACGCTGTTCGAGCGTGACGCGGTGGTAACATTGGCAGACTGTGCCACTCACATGGGGTAGGGTCGTAAGGTGCGCGTGTCATTTTTCAGATGATGAACTACATTTCCTTTTAGAGCCACCCCTTCGAGAGTGATCTTATCCAATGGAAAGTATCTGGAGGTAACTGAAACCATCGTGCATCCTAACTACACGCAAGCCGGGGGACGCTATTACAACAACATTGCAGTGTTGAAGCTAGTCGGAGCCGCATCTTTCATACCGGCATGCGTTTGGTACAACGACACCATACCAGATCCACAGTTTGAGGTGATCGGAAGTGGTCGATCGGATCTCGTCGGATACAATCGGGATGAACCAGTAACTTCATTCGGTTCGTTACAGTCCATTCTCTTTCGTTTTCAGTCTATCTTTTACCGAGTTTAATACTTCCCTCATGATCTTCAGATCCCACTGTTGTACCGATTTCGCCACGAGCAACCCTACGCTCGAACACCGACTGCCAGTTGGCTCGCCAGTATCGGGAGCAACTGTCCCGTGGCCTACAGAATGAGCACGTCTGCTTCCAGAACAAACCGTTTTTGGTTCCGCAGACGTGCAATCAGTTGTTCGGTGCACCGATCGAGCGGGAGATGTGGCGCTTCGGGCGGTACTTCAACTACGTATATGGATTCAACCTGTTCGGGCGAGATTGTGGCTTCGGGGAACCGGCCGTGGCCGTACGGCTGAACGCGCATCGACCGTGGCTTGAGTCGGTGATGCTGCCGAATATTCAGCGAGATCCAACCGGTAGCGCTAAGGACGCCAGCAGAGACGCGGTGATCTTTATCAATCCCGACCTGGAGCTGTCCGATCGTTGCAGTTACGCGGGCGGAGTGAATGGTGTCTGTGTGGAACAGGAACGTTGCCCAGGCATACGGCAGCGCATGGCCAGCAATCTGCCGGTAATGCTTTGTTCTAGTGGAACGGTCGTCTGCTGCCCGCAGGCGGACATCAAAAGGCCACCGACCCCTCTCGAGCAGGAGTTCAACGAGTGCGAGCAGCGCTATCGACACCTGCGAAAGCAACGTCAACAACGCTGGGACGGTTTGCAACCATTGAGTAGAAGATTGTCACACGTTGTAAGTCAAAACTCTGTTCCTCCTCTGTGGAGTATTCTCCAGAACAATAGACGCACGATTTTATGCCTTCTTTCCAGGTTGAACTGGGTTGGGAGAATGGACCGGAGATTTCATTCCGCTGCTATGGATACCTCATCAGCACGAAGGGTATCGTTGCTGCTGCGTCCTGTCTGATGGCGCAGGAAGTCTTTCCGGCTGTGGCTAGGCTAGGAGGACTGTACAGCCACTCACGGCCCGATGTCGCCATTATCCCGGTCGAGACCATCGCAATCCATCCGGAATTCAATCAAACCACCTTCATGAACAACATTGCCCTGGTGAAGCTTACGATGGCTGTGCAACCCACGGTCACGATGTTCCCGGGATGTGTTTGGCAGAACGTAACGCACACCCCGGTAGAGTTGGAATTGCATCGAACAGGTATTTAAAGCCTCTTGATTTCAAGTTCATCTGTGTTAACTTCCTAGACTCTGGCATTGCTTCTAATTTCGAACTCACTTTCACACACACAGCACAATCCGCTCCGATCTATCCGGTGTACCGTAGAGATTGCGACGCTCGGTTCGTTCGCCCATTCACCGATCCGCGCCAGATCTGCATGGTGCCCGGTGTGACGGGGCCAGAGGAACACTGCTACGCATCGGGCAGTCCGATCGTGTTTCAAAAGTACGACGAGAAGAACCTTTTCACCGAGTACCTGGTTAACATCTACAGTCACGGACAGTGCAACTCAACTGCGCTCCGTGTCGTGCATCGTGTCTCGATGTACATCGATTGGTTTAAGGAAGAGCTCGAGGACTAGTGATCTACCTTAACCCGATGGTCTTGATGTCATGTATACCAGCATATAGCAGCATTTTGGAAAATTATGAAGCATTTTTATCATAATAAAAATGAAACCTTCGAGAGATATCTAGTAGTAGTCTGTTCAGGACATGGGAAAGTTATTTATTCTTTTGAATTGAACTTCCTCAACAATGTAGAATCATGTGTACATACTGTTGAATTCCTTTGACTGTAGAATGAAAGCTCAATGTCCTAATATTAGAATATCCTCTTCTAAACTTTCTTTTAAAAGAAAATATTCTTATTCCAGGAACACTCTTCATTCATCTACCGATTGACAATCACGGATAAGATGCCAAAACTGCCACACCAACGGCGACTTAGACCTTTGCCTTATCCCACTCAAGTTCCTAATTTGTGGAGGAAAAACTTTCACAACCGTCCGAACAAACACCAACTACGCCGGTTGAACGCGGGAAGTACGACCGTGGGCTTCATAATGTAGCCAATTAATTATGATTATGAGATAAGCTGACTGAAGTTGGAAGATGGAAGATATCCATCGACGCACACTTTCGACCCGTGGCCGTTCCGATGCTGACGTCCCGGAAACTTTCTTTCTCGTTCTCTTTCTCTCTCTCTAAGTCTGAAGAAAGAAATTCGTACCCTCTGTTTCGTCCCGGTATCGAGCCTCATAAACAACGCTAGCAATGAGAATAAATTCTCATAGCCTCAAACGGAACATCACCGTAGACATCGGTGGTGCGTGGAGCCGCATTCGTGACAGCATTCGGGTTCAGATTTCCTGCCCGGACGCGGGAGCACACATTCGCACGCCGGATTGTATCCATTCATCCAAGTCCTCGCCGTGGGGCATCATTCACCGGCGAGCCATCAACGAGACGTCGTTGGTTGAAGGCATTAGCCGGGTGTGAGCCATCATCGTACGGTTTTCGTACGGTTTTGTGTCCGGTTTGTGGGGTTTCCTCTCCGGACACACATACACACACACACACACAGGATTCCAGGCGAGATGAGACTTCCTTTAGTCGACGATGGATTGGATTGTTCCGAATCGCGTACGGTTCGTACTGTGATTCCGCTCGATCCATGCTTCCGGACGGATCCGTCGCCTTATCCTTAACGAAAAGGAAAGGAAACCCTTTTTTGTGCCCTTGTACGCTGTTACTAACTAGCCAAGCGGTTCAACCGGAATAAGCCTGATGTGGTGTTTCAGTTTCTGGTGCCATTTCCGTCGTTCAATATTTTTTTCATTTTTCGCTCCGAATCGGATTGAACCGAAAAGGGGCAGTTAAAATTTCCCAAGCATCATCACCCGTCAAAGGTGTCGAATCGGCGAGGCCTCCCACGGGGTTGGGAAAAATAAAAGGATTCTGTAGCCAATTTCTGACAGTTTTATTTTCTGTTTGTCAAAAAAAAAAACAAACACACATACAATAAAGCATCTAGCGAAAATTGGCTTTCGATTGAGTTGAATCGCCACGGGTATTAGTTCCGTTCGATTTCCCACCACCCAATGGGGAAGAAAAAGCTTGCCCGTTGTTGATGAGATTTTCTGGCTCAAAATAAAACTAGGAAGTGCGAAGAGAAAATTCTAGACAAACGGTGTCCAGTGGAAAACTCTCGCATAGAAAAAACATTCACACACTTAGCGGAGCTATCGGGGAAAAAAACGGTAACTCGGAGGGGCGTGTGAAAATCATTAAAACCCACCGAAGAAAGGGGGGGAGGGTGGAAAAGTGCGGTGCGAAAGTGAAGAAATAAATCCCTGCCGCGGGAGTCGCACCGTCATGCGAAGGAAAACCCTTTTCTTTCAAACACCGCCACCGGTGGCTTCCTGTCCGCGCGCGAAAGGCTTCGGCGCCGGAAGGGAGCCATTAAAAACCCATCATTCAAGGTGCCTATTGTTGATGGCGGTGGAAAACTTGTGGACTCGCTGGAAAATACTCGCTAGATTACTTGTTCGAAGAAAACCCGTCGAGCTTCGGGGACCCTCGTGGGCAGGGAAGGAAAAACGGAGGGAGGGATTTCCAATGGCAGCTGAATCACTGTCACTGTTTGGCCGGAAGCGAAACATTAGCTCGCACTTTGCGACGATCGTTCGGATCATTATACTGCCATTACTTCTTTAAAATAATTGAATTAACTAATCCCCCTCAGGAGCGTCATTATTTTGCATTTAAGTCTGAATTGTTTGCGGTGTGATATTTCGCCAAAAGTTACTTAAACACGCTTTGTGCAATTTTGTGAATGCGACAATTTAAAACAACTTACTAGTTTTCATCCCAATATTTTACCACTCATGAAACGGATCTTTGAAACGAAGTGAATGTTGCCAATTTGTTGCATTTTAATACGCACTTAAACTTGACTTCTTAGTTCTTCCATTTTACTGCCCTTCTTTTTGTTCTTCTTCTAAGTTTTTTTTCGGTTTCTTCTTCTTCGTTATTTTACAATTGAGGGCTCGAGATTCACAATAGTTTTTTCTTAAAAAATTGCGTTTCCATACGCACGTACTCCATTAATTCAACCTGCTCTCTCGGGAAGGAACACAATTACCTAATTAATTCCATGTCCGCGAAACGGACTCACGGTGCGTCTGCTGAAATCCGCCCATGCCATCAGTCATCGTAGATTCCCAACGGTGGACGGATTGCCGCGTACCGGACATTTTCTTCGCCATGATCTGAGCCGTTCCATCGAACGAATTTGCCGTGCGCTCCAGATCCTTCGTCTTTGCGAGAGTCGCTCGAGAGTGTTGGGACACTTTGACGTAGTCAGATTGCATTTGTGTTATTGCTTGCTCGATGGATGAAAGCGTCGTTTCCACCGCTTCGAGCACACTTGCGGCGTTTGTCGACAGCGACTCGGAAGATTGTCGTATTTGAGCCAGTTGATAGTAGGCCTCAGATTTCGTGCTTGCCTTTCTCGCAGCTGCGTTGGTTAGACGTTCGTTGACGGCTTTGATGTCGTCTGCGGTTTGCTCGGTGCCTTGCAGCAACATTGTAAGCTTCTGTTCGATTCGCGATTCCAAAACCCCCAGGTGGTTCACTAGCAATTCGTACTGAAACCCGTCAATATCTCGACCAGCACCGATCGATTCACTGGCTAGTAATAGTAAACACAGCCAAATTGCCCTTCCGTCCATGGTATGTTCGGCTGAGCTGAGTAGAAATCCACTTCGAAAGCTGACCTTATCAACGCGAACGTGCAACTGTCGATCCAGTGCAGTTGCAAATTAGTGATGAGTCTTACGATTCATCTCATGGATCAACCCGGAATCGAGTTCGTCCCTAGAAGAATCGATTGCGATCCGTAGGTGCAACGAGTTCGGGTCGACCCGAACCAACCACTACTGCAAATGCGCCTTGGCGATGCAGTTGGCTTATCTCATCTTGGGTTTTTGCCGAAGGCAAACTAAGGCGTGATAATGCCATGTCTTTAATTAACAGCTACGCTCGATTTAAGCACAAAACAAATGTTGATGCATAACTGCTAGCAGTCTTTACTGAGTAATGAAACTCTTTCATTTTTCTTGTCTCTTCAATATTACCATTAGCTCGTACTATTATTAGATTTATTAAATTTTACTAAATTGTGTTTTCTTCAATATTAGCACAAGCTTGAGCTCTTATGAAATTTATTCAAATTCAATGATTATTTTATATGAAAAGATGGTTTTTAAAGGAAAACTGAAATTGTTTCTCGAATTTTCACAACAGGAATGCTTTTATTGACACTCTCTTTCAAGCAGAACTCCATGATGTGAATGAGATCAGCGGAACTGTATTCTAATACACTAGAAAATCTTGTCTGTAATAACAACCTCTTCACTGTGAGGGTTCCATTTGACCTTAAGCCCAATAATCTTTATCATCAGGCTACTCATATACGAGCAGTAATCATAGCTTATGCGATTATCATGAAGAAAAAAACACCACCCTACGCGCACCTACATCGTCGTGAACGTCTGTTGATTCGAGAATTTCCGACACACCCAAACGGTGAAGAAGGTCCAATCAGCAAGGTGCAACAAAAAAAAAACAAAAAAGAGCTGGCAAATTCTCGATGCCCGATCCTTTCGTTTTCCGGCGCCCCGGGGGGAGGAGGTTGGGCCGTCGTTGTATCGATTGGCTACAGACGGTTGACATGGCTGTTATCGACGCCGATGACGAGCCGTGTCATGGCGTTGTCAGCCTGTCAGCAGAAAAGAGGAGCCAAGAAAAAAAAAACAAGATAACCAACATCCATACGTGATCCGTGAGGGTTCCAAGCAAACGAGCAGACGATGCCGGAAGAGCGACCACTGCCGAAAAAAGCCGGCGGCATGATCTGCGTCATTTTTCCCAAATTAATAGTTCCACCGTTCGGGCTCGTGCAACTCCCGTGTCGCGAGTTTGGTTGCCTGAAGCGACGGCAGTTGGGAGACGTCTCCAGACTCCCGCCGGGATGCGGCCCGACAAGCCTGTACTCGACAAATTTCTATTAATAAATCAATCAGAAATTGTCTCATTAACGATGTTTCGGAAGCTTGATAAACCGACCGTGAGATGAGTCCATCATCCGCAGTCGATCATCGTGCCAGCAATTTGAAGTATTTTAGAAAATTGCCCTGGAAGGTGGAGGCATGGGGGCCATTTAATGGCAGCAAATTGAAAAATGGATGAGATACGAATGATTAAAAAAACGAACTACTTAGAATACAGAACAGAGACTTTATAATATATAGGTTAAGAGAACATAAATTTAAATATTTCACATTTGATGAGTGACATGAGTGATGTTTAACAAGTGGAAATTGTGTACTTTACAAATCAAACTCATCAAGATTATCAAATATTTTAATGAAATTGGCTAGGTATTATATATTGCAGTTATTTTAAAGTTATTTTGAATTTTTTAAACCAAAATAAGCCAAAAGAATATTAAAATCACAACCAAGTTTAATGAATTAATAAGATTCTATTACTTTTTTTCTATGTACCAATCTGCAATGTAAAGCCAAATATTTTCTTTAAAAAAGGTTAAAAGTCTCTATTTGTTTTTATTTTGTCTTTGTTACACTAACTCGAAAAGCAGTAGCTCTATAATTACGATAAAGTTTGTTCTTTACATCGATTGAGCAACCTCCAATGATCACATCAACAGTATTATACTGCAACATAAAAATCATCCTCTACGTACATTGGACTGTTGGGTTGATGAGCGGAGGAATTAAACTGTCAGCCAACTGTCAGCCGAATAAATTGCGGAATCGTGTACAGGCCATTTGCATTTTCACACCGCGGACGCCCTTGCCGTCGTGCCTCGGCATGCCGCAGTGCAGTGACGTTACGGAGCGCAACAAAAGGAAAAGCAGCGCCGCTGCTAACTGAAGCTGAATTTTAAAAAACTAAATCGATGGTGGGAAAAAACGATTCTCACACACCAATCTACAGACAGGTTAGATTTGAGTGTCCTTGCGGCGTAATTCCCTTGTCGAAGCTTTAACCTTTTCATTTTTCTCCAAATCTCCATGGGCTCTGTTGCCCATCCATTGCGATTCCCACGCGAAACCGTACCGTCGTGTTTTCCGGTTGTTGACGGGATCACTTTTGAAACCTGCTAGGTGCTTAGTTTTTCTTTTCTACCCCCCGTTGGGGACGCCACACTCTCTGATTACGGATGACTCAAGCTGATCGATCGAAAATTCGATGCCGATCGGTACCGATGGCATGTTGGGAATAAGCAAGAAATTCAAAAGCTGTACGTCATCTGCCAAACCCACACCCACGCAAAAAAAAGGTGCTTCTCGCACGAAACCGGAAACGGACAGTGGCACCATAATTCATATTGCGTACCTCAAATGCGATTTCTATCGGCATCTAAATCATTTGTAGGTATTTTTTGTTCGATTGCTGACATCAAACACGAAAATGCGTCAAACGTAATCGCATTACGGACTGGCGTTTGGGGGGAAGTTGAAAGAGGAAGTTGGGTCGTAGGTTGGTGGAAAATTTCACACCCTCGTACCCGTACCCCTGTTGTGGCCCTAGGACAAGTTGAGTACGGAATAAACACAGTTGCAACATTTACAAACTGTCAGCTCGCACGGGACGAACGTCACCGCAAACACATTTGGGGGGGGGGGGATGGTTTTGGAGTGAGGAAATGATAGCATAAATATGTTGTAAACAATTATTTCGCTGATTGATATCCGGAACGGCAATTTCGGGCCCTCACGGGGACGGTCCATTCCCACGAGGTAAGCTTTTATTTACCGATGCTTGTCTGTGGAGTGCAAAATTGTGTGAAACCGTAAAACAGTCCCAAACCTTGAAACCACCACGACATGTCACAAGGGCGGTTAGAGCCCGGGGATGTTGTGCGTTGTGTACGAAACAAGTTGAGCATTTGTAATGACATTGCTAAATTAAATGAAACCCAACCATTTTCAAAGGGCAAATGAATTGTGTGGAGGTTTTTGATATTGGATCACATAATTAGGAACTCATTTTAATTTCAGTGTCACAAACTTTAGCACTTACGTGGCAAATGAAAATATTAAAACAAGTGTACTTAATGCTTTATCAAACTGAATCAAATAGAACACGATGAGTGTCATTAAGAGATTGAAACTTACACATGTTACGTTCGTCGAAAATCACGAGTAATCTGAAACGAAATGGGAAGAGAGTTATTAGTAATGATTTATCATAAAAATGTATGTAATACTGTATTAATTTATTTCTCAGTAATTAGATCGGAAAAGGACATTTTCCTCGTTCTGCGAATGTTTCATCCGTAACTTCAATGACCAAGCCCAGTAAATCCGGATTTATTTTACTGCTGCCATACCAATGCACTAATCCTTGCCTCGAGAGTTGATTTATTATACTCATAATCAATTGAAAACGTAGTAATAATAACATCCGATGAGCGACAAAGAAGTCTTTTTACGTGTCTTTGTTCCAAAAGTTTCAATGGCGCTCGGAAAAACTGATACCCTTTACGGGACGTTGCCAAAGCAAGGCCTGCCGCTTTCATCTGCGGTCCGTCGTATGGTTTCCCTTTGAGTTTGATTTAGTCTTATTAATTTTCGAAAAACCATTTAAATTACGGGTTTTCCCGGTTCTTGCTGTGCGAATTTCCTCGGTCCATGGTGTACGCTTTCCCGAGCCACGTTCCCTCGCTTTATTTGGCATTCGAAGACAAAGGAAAGATTAACAAAGCCCGCAGACGAGATTTGTGTACGCGTAAATTTGCACAAGAATGAAAAAAGTTTTGATTCAGCGCATTTTTTGTGCGAGATCGGGAATCGTGGGCGGGGTTGGTGGAAAAAAGTCGTTGAGAAAAAGTGATTAGAATTTTCCCATAAACAAAGAACGAAAAGATCCAGAAAAATGGGATCCTTTTGAAACGGAGGGAAGATTCTTCCAATGAACACGAAAAGCGAGATAAGGAAAAGTTAGAGCAATATTTTTCACTGCGGTATGTTGTGTGAGGTTGGTAAAAGTTGACATCAAAGATAAATATATGTTTCCTGTTATTTGTTATGTATCAAAAATACATTAAAAAAATTCATTCGTAGTGCATCAAAAAATATTTCCTAAAACAAAGCAATACCAAACACTTTTCACTTATTCACACAGATAGAGCATTCAAATTCAACCCAAAAGCATCCCGAACTCATCAAGTAATCAAATTTCATTTTCCAATCGAAGGTGAGATTGACCGGGTCAAACTTTTGTTCAGAAATACCAATAATCGGGCCAGGGGCGACTATGAAAACCTGTATTTAAACACATTCGAGGGAACTCGACCATTGGGTTCAATTTTGTTTGGCTTCAAAACTCCATTTACACGAAATGCATGTTTGTAATTAAACAGCATTTCGTTTCAATTGTGGTCTCGCTTTGAACTTTGTCGATCAACCCCTTTGCAAACGGTCGGCCTCAAATGTGCCATTGGCCAAAATGTCGGCCAGAGATTTCATTGCTTTTTGAGGCTGGCATGTGATCCCCCTTACTCTGTGGATCCCATTTTCGGGGAAAACGATGAACGGGGGCACGTGAAATGACTGTTGTAGTACATCGCCAGAGGTGATTTTGAATGGTTAATTAAAAATAGCTCATCAAACTATAGGGGCAGTTACATGTCACTTATTCAATTTAGTGTCTTGTTTGGCAAAATTGCATACTTTCAATAACAAAGAATTAGTCTTTTTTGTTTCTTGTACATTATTTCAATGAAAACATATTATTAACTTGTCGAACCACACAAGCTGTATTGTTTTTAACGTTTTAGTTAAATTATCTCTTTAACTTTTATCGTTTTACTTCAAGTTTAAAATTCATGCATATAAGTGGATATAAATGTCTACTCCATGAATTTTTAAATCTTTCTAGTTTTACTTTAACCTGGAAATGTATGCATATAAGTGGATTGGATTTTTAAATCTTTTTATAGATCTCTATGGATTTTTAAATCTTTTTATAGATCTGCAATAGGTTACAAATCGATTTTGAAAATGTTATTCAATCAAATGTATGCATGGTTTGAAAACCTTTCATTTTACATTTCACTTGTATTATTGTTCAACTTTTCAACATAAAAAACAAAACAACGTAACAATAAAAAAATAAAAGAAGAGTTACCACAGTACTCGTTTTAGTTTCCTAATGCATCTACTCTATTGAAATTGGTGAAAATATTCTAAAAAATAATCGGGAATTAAAGGGGAATAGAAAACTTTTGTTGAAATGTTACTCCGAACTTCATCAGGAACGAATGTTTCGAGAAGTTGATTTCCTCGCAGAAGTAGATCTGAGTGAAGTGTGATTCGAATGTGGATATCTACTCTGCTGACACAACGAAACAGCAAAAAGTCCTTTTCCCAATGCATCCACGCGTGCTCTTCATAATAACACTTCCGAGGTGGCAGCAATGTTGTGTCTAATCTTTTCTTCTCTTCCGGTTTTTCCTTCGTAAAACCTATTCCGTTCCTATCTGTCACGGTTTGTTTTTTCCTTCATAAAATTCCATTTTCACGACAACCAGTGCGAGTGAAACGAAAGGAACGCAGACTTATTTAATATTCCATCATAAATTCACCGAGATAGCTTCATTGTAGCTTCCGGATGTGCGAAACGAGTTGATCGAGAACATGCACGGAACGTGTGCTCGCATGCATGAAATGTACGAAATTGTTTCGCATCGTGCGCCCGGGAGCTCCACTCCAGGGATGTACAACACAATTGTTGGCCAAAATGTTTTTTTTTATAAATTAATTCTTCTCATTTCTAATTCAACAAATTAAAGAAAGTCTACCAAGGCTTAACGGTATAACTATGAATATAAAAGATAAAATAAAACATTTTATATTATTCGTCTCTGTTCGGTGGCCTTACTAGACATCGCGTATAGTGCGCATACGAGTTCATTCGTGCTTGTCTGTGTATGGGTCTAGAGTTTATGGTTGTCGAACAGTTTGTTTGCGAATTTATCACGTCTGTCAAAGCTGGTTTAGTCGAACGCTAGGCCGCCGGGGCTCGACGTCTCCATCGCTTTCAGACGGCCCGGGCAAATCTCGATCATAAGATTGGAAGATAAGCCCTGTTGTCGTAGCTTTGATCTACGGCCCGAACCCCGTGTGTGTGTGTGTGGGTACGTTGCCGCCAGGTTTATTTGGGCCTGCTGACGCGATATGTTTGTCGATAGGAGCGTAGGAAAAAAAGGTTTCCCAGCACGGTGGTAGGGATTGAGGAAGCATATGAAGAAACAAATATTGAACACGAATGCAATAAATTAACGTATTTTTATGGAATCCCTAATGCCGAGGAAAAAGCGGTTGTTACATAAATAATGCTAATGATTCGCAATGCTTTGATTAACGGTTCGATATAAAGGTGTGTATGTGTGATGTATGTTTTAAGTAAACTTTTAATAACATTCTTGTCACATAAAAATAGCCATGAAACTCAAATGTTGCTAACGGATACGAATAACAAATCCAGATATACCAAAGCGCAACGAAGTAGAACAACATTCTCCAGCACCTGCTCTGGCACGCCGCTTCGGTCGGATCTCGCATATCAAAATCCTCACGGGCCGATTCGAAGTGCTTCCTTCCTGGCGGGGAGCAATAAATAACGTGCGAATAAGTTCACCTCCACTAAACCCGAACGCCCTCTAGGGTGATGTTCAGCAGCCCTCGAAGGAGTCAGAAAAGCTGAAAGGTAACATTCTGCAGCATCCTTGCTCTCCGACGACGGCGAGCCGTTCCGGTGTGCCGGTCTTAGCCTCCTCGCCGAGCAGACTCTCCACAGGCGGAGCACAACGGTGCTGCATCTTCGCGAAGCATCAACACTCGGCCTCTCATTTGGCAGAGATTTTATAATTTTGATTTATTCAGGCGTTAATCATAAATCTGCCAGCTCCATTCGGTTCGGCGAAGTGAAGACCTAAGCAGTGGGATGTTGAGCACAAACCTTTCCTTTCTTCCCTTTCTTCAGCCAATCTCCCTGTTGGCGCTTTCCCGCAGCATATAGATTGATAAATAGATTTATTGGCTACCGTATCGATTTGTAGTTTTCATTTCGTGCTGTCGCAACGGGTCAGCGGCGTGCGCTTCGACGATTCGCTTTGATGGGCATTAGGACGGGGCCATGAATGTTAATCAGCTGGCCCGGTTTGCTAATGCAGCTGGAAAAACGTCCCACCACAGCCGAGGCCGGGAAAAGCGTATTAGCCACCGAGCCCGGTCCGTCCATTCGAGCCCGGGGCCCGCCCGACGTTCATCATGAATCAATGGAATATAAATTTGTTATTTTCCCCGGGCTTTCCCCGGGCACGGCCCCGGGGGTGTGTGTGTGTTCGGTGCGGGCGCATTCATATTCATTGTACGGGGCACTGCTGGCTGATGGGTTTGATTTGCTCGCCAGTGCGCATGATAGTCCTTGGCAGGCTCGGAACCGAATTTGCATGCGAACTGTCCGCCCGGAGGGGAACCCATTTTGAAATGCAACAAATTGATGGCAAATCGAAGCGAGCGAGCAAACAAATTTTGCTGTCACGTAACTGCACTGTTCTGTTCTGCGCGCTTGTAATTGCTTTTGCGAGCAATAATGATACGAAATTTACTTATTTCGTTCTGGTAATCGAAAGGTATGGGAAGTTCGTGCCCAATTTTGTATCAAAACCGAAACAAAATGACATCAAAGAACTTCTTTGCACGTTTTCAATGTTCTTAATGACAGCTGCTTATTTTCTTTTAATTTTATCAGCGGGAAAATTTTATGATACGGCATTTTCACGTGCATTTCAAAAACAATTTCAGCAACCAACCAAAAGAACCTTATCGGTATAATATTATGGTATGTGATTCTGCGTATTGGATGAAAAAACCGAAAATAAAAAAATAGTACATTATAATTTACTAATAAAGGTATCACACTTGCATTTTGATGGTGCAACTATGACTGACTGATTAAAATTTTAGCCTTGGACACACTGATTAATTGTTTTATTAAAGGTAAAAAAAAAGAACGAAAGGAAAAGATGAAAGAGAAGTTAGAAAAGAAAGGAAGAAAGGAAAAGACGAAAGGTAAAGACGAAAGAAATGAAAAACTATTTGTATATTATACAGTGAATCAGAGAAGAGTGGATTAAATTTCATTAATTCAGTTTAGTTAGAAAATGTTTAACCAAGAAAGATAGGAAAGGACGAAAGGAATGGACAAAAGAGATAAAAAAATTGTATATTATACTGTGAATCAGAGAAGAGTGAAATAATTTTTATTTCATTTTTCAGAAAATGTCAAAGAAAGAAAAAAAAAAAGTGCATGCTATCCAGTAAATCAGAGATGAGTAGATCAAAATTAATGAACTCTATCTATTTAAAAAGTGTTTAAAACATATCTGACAGATTCAGAAAAGTAGCCATGGGATTATTTTCTTGTTTATTTTAATGAAATGCAATTAATAATCTAAGTGATAATTCATGTGCAATGTTAAAGTAGTTGAATGTAGTGAAGTGAAACCAACCATAATCCAATCAATGTTTTGATATTTCGAGTAGAAAGATTAATTGAATTAAAAATCAGCCACAAACCGACGCTGCACAGTAAAATTAGTTTTAAAAGCTTAGCATCACCAAGCATACCGATGTTATTCATCGCAGTCAATGGCAATTAGTCCGGGCGGACGAAGAATAATTTCCCTTATGCAAAACCTCACCCAGCCTATTAGTGTCAATAAAATAACTCCGGCATTATTTATGCGACTGGTTTCGATGTCCGGCGCTGTGTTTTTGCTGCTCATCCGCTTCAGCTCGCTCCATCCGTTGGTGGTACATTAACACATGATTGCGACCCGCACTAACGGAACCCGATCCTCCCCTCCAACCGCCAACGACTAATGACATCTGACGCGACATACCGTAGCGCAAATGGGAAACCATCCCACACCGCAGGGACAGATTCAAATCGTTATCGACAGGGCGAAACCATCTGCTACAAATACCGGGCCTGAACATGGAATGCTCAGCAAAAAAAACAAAAACCGTAAACTCAAACTAATCTGTGAACTTAACTGTCTGGATGCGGTCGATGGGATGTATTAATACGCAAAACCGGTTGCAGAATAGGGCCGAGCAAAAACACCCGAACGCCATTCCGTTCGAACCAGGCTGCCTGACGTCTAATCGGAAAGCTGGCAAATTACGTGCCCACACGTCAAAGCTCATTAGGGCTATGCTCGATGGACCATTCTGACAGGTTTTTTGGAACCGATCCGATGCTGCATCCCGCCACCTTCCCCAGGGCCCGGGTATTGCCATGCCTATGCCTTTTGCCTGTCCAGTAGCAATCGAATTAAGGGAACGTAATGGAATTGAAACCTCTCAAAGGTAAGAATCAGGTCCCGGGGGCTCCAATTGGGTGGCTAAAACCGATGGTATGTGTATCTGGTCTGGGTTTTTCTTCGCTGGACCGGCTCGATGGCCAGATATTTCGAGGTATTTCGAGCATAGCCAACGCCCGGTGGAACGACGGACAGTGGCCCGGTGCTTCCCGGAAGCCGATTGCTCGAACAGATTGCCGGAACAATTAACGACGCTTCGATTCGATTTACTGTGACCAGCTAACGACAATGCGATAGGACGTATCTCCGTGCCTATCATAGTCAATCAATCAATGCTCTCCGGTAGCAGCGTTGTTTGCCGGCCCTCGTTTCGTCGAACGCATCGAAATAAGTTTCGTCGAATTGGAGCCAAAAAACAAATCGGGATAATTGATCATTTCATCTCTGGCTGACAGGCAGGCAGGCAGTCGCTTCTGGGCACTGCGTTCCGTTACAGCGAGCTTGGGCCGGCTTATCCGGATCGTAGAAGAGTATCCAAAATTTGTTCCCAGCCTGCGTCCATTGCAAAGCAAGCTGTGATTTATGCTCGATCCGATATGGAAGGGAAGCTGGAAAATATACAGTGTAATAGAAGCATTTACATCCTTTTTAAGGCTCCCTCTAGGGCTCAGTACTTCTAGTCCTAATCCCCTTCTTCCATACGTTTCACATAACACTAGCCTCTTTACTATGCATCCCATACCGTAGCTTAAAGGGATGAAATTTTCTCCACTGATTGAAAAAACGAGAACCCTGTTCCAGGCACGGCAGAGAAACTCCAGGACAACCAATCCCGGTCCGGGCCCATGACACAAAGCAAGCCTATAAAAAGGTAGTAAAAAATAAAAATATGTAAAATATAAACCACCCGTCATGGTTCAGGAGCTGCCCATAGTCGGCCCACGTCCACGAAGATCCAGCCGTACTTATCCTTCGCCCTTCGGTGGGACCGCACTAACCGCCGGCGCCGGATATTATGACGACACCATCGGATGACCATCAGACTGTCATTACCATTCGGCAAGTACGAAACGCCGCCCAACCCGTCATAAAGTGTGTTTCAATTGCATTCACCGGAAGGCCGGTTTCGGTTTTGGGTGCGCGGCTTTATCGAATAACAAGCAAGCATATGCCAGGTAGTGGCCACATGTTGAGCCTTCTTTTATCCCACTAGCCCGGGGGGGAAAAGTTGTGGAGGGATGCTTTTCCGAGCGAACTTTTTGTCACGTACCAAAAAGGGAAAAAGGGCCCGCCCCAAGAATGGGATTGGGATTTCATTAAAGATTCTTTCCCATGCACGTATCGACTAGTGATGGGAAATCGGATCGTTGGCCGATACGAATTTGATCTCGAAACCGGGACCCTGACGATCTGGATCCAGGATTTAGAATCCACATCTTAAATCCACACTCAGAACTGTAGCGATCCAGATCCATAATCCGTATTGAAATCACTTGAAATTCAGAGCTAGAGTCCAGATTCTGATCCCTTGCGGTTCACACCTAGAATCCGGATTTAGATCACTTGAAATACAAATCTAGAGTTCAGGTTCAGATGACTTGCGATCCAAAACCAACATCAGGATTAAGTTTATTGGGAGTAATTCAATATAAATCACAATGTTTTGTATTACGTTTAAGTTTTAACAAATCTGAATTCTTATGAACTGGAATATAAGCCTACTGTGTTCAACAGAAGTTCCCTTGGGATTCAGATCTAGAGCTCAGATTCAGATCCGAGTTCCGGAGTCAGAGTCATTGGAATCTGGATCTGTCTTGTTTAGAATCCGAGATAAGGGTTCCATAAGATTTGGATCCGCAAGAACAAGGATTGGAATCGGGTTCATTTCATCGTTCATTTCCAATTCAGTTCCAGATCAAACGAACCAACGAGTTTGCACACCTCTAGTACACGCGTAATCTTTCTGATCTAAGGTGAAAAAAAGGCGTAGCGTCAAATATTGGGGTGTGCGCAACGAAAATAAAACCTGAAACAAAAATGTAAAATAACTCCATCCACTTTCGTTCGGGAAGGAGCAAGTTTTCCCTGCAGTTCCCACCGACAAAGAGCCCGACAGGGTGGCAAATGAACTGTAAAAAGAATCAATTTCACTGAAAGCCTACGGCAAAAATCGTAACGAGACCAAACCCTTTCTCGTCGGTGTCACAGATTATGGATTATTTCTTCGTTGGGTACGTTTTTTTTTTTTGCCCGCAATCCTGCCAGGAATCAGAACCTACCGCCAGCCGTTTTTCGCCCGCTTCAACGAGGTGCAGTTTTCGGTTCCATGAATGCTGATGCGAGACTGGTGTTGTGTGAAGTCTCATCCCAGTTTATGACGCGGAGAGTTGTTGTTTTTTTTGTGTTTGCTATCAAAGTGGAAAAGTGTGCCCAGTGCGGATAATTCATTATTTATTCTGACCAGTTCCGATGACGCTCGCCTTAAAAGCATTGAACTATGGCTCCGTTTGCGGGAAAAGTGGGTGGTAAAAGATAGCACCGAGCGAGATACTATTTTGCACGAAATGAAAGATTCATCCCGCCCGGTCGAGAGGGCGTCTCGCTTGATCGCATCCGAAATAGTTGGCTCGGTGTCGGTGGGTGGAGGGGATGTCCTTTCCCGTCAGTAGTCGTTTGATTCCTTTTAAGATAATTGAATTCCGGTCCATTTAATTTCGGCTGCCAGCCACCGGCTCGGAAGCTTGAAAGAATCGCACGGGTATCGACCCAATGAGGGAACGGAGCGGTGAAAAACAAAAAACACCAAAGTCCCCAACAGTCGGCTTCCGTGCAAGAGCCGAGAAGATCGTTGAAGCTAAATTTCGGCAACGATTTATGTCGTCTTTCGACCACTTGGCCACGCTTCGGAACGGGTCTCGAACGGTGGTGCGGGGGATTACATTCTACCTGCCGTTGGCCGCGCCCCAAAGGGATCCAAAGGACCACTTTTCGTCGGCTTGCCGGTGCAAAATTTGTGTCCTCTCAATTTAATTAAGTCTCAATCTTAGGGTTTTTGATTTTTTTATTCGTCCGTTTCCTTCGGCCCGGTTCGAAACCGTGCCGATGGGTTTCTTCATGGAAGCGCCCGGCAAACCCTCGTGCTAATTAATCAGAGCTCTGCGGGTAATATTGGGATCGAGCTTTTTTTTTCTTGCTTTCCCGTCCTACCTGGTCCCATTTTCACCGCATCGTTGACTAAAATTGTCTTTCCATGCATCGTCCACTTAATTATGGGTCGTTAATTAGAGATATTGCGACGTTATTAAAAACGTGGCGCGAGAAGTAGGAAAAGTATGATGACTGTGTGAAACTCTCCACGCCATCACTCAAAAACAAAGTTTCCCGTTCGGAACTTCGCAAACCCGAGAACCAAATTTGAAACGAGTGCAAGTGGCATATCAAGCGAATTGATTTTTCAAGCAACTGAAGTGATGCGTATCATAAAAACGTAGTGTTTCGAAGTGGCTTCAAATTCAACGTACGTTGCATGTGACCCTTGACGGTCATTTGAGTCATTATTGAGAGTGGCTTGAGCGATTTCCATCCGCTCGATGTGGCTTCTTGAGTAATTAAAAAGAAATGTTAAGTCAATTAACACATTTGCTATTTATTGAAATATTTCAAAATCCAAACCGAAAACCAATTAAAACAAGAAGTTTAAGGATATTCTTTGTCCAAATCCGAGCCTTTCCATCAAAACAAGGCATAAACAGGCCTTTAAAATGAATCGTATGTAATTCAAAATGGAGGCGCCCAGTGTTTTGTAAAAGTAAAGGAGTAAGGGAAAAATCATGCAATGATGGTCAATAAAACTAAACTGGTTGAGAAAAGAAAACCTTGATTTGAAAATTGCCACGTTCAGTGTGTTTACTCATACTAAAAACAATTGACACTTGGCCAAAAGTTCAACCGTCAAATGTCGATGGAGCCGCCTGGTGTTTGACAATATTTTCTACAAACTACTTCTTAGACTCGTTTTCATTTGTTTAAAACACTCTTCACCGTTTGACCAGGATAGAGTAGCAGAGTCAAGATGATGGAAACGCAATAAAACGACACATTTACATTCTGCAAAGTGATGTAGCATGGTGTTAAAAATTTCATACTAGAATTCACATGCACAATTTAAACCATAATAAACCCCACACAATGGCAAATCCTTCCCCCCCATCCGACCCCCTCCAGTGGAGTCACTTAGCATATCCTCGTTTGTAATGAACATTTCCCCTTTCCAAGCCCATTCGGTGCGTTGCATGAAATCACATTTCCTGGGAGAGCCATCATGCTGAGAGGCTCTGGTGAAAAAATGGAAAAAGGAAAACCCTAGTCCCAGCATCGAAAAAATCGCTCCACTCAGACGGAACTTTATGGAACAAAATATTTACACTTCATTGGGTTAACACATCCTTGGCCGGCACGCTCCGACACGCCAACCACCAACGGAGGAACGTCGAGGACCGGGCGTCTCCATCGTCTTCGGAATCGGCGTCGGCCGTTGGGAAGAGATTGCGTACATAAATATCCCGCCTATTACCCGGCAGCCGCTGGCTGACGCTTGTCTGGATTTCATTTTGGGGACAGTTTGTGTTTCGTTTTTCCTTCATCATATTCACTCCTTTTATGTTTTCGGCCCCGAAATGGTAACACCCATTTGCCCGGGTGGGTTATCTAGTCAAACCTGTTTCGTTTCATAACACGCATGAGTAAGGCGTATGATTGAACCTTCAAAGGGAAAGGGGAGTGTAGAAACTTGTGTTCCTGCTTAGATTTAAAAACACATCGAGCAGCGGTGGTCGGGAAGAGATAAACGCCTTCCCTTTATGGTCGCCGAGGAACCGACGTTGGATTATATGCTTTTGATATTTTTTCAGCTTTTTCTCTCTTAACCGTGTTTGAAATGTTTTTTTTCCTCATCGGTGCCATTTTGACACGTGCTGCCTGGGCTGAAGGCCACAAGCAAACGAGTACATTCCGTGACGAGCGGGCACAAGGGGAGGCGGGGATGTGTGGGTGTGCCATTATTGACGCACCGTACCGGTCGTAAATATGGTGACGAAGACGACACATTATGATAGCTCGCGGGTAATAATGATGTTTTGCAATAAACCAACCAGCCAGCCTTCCCCTACCCTGCCACCGCCCACCTGCACCTGCCATTACCGTGTGGGAAGATTTATGTTGCGCTGATGGATGATAGAATTGCGATTACCGGAAGAAATAATGATGCGGGAAATGGATTTTTCACTCCAACGTTTCTTGGAAGCTGGCCGGTGGGGCGGTCGGTAATGGAGAGGTGGCAGGGAAAACGAATTTTGTGCTTTTGCTTGGTAAGCTAAGAAGACAAAAAAATAAAATAACCAACCCCCGGAATGGAAATGGGCTGCCATGTGAAATGCCATTAAGCGCCGAAACGAAACGAGACTTGTTGGGGAAAAAATTTTCCAACTCGCCAAACCGACTCGAAGTAGGAAGTGGAGCGATTCGTGCACAGGCTAACCCGCATCCGTTACTTGCCGAAGGCAATTAATGTCAGGCCGGCGCCGACAGGAAGTAGAAAGAAGTCGGCTTAGGCAGGGCAAAAAGGGGTCGGGGTGTATCCGAATGCGGATTTTCCTCTCAATCCGGCCGTCGAGAAAAATGTTCAACCGAACGTTAAAAATAAATGAATGCGCGAGCGAAAAGGAAAGAATTTTTCTGCGCGCAACAAAGGAGGAAAACTCTGGCAACCGGTTGAAGGTGCACTAATGCCGTAAAAGCAAACTTTTTTCCCGCCCAACTTTCGCCGTAAACATGCACGAAACGGGCGCATCGACAGCCGAGGCCCGGCGCAAACGGTGAAAAGTCATTAAAAAAAATACCCCCAAAGAGAGGAGCGGAAAATAAGAAAGAAGTCATAACAAACTGCGGGTAGGCCCTACGATGCCGGGTGATTAAAACGTCATCATGGCCCGTACGGAGGAGTTTGTGCGCCGGCGTATCGAGTAGGTGACGATTGATGCCGGCCGGTGTCGACGGGGTTTTATTCGTTTTTATTACGGAAGTTTAGGTTTATTGCGCCGCAGATGTTGCAACATTCCGGTCGATAAGAAATCCGGCGGTACGGGCGAGCGGTCGGTGTGAATCAAATGCGGAGTTAAACAAAACTGAGCCACCTTGGAACCTACCAAACGGCATTAAATATGGAAAGGTAATAACAAATGTTGAAATAGTGGCCCGACTTTATTGCATTTGATAAGTTCAGTGTGGCATAGCTGTCATTCTTTATATTTATGGAATCAAAAGAGCTTCATAAATTTTACTCGAGCTACACTATTTTCGGAAAATGTTCCACATTCCGGGATGGGGAAATGCATAAAAATCATTCGTACGAAATTAAACTAATTATAATTCCATAACTACAAGGAATCAGTATACTTTGTGAATTTTTAATATTACACTCGCTTTTCCGGGAAAATTTATTGATTAATTTTTTATCCTGGAATCCATTGGAGTTCACAACATGAAAAATTCAAAAATAATACCTCATATATTAAAAACGTTGGCTGTAATTAAAAGATTCTTTGAAAAAATAAGAAAACCAACCATGTGAAAACCAACAAAAACTTTAAATACTTGAAAATGATGATCTTCACTTACATTGTGCGTTTGATAGCTAATTGAACTTATTCGAACAAAATAATTATATTTTTGGATTTCCAGCAAACTTTGGGCATCCGTAAAATTATCCAGAACATTCGAATCAAAATTGTGAATAAAACACCACCATAAAATTGAGGATAAAATACTGGAGGTGAAAAAGTTATATATAACTCACCCGAAATAAAAAGGCAAAATCCAGACAATGGAAATGTAAAATTCGATATTTCGATGAGAAAAAAATCCGTAAATAACCTCAAATAGTCTCAATAAGGTTTCGGCAGCATACGTGCGTACATCGTGGGAGAAAAAATGGTTCACCAACATGTTGCATTTTGACAAAAAATATGAAAATAAAACGAAAGTAAAATCTTCAAGCTACATAAATATGAACCACGCAGCAACATTGGTGCGTTACATTTTTACTCAACCATCTCCACTAAGCTGTGGAACGAACCAGAAAGAAACGGTATGAATGTAAACCTCCACCTTTTGCAAACAGACGCCAAAGCAATCCAATATATTTATATTTTTTCACCCGCCACGACGGCGTCTTTCTCCGACGTCCTATGGCTTGAAGATGAACCCACCGGCAAAGACGAATGATGCGACTTGGCCATTGCCGGCTGCCGGAAAAGGCCGGTTTTCCGGGCGCCCAACACAACAGCAGAATGTTGATGGATTCCTTGCCGGATCCGTGGCAGCAAAACAAGATGAACGCCGGCGCGTAAGCCTCGCTGAACAAACCTGCTCCGGTCGGATTTTTGAGCTTTCTCCCTCGCGAGACATAGTAACCGTCGAAGGGAAAGTCAGACTCCCGTTGAAACCACGACAAGAGTGAAGTGAACGGATCAAACGGCACTGGCTTAGCCAAAGGCAATGGCGGAAGAACGTGAGTAACTCTTTCTATTTCCCCAAAATTGCTTCGCCACGGCGAGACGAGACAACTTTTGCCACTGACTCGGCGACTCGGCTGTCTTCATAGCGGAAAAACCGCTCGGGAGGGAAACATAAAAAGCAAACTTTCCAAAGTAAAGCATTCTAAAAAAAAACCCTCGACCCGTCCTTTTGGCAGCTCCCGTGGACCCGAGCGAGCAATGTTAGTGCAAATTTGGGTAAGGTTTATCAAACATCATCCACGGGCCACGGCGCACACTTACGAGCAAAGAGGTTCGCGGAACTGATGATTTACAAGCCAGTTTTCCAAAGCGCGAAAGGCTACGGTGAGTTACGCTCGGGCTTAGCAATAATAATCCTACAGCAAAACAAAGCACAAAAAGAATTTCTACAAACATCATTTTGAGGTGTTCCACACTCCGACACACACACACATACACACCGACAGGATCAGCAGTGTGTTACCGAGCAAAGCAAAGCGTCCCCGGATGGTACAACTTTAGGCGCAAAGGATTACTTTTGAAGCGCCATAATTTCATCAGACATTATTTCAGTATTTCTCTTGCATCTTCTATCCGTTTGGCCAACCGACGTTCCTACGCACACACACACACTATAAAGACACACCGTTTCGCGTTATCATCCGTAATCAATTACGTACGCGCAAAGAGAACAAACGAAGTAAGAATAAATAACAAAGAGGATAAGAAAAGGCAAAAGAGATGATACCGTTTTCCCCTCCCCAAACGGAAACGGCCACCCCAAAAACATGACCCTCCCGGTGGGCCGTTTGGGTATTTTTTTTTCAGTTTTCCCACGCTGGCCATTATTACAATTACAAACGGCCGTCTTCCCGTCTTCCTGCGCCCTCCGTGGAATGACAGGCAAAAGCCCCACGGCACCTTGAGGGCTCTCGAAGCGCGAACCCCGGTTCGGTATGTTTCGTGCGTCACGAGCTGAGTGACGTTGATGCGTTGGCCAAAAAATGGGCGTTACGTAACGTTAATGCCCGGTTAGGAAGGAACCGAATGGGGTGGGAGAAAAAAGTATTTATAAAGTGAAATGTGAAAGTTTGTTTTTACTTTTACCCCAGGAGAGTAGTTGAAGCTCACAAATAAAAAGCTCACCGTGGAATTATGGACTTAAAATTCATAATAAAATAATGACGCCATATCATTTGTGATGTTTCCACAAAAGATGCACCATGAAAGTGGAAAACTTTGTTGCAGGAGCAGTGACTAATTAAAGGCTTTAGTAATTATTCTGCTTATCATTAAAGATTTTTAAATTATTCATAGAATGTCACACATTGAATTGAAACATTCTTCAAAATCTACTAAGTATTTTTGTAATGAAATTTAAAGTAGCTAAATTAAAATATAGTTTGTAGTAAAAATTAAAATAGATACCATCAATCAAATTAAATTTAATCATATTTTTCGATTACAATGAAAATGATATTCTAAAAATGGCGCAACACACAAAATGAATTAATTGAATTAAATTTGCAATTTCTATGAAAATGTGCCACCCAGAACGTTTAGCTGATGGAGGAATTTTCGTGTTTGGTGGTTTTCCAATGTTAAACATCATCGAGCGAAGAATTCGAACCTCACCGAGTGGTTTTCTTTGTGGACGCTTCGTTCCCGGCCGGCGGAAACTTTCACCGCTCGTTACACGTCGTCGACGGAGTTTCGGGCAGGAAAACTTTCGCCACAAAAGCCACCAAAAACCCCCGACAGCGCCGGAGTTGGGCGCATTGACTCGCAGTTCCGTACAACAGTCAGACGCGATGCGGTTGAAATACACGACAGCGGCGGCGTTTTCCTCCAGGAACCGTGAACGCCAGCATGACAGGCGCTAGACGAACCAGACGAACCAAAAAGCTTCTAATTTGAACCACGCTTTCAACCACGAGTGACTTGCAGGTCAAGCGTGCCGGTGAAAGCTGAACCCGTTGACAGGTAAATTGAAGTTTGGCTGTTTTAGGGGTTAGGGTGAAAAAAAGAGGGGACGAACGTGTTCTGGAACGCGCGATCGACAATATAAATTGTCAGAACACCGGTGCGCGCGGATATAATTGACCGAAACGGACGGACGTGCCCAGAATTCCGGGACGCCATTAGCAGCCACATCAGATGACTCGAGCCCGATATCGGTGCGGGAAAGGCACAAGCGAGAAGCGATCAAACCGATCGGGTGATTATCGAGCTGGTCGACACGGAGTACAATAAAAGGTTCCTAATGCTGACGTGTGGAGCTCTGTGGACAACACTATCCGGCAGTCAATCAACACCGTCCGGTTGAGGTTTCACCAGTCTACGGTTTGACACCAACAAGCTGCTACAGAAGTGACGCGATATCTGACTGCAAAGTGCTTTCCATCGATTGTAAACGTTGATTTGGGCTTTTTGTCGTGTTGAATATTTGGTTACTTTGTGTTATGGATGTGTTTTTGATGAATATCACCGGTTGAATTATGTAAAAAATATGAATGAGACTTACAATGTCAAAAAGTAATTATTCAAATGAAAAATGTTGACATGTTTAGCACAAACAAAAATTACATACGTTTAGCTGCTACGAATGAGCCCAAAACTGTGGGATTATTGTTGACAGTTTGAATTTTGTTCATCTTTCATGAGCGGCTCTAAGAGTTTGGGTAAAACAGAATAAAGTCTGACCATAAGTAAATTGAGCCAAGGAAAGCGCGCTACTGTGGTGCATCTAGTGGCGGCAGCAGGAAACTGGAATTTTTAGTAGTTTTAGTAAGAATTAACAATCAAATTGTGAAAGTTTCAGACTTGCACTCCTCTTTTTCGCTAAATTGAAATTGAACGTGCGGAACTGAGCCCGAGTGATAGCCCAAGTAATTTTGTGGATTTTCTGTTAGCATCTCTTTTGGACTGTGTTCACTATCCTCAGTGCTCATTTCACCACGTTTAAATTTAGCAAACCAACATTTGATGGTTGAGTTTGGTAAAGCCGGGGCCTCAAAACTTTTTATCATGTCAATTTTTGGCTTCGACTGTATTTTTCCCCTTCAAATAGCAATACTTCATCATCTCACGAAATTTCTTCTTTTCCATGATTATTCAAAACACAAAAGTTGCGTCACACAAAACGCTTTAGCACACTAGGTTATTGTCCGAGTGCTGTCAAATTTTGATACAACTCGTTTCAAGGTTGATACAAACTAAAAATGATACGGATTTAAATCTACTAGCGCTTTCGATGTGTCATGATGCAAGCATATATATAAACCTTTTTCGAACTAACTGTCGAAACAATGGCGGAACGTAAAAAAGCTTTACATCGACTTCTCTTTTTATCGATCTTACTTGGAACAAATTCGATCGAACTATTAGCCATTTTGTTAATCCAAGTCATCCTGTTTTGGGTTCATTGGTTTCATGACTTTGTTTGTAAACATTGTAACTTGTTCATCAAAGAAACGGTGCGAATTTACTTAATGATTGGACTTCGCAAATTTATTCGTGTCAGGCTAGTTCGTACAAAATTTGTGTTTTAAATTTGGTATTGGATAAAAGTAATTATTTCTGAAATTAATGCTGTTGAAATATTGAAACTGTAATCTTATAGTATTTTTAACAAAAGATTTCCGCTTGCCTGAAATAGACTAGTTAAAAATGTATTATTCAAAATATGTTTGAATTGTAAAGTATTCTTCAAACAACGATGTTCTATCATCCGGAACGGGCGCTAATGAAGATTAACGCACTACATCGCGCCAGAAAGCGAACGGCAGCCACAATGAATAGCAATTACATATCGTAGAACCCAAACACACACACAGACCCGTATGTTCCAACATAGGCAACCAAATAGAAGCGTGTTTGCGAATGAAAAGTACCATACGTGCTGCCTCATCCGTCAGCATTTTGGTTTTCTTTTTCAACCTCAAACCGCCCATTTTCCCTTTTTCCTTTGCTTTGCAAATATTGAACCACACGCATGCTATCCACCCCTTTTCCCAATGAGGGGGATGGGAGAAGGAGGGTTCAACCGGCAGGAAATGGTCCGCTGCCGGCACGTTTCAATTTCACCTATCGTCGGATTTAATCAACCATCCATCATATGTTGCAAGCGCACCGTCACACATGCTGCGGGGGTTTCGTAAATGGAGACTCTTAAATAATTGATCAAGCATCCAACAGGCAAGCCCACACCCAATGCACACAAATACACGCACGGAGAAACCGTAGCGTTGCACTGCTCCGGAAGGTTGGTAAACTGAGTTTGCGCTTTTCATTTTATAAATTTTCATGTTGCACTATCTGCACTCCAGATCTTACGGTACGCTTTCAGCGAAAATGAAAAATCGGGGAAGGAAAATTCGATTAATCAACAGTAACATCGGTTGGTAAAGTCAAATGAAATCAATATGCTCTCAGTAAGGGTAGCAATAAGCGAATGAACTCTAACTTAAGATATTAATTTACGAGTGTTTTTAATATAATACGAAAAAAATGTAATTATATTCACATTTCACATTTGTCGATTTCTACTTCAAAATATAAACTATTGGCCCTTATTGTGAGAAATTCTCCTAGCTATATAAAATAAAACTCTAAAACTCGAGAGAAAAGTATCATTCTGACTAGCGCATAAGATAAAACAACCGCAAGGCAATAAAGCTTCCGCTAAAGGTATCCAAAGTTTGGTTACGTTTTGAAAAGCGTGTGAAAAATTACTTACGATAAGGAAAGGCAGACACACCCTCACGTCTATACGCAATACGAGCGTGCGAAAAGCCAATGTTGTCCGAAAATCCAATCCAAAGTATTCTACTCTCGTGTTCGCTAACCATTAACCGGCCGTTTTTTCCCGCTGGCCTTGATTTCAAATCATCTTTCGAGTGTTGTTGAATGTCTTTTTTCGCCCCCCTCGAATCGCTTATAGGTTTAAATTTACAACCGAGCGTTACTGTACTCGCGGTAACACGATTTTCACGAACACGCAGCAGTAGAAAAAAAACAAAACGAAACACAAGCATATAAACAAAACATAACCGAGGAAAGGAAAACATCATCGGTAACGGCTTGGGAGAATGTAAACCGTTTTCCTTTTCCTCGACGATGAAGTGACGAAGAAGTTGGCGCGAAAGATGGCCGAGGTTCGGGCGGCCATTCCCTGCCCTCGTCTCTGTAGCATTTTTTTTCAAGGTACAGCAAACAAGTTAAGCAACTTGCTAAAGCGAAAAAATAAAACCCGCATGTGAGCTAACACGAGCCCATGAGGTTGAAAACATGCAAACGAACGAAAGCAATTTTCGTTTCCACCAAAACAGCTCCCCAACACGATCGGATGCTTCGCACACTTGACACGCAATTAGTGGGAAGACGCCTTAGCAGGCTTCAAGCATGCAATCAACTTGATTCCGGCCCGGTACCGGGTACCAACCAGTCGCCATCTGGTCAGACACAATTTGAAACCCGCCAAGAAGGGTAGCGTCCCGTGCAGCAGATGGGAACAACGGAGCGCTGAGGTAAAGAAGCAAACCCGGAGAATGAAGAAGAAAAAGTTGGCCTAACAAGCCAAAATTTATCATGTCCTGAAGAGGCCTCCGGAAGTGACAGGATCCTTTCCCTACCGTGTGTTTTTTCTTCTCCTCTTTTCTCTTATGACAAGAAGCCGTGCCTCTGATCTGATCAAAGCTGTTATCAACATCGCACCGTCCGACCGGGGATGACCCCGTTTGCTAACTGCGCGATAATGGGTTTGCGGGTTAGGGCTAGAGGGTACGCGTGACGAGAGGTAGCCTGGGTAAGATAACCATAATTAACACGGCCCACCGAGTTCCTCCTCCAAGAAAAGCGAACCACAAGAACACACACCCCCCCAGCTTGAGTGGGGGGGTTCGTTGTTTGCTCTCACGTGGAATGACGTGGTGCACCCCGGGAAGGGGGGACCGGGGGAAGGAAAGTGTACCAAGACCGAGAAGCTCACTCGGGCACGTTCCATTACATGCGCAAACGTTTTCGCTGGCGTTTCAAAGATGAACTCGTTCAACCCAACCTCCCGACGGAGGGCGATTTCCTGGAGTTCGTTCGTCGTATGCCTCTTCGGTCGTATATTAATTGGACGGATGGTAGGTGCAGGTGACCACCGGCACATGCTACTTCCCAGGCCTCGTTCAAGAAAAGGCTCCTAAAGGAAGCGCACCAAACGAAAGACCTTTATCTGGGAAACATTGTCCTCGCGGGCGGTGACTGGAGAGAGGCCTCTAGCTCGTGGTCGACTACCTTCCACCCGGCGGCCAAAAGTCACGAACCCGAACCACCACGCTGGGATAGTATTCGCAACCAACCTCTCCAAAGGGGTCGTGCAACCGGTTTCAGCGTAGTTGCACAATAAAATCTGACATCTGAGAAGAGGCAACTCTCGGGAAGCGCAGGTGGCATGGGTTTGGGAAAATTTATTCCACCTTATCGCTATCGTTTACTCCAAGCTCGCTAGCGCATCGCAGCCTGCAAGGATGCTCGTTCGTTGTGCTGTGGTACACCATCGACGGCGTCGACATATGCACGGAAGATGGCCAACACAAGTGTGCGCAATTGCATGACGTAGGGTGAACCAAACGGGACCTCGCCTGCTCGAGATGTTGCTGCGTGATTGCAGGCGGAAGGGAACGGACGTGAGAACCGGGGCAAACGGTGACAGCGAAACCCGGGCCACTCGTGTGCCATACATCGTACTCGGCTGTACACGGAAGCTGTCTGCTCCGTTACCGTCAAACCGGTACCAACAATCGGATAAAAATAGGGAAAGGAAAATGCATCGGCACGGAATGCTGTTTTCCGTACCAAGGGACGTGGGCGGGACGAGTGTTTCGAATCGAATTAAGATAAAGACGTGAATTGATTTCCTTAAAACCGTGGAGGAAACAGCGCAGGGCAACACGTGCAAGCTTGCAATAAATCGAATTTCCGAACAAATGTGAAAGTCGATGCCGCAATCGAATCGAATGCAAATCGGTCGCAGGGAGGATTTAAATTTCCACCCCCAAAGCCAACCACACGTCGTTTCCCCACGTTGTTTCTCCGACCGCTTTAACTGGTCGGTGGCATAATGGACGAAGCTGCCATTTTGTAAACCATGCTGACAGCTGGGGTGGGGTGAAAGACGATCGACTCCGCAACTTATCAATCGAAAGCAAATGGACCCAACTGATGCACGGATTATTGTTGTACGGTGTGTGTATGTGGGTGTGCATATGTGTGTGTGTATCATCTATCTAAGAGATGTCACTTTGATAGCATTATTTAATCACTGCGATCGGAGCTGGAGGTAAATGTGCTTTGATTTATTATCGACTCGCTAATCTTTCATCAATCCCGGTACCGCTCGCGACGAGCGTTTGATGAATAATAATGTGCGGGTACACATACACACGCACACAGTTTTAATGCTAAAAGTAATAAATTTACAACCTGCAACGTCGTAGAAACCGTGCGAAGTGCTCAACGTAAGAACAAATTAATTTTATTTAAATTACCATCGTTATATATGATTTTTTTCGAGACAATAGTTCCGTTAAGCGAAATTAGAGCAAGTGTGGTAATTTATATAAATAATTTGGGCAAACTGTAATTCTGCATTTCTTAGGAACTAAGTGAATCTTTCCAAATTTGTTTTTCTCCCAGCTGTAGTTTAGTTTGTCTATAGAACGAATGAAAAAAATGATACAGAACGTAATCACCATATGATATAACTAGGAACAATAACTTTCGAGGGAATAACAGTTTTAACGAACAAGTGAGCAAGACAGGTGAACTTGTCCGATTTTAAGTTCATGCTGATTAAAGAATTAGATGAATTCTTGCTATTATTCGCTTCACAGTTTTTTTTTCTCGCAAAAATAGGGCAAAACATTGCCACTGTATTTTTTAACGATTTTTCTGATTTAGATCGAAATTATGTCAAATTTGGATCAATTTCATCGATTAATATAAAAAAAAAAAAATGAAATGAACAAACACGTAAAAAGCCAGGCTCGAGCAAACCAGTGAAGGGGCCAACGAAAGGGCCAAAGATTTAATTCTATAGTTAATTTAAATAAAATATTTTCAATAATATCTGTAACAAGTACGTATAGTCCTCTGATTCGATTTAAAATATGTTTGCGAAATTCTAGAACACTGAAAATAGTATACTATCGAGCCCTTTTTAACGCACATGAATACATGAAACGCAGAGCAATCTTTGAAAAAGACGAAATGCTTTCAAACCGTCCAACTCTGTGCAAATATGTTTTTCAGTCGGCGAGTGATAAAAACGGTTTGCAAAAATTAGCCAATCTAGTATTTAGAGACAAATCATGTATAACATTTGTCGATATGATATCGGTGAATACATTCCGCAGCTCCTTGTTTGGAGTTAAACACGCAAAACACCGCTGGATGCGATTTGTTTGCATCGGCTAACGACTATCAACGATTACACGAAGCGCAAAAAAAATGACAGCAAAACTGATGTTTGTGCATGTGTTCGCAGTCATTTGCAATTCATGTAAACTTAGTCTAGTAATCCTGGATGTTTAGTTTTGCAAAAAGGCCAAAGCAACCTTTGCTATTACACGATCAGTTAAATGTCAAAATGTGCGCAAATGAAATAAACACTGAATGTGATTTTATTTGCATCGGCATCACGAACATAAATATCTACACAAAATGTAAAGCAATGATAGCAAAACTTGTATTTGCGCGTGTATTTGCGGTACTTTGCGCTTCATGCAAGCGTGGCTTTAGAGGCACGGTTTCTATGAAGCATGAGAAGAACTATCTTAGGAGCATGTAATACTTTAGTTTAATGAGGATATTCATCTTCAAGACATGACAGTTCAACACCTTTCAACAAAAAGAAGTGGAATGCGCTGTGCTTCAATTAAACTTGCTTCTACCTCATCTTTATCTTCGAAATTGTTTAGCTCTTGTTGAAGCTCATATCTAGTGTTGGGTCGCGAGCGAAAGAGCTACCTTAATCGCTCCGCTCACCTTACTGAGCGCGCTCAGCGCGCTCCTTACTTAAAATCAGGCAGCTCCGCAGCGAGCGATTCGCTCTTCAAATATCGCGCTAGCGAAAGGAGCCCGCGAGCGCAAGGAGCCCGCGAGCGCAAGGAGCCCGCGAGCGCAAGGAGCCCGCGAGCCCAAGGAGCCAGCGAGCGAAAGGAGCCCGCGAGCGTAAAGAGCACACGAGCACATGAAGTACACGAAGCGATGAGCAAATACATTTTCATCACCGATCACCACGCGAACCGATACCCGAATACCATTGCATTATTTTAGCATTTCCTTTTCTCGATCGTTTCGTCGTTACCGTTACACGAAAAAAAACCAAGCGTAGATCGATACATGCGCACATGGTGGATAAAAGACACGTGTAACTTGATACACGCCTACTTCGCCAGTTTATAACGGTACCACGACTGCCGGTGTCTGCAGCATGTTTTTGGCAAAAAGCGCCCGGGCTCCTTTCGCTCGCGGGCTCCTTGCGTTCGCGGGCTCCTTGCGTTCGCGGGCTCCTTGCGCTCGCGGGCTTTTTGCGCTCGCGGGCTCCTTGCGCTCGCGGGCTCCTTGCGCTCGCGGGCTCTTTGCGCTCGCGGGCTCCTTGCGTTCGCGGGCTCTTTGCGCTCGCGGGCTCCTTACGCTCGCGCGCTCGTCGAATCGCAATTCGCTCACTATGGAGCTACCCCTCGCTCATCGCTCACCGCGGTGAGCGTGAGCCTTCGCTCCGCTCACTGAAAAGCTATACTTGACCCAACACTACTCATATCATTAGTAAAAAGGATCCTGTCTATATGTGGTAGTAAACACCTCGAATCAGCATATATGGTAGAGAGCTGGTGATTTTCTCTTAAGCTGTTTTATTCAAGCGTCCAATCATCAAGAACAAAATAAAAGACTCGTTCTGTAAATTATGCACGCTACTTTTCTTTCATTCCCTCAGATACAACCCTCAATCTACCTTTGATTCTTCGTTCATTTCCAACCCTTATGGTCTTATCATCTACCACGACGTAGACACTTGGCGTTCTCTCCCTCCTTTTTGTCACGAGCTCATTCATTTCTTCTTCCACTATCCACAAGGGTGACCCTTTTGAAACTGTCACCGGTGGATAGGTTGGTTGACCTGCTTTCCAGCTGCCTTTACAAATTGCCGTACCATTCCCGACAGGCACACTTTCGCACACCCTTCCTCCGTTGGCATCCTTCCGGTGGTCCCCTTCTGTGCTATAATAATTATCTTAGTGGATTGGGGAAGATGAGAGAAAATCCTTGAACACTTGAGCAGAAGAAACCGTCTCAAACGAATGCGAGAAAAAAAAGTCTTTCAAGACGCGCCCCGTCATCACATACCGCTGCTCGGGAGATGATTGGCACAATGTGAAAGTGTTGGATTGCTGCAAGAAAGTTGCCCCTTGGGGCACGTCCGTGTTGAAGAAGTTTTCTCACCGCTCGCTACCGCCACGCACTAGCCACACCTTCAACTCTTGGTGACTGGTGTGTTATTAAGTATAATTTGATTTATTTTCATTACCACACGCGTCAATCATACTTTCACGTGTTTCTGACTCTGAGTGGTTTCGTGGAATTGAATCGGGTTACAGTGGGAGGGGGGAAAAACAAACCGCCCGACGATAAGAAAGTTTCGACCTCGAGTTGGACAGGGTTAGGTGTTGTTTCCACCCACGGGAGACAAGGGAAACTTATGGTTCCAGTTGTTGCACCATATCATTGGCAAAGGGAGAAGCTGTGTGAGTGTTTGTGCGGGTATGGTTTGTATGCATCGAAGTAACTTTTGAGGTCCAGTTTAGGACTCCCACCGCTGCAAAGTTTATCTAGCCAACCTCTATTATGGTACCGCACCTGAACGAGATCCCGCATCCGACAAACGTCCACTTGACCACCCAGAGACCCAGATTCCGGCGGATGCGTTTTCCAGCACACCGGGAAAACCAGTGAGCGAGGAAAAGTTCACCGTAAAATGGTGCTACAGCGCTCGTCAAATTAATAGGAACCCCGGAAAAAGCAAGCGGGCCTTCACCCTGAAACATGTGGGTCAACTGTTCCGTCCTTCGACCCCGGGAAGTGAAAACTGTACGTTTCGCATCACACACGTGTGTGTGTGTGTGTGTGTGTGTGTGTTGTGTGGTGTTACCACCTCACGTGAAGTATTTCATCCGCTCGGTTTCGCGTGAATTGGGAATGGACCTCCGCGGTGGTGCCAGTTGGCCAAAAGCCAGAAAGCGGTTTATTTAGATACAACCACCCGCACCCCACGACACAAACACACACACATACATAAGCTCCCTCACAGACGATGCTCCGGGATGGAATAAGCGGATAAATCTCTAGCCCGAAATGAGCGAAATAAGTGGTCTGGTGGAAAGTCGCGAAAAAGGCCGCTCGAGCATTGGGTAAACAGCGTGCTCACACACTCGAGCAGCCGAGCACCGTCCCGGGTGTGTTTAAGTAATTAAATGCGAAATCTCGGTGTACACTCCACGTAGCGCACATCTTTCCAGGGAAATGGGGAAAAGCGGGCGCTTTGTCATGGCGTGATTTATACGGCCACAACCAAAAACGAAGTGCATGGCCGGTAAGAATATGCAAATTAAGGCAACCAAACGTATCTTTTTCGAGCGGTAGAATTTATCTGATTTTGTGCAATCGTTTGAGTAATCAGTACGATCACTAACATTGCACCCGTTATTTTGTTAACAGGTAACTCAAAATTAAAATGCCCTGAACATTGCCAAATTAACTTTTTCTCATCTACATCGAAGATTTTTTAATTTTTTATAACTTTTAATCTCATCTACGCTTTGTTTCGGAGTGTCATTCAGTTGTAATAGGTTCCGTATATTATTTAAATTCAGTTCTTTTTTATCCTATTGATTATCATAGTACTAAATATTGTCCAACTTTTACTGAAGCTTTTTAGTATCTTTGTTTTTCTAAAATAAATAGCTAAGCAGTTTATCTATTATATATATATTTTTTTTTGCATCAAGTTTTATGAACACTAAAAACTCGAAAAATATTCAACCATAATTTAAACTCTTCACATATTCAGTTTAAGCACCCCAAATGTTGAAGATTCTTTTGATTCCTGGTTTTAAATAAAATCATCTAAATTTCACATTATCAACTCAAATTTTTTAGCACACACAAAACAAACATAAATGATCTTTACAGTTGCTTAAAAATAGTAGCACAAAAAGAAAATGCATAAACATTGGGATTTAGTTAATGCTGCCAAATTATTCACGATTGTAATAAAAACAATCATCAACGCTGGCCACACTAAATCATCCATTTTTTACTTAGATTATAGAGATTTTGGCCATCTTGGTCATTCGTGTATGAGCTATCAAAATATACCTCTCAAAACAACTTAATATCATAAAATAGAAACTTGTGTCCAAAACTGAATTTGGTCCGGTGCTTCGTGGAAGCGTATCAAATAAAGTTTAGTTGAAAAGGGTTAAAGGATAACTGTAGAACAAGCGTAAAAACATAACCATCAGGTAAAGGGTAAAGAACACAACTCTTTTCTTCACCCCATCTTTACCGAGCATCACCGGGGCGTCAAACTGATAATGCATATAGATTTAAAATTGTATTCCAAGCAGCTTTGAATTAGCTAACTCGAACAATGCGGAGGGACTACTTCATATCATAGTGGGTCTTATTTAATTTTGATTTAAAAATACCTACACCCGAAAGAGGATCAAATAAATTTTATTTGAAAGTAGAAAACCATTGCATAATGTTCTAAAAACAATCGATCTGCTAAAAACAATCAATGAAAGGTAACAAAACAGAAAAGGGATAAAGCATGGTGAACAAATATCTTTGAATGTTAGTGTGACTATGAATCCAGTGTTGTAATTAAAATAAAGAAATTGATCGCCTGCTTAAACTTGTTCGATTTATTTCACACCTTTTCTCGACAACGGTAAAACGCGAGCCGTACGTCTTCGATCGGAAGCGGATTGTCGACGGTTTGCCGTAACTTCCCTACGTCTACAATTGTCGATTCGTCAGGCCACGTCGATTGGCCCTCCTGAAAAGACATTACTCTGATGGTTACCAACAACCTTTGCAGCTGCACCACAAGCCGATGGTCCGGACCCAGCATCCGTCGGAAGGTGTTCAACCGCTCGGTGACGTACGCCAGAGCTGGATCTCCGTGTCCTGCTCCGATCGCTTGCCGACACAGTCCGAACGTTAGATTACCCTGGGCAAGCGAGAGGAGCAAGTTCCGCGAGCCAAACAGGTCCAGGTAGATGTGCTGCGCGACCACGAACACATCCCCGCAGGCGGCATTGTTCTGACCGAGCAGGTAGAACGCGTAGTCCTCGAGTGCTTCGGCGTATGGAGTGCTGCTTAGGCCGTAGTAGTACCCGGCTCGGGAGATAGCCTGTTGGAGTAGTACTTTTGCCTTGCTGAAGTACCGCTGGCCCATGGAGGCTCGAGCAAGCTGGCGGAAAACGCCCAAAGCTAGCCGGGTATTCGATGACCGGTCGAGTAGGTTCAGCGATTGCACCGCGTAGAGGTAGCTAAGGCCGAACTCCTGACCTTCATAGTGGTACAGGGAAAAGTTCTGGTACACACTGGCACATAGGTCGGCTTCCGGGGTACCCCGGGTGGTTAGATTCTGCGGATAGATGTCCTTCAGTCGCACTTTGATTCGCTGATAGACATGACTACCGTCGACGAGCTTCCCGGAACTTGTGAGCGCACGCAGCAGTTGTACCATCACGGTGAGTTCCTCGACAGACCGGGCGTCGGTTTGCTTCAGGCTTAGCTGGAAGATCGAAGCAGCTTCCAAGTGCCATCCGGCGTCGGCCAGAAACGTTCCGATGCGTAAGCCACACCGGTAGTCCGTCCAGCTACCTCCTTCGACGATGGCCCTGTAGCGTTCCTCGAGCCGAGCGGGGAGTGACCTCTGCGCACTTTCCAGCCACTGCAAACAGCACACCAGCTTGGCGGACTTTTGTGGCACATGGTGGACAAGGTTACTAAATTCCACAGGATCGGCGAGGAGTTCCAGAAGTGCGTCTCCCAGCGAAGGATGGTCGCACATGTCGCACAGAACGTCCACCCGAATGGCGATAGGCAGTTGCTCGATCTCCCTCCGATACCGGTCGTTTCGTGGGTCATCCGAGAATCCACTAACGAGCGCACGTAGGGCAAGGGCGTACAGTGTGCCGGCTCCATTCACCCGCGGCTCCTGCTCCGTACAGCGCCTTCCAAAGTGCAGATCAATCAGAGGCCAAAACCGGTCCCGCAGTCCCATGGTCACCGGAAAGCACACCTGCGGTTCAAAGTTTCACACGACAAAACAAAACAAACTTCACCTCGAAAGGTAATCACGGTAACCACCCGTTCCCTTCCCGCACCGAAAAAACAAAAAATCCCCTATCCCCGAGCAATCAACCTTTCTCCACCGGATTGCAACCACATACTGACACCCGGGCGCGTCCCGTTGGGTCGACCTAAGGTCGGTGGGAAAACATTTCGAATCATCAGAAAGTTCCAATACCTTTCCCGAGCAGGGATCGGTTCACGGCATCCTACGGTGTAACAAAATAGAACAAAAACACCCAAGCGTTGGGTCCTCTTCTCGGAACGGTGAGATTGTTAATTTAAAGTTTGTTCGCATCGGTAATAAACACATCACCCCGTATGGAACGACCGCAAACGATCTGGAACAAATGAACATCAAAAAATTTGAAAGGGAAATATATTTTCCGTAACAAAAATATTCGCAAAAGACCTTTTTGGAACAAAGGTGAGAATTACAACCGGTGCAGGTTTATGTTAACATATGAAACTGCACGATCACGGTAGAACCATCCCAATTGCCCACCATTCCCGCCATGCTCCCATTACACATTACCACACGCACAATAAAACACTCATTTGCCATGGGCTCTTGCGTGTCATCCGTCTAACCCTATTGTTCGTTCGGGGTTTTCCCAAAATGGAAGCGAAAGCCTTTGCTCCAACAATAAAGAACGGACCGACGCATCTCCCAGCGGAGTGGTACTGGCAAAGGCACGGCTCCAAGTAAACATCATACATATTTTGACACCCCCTCCACCTCGTGCGGCTTCCTCTTACCGCTTTCCCCAATGTGAACCACAGTTGGAAGGATGTGCACCGTACGAGATAACGGTAACCACCGTCAGGAGACACACCGCTTGTTCCCACCGGGATGGCTATTTGAATGGCAGTGTTACACATTGCGCACGATCTGCTATCACCTTCTGGGAGGCGAGGTGGGTGTCCATGTGAACTGTCACCCGACTGCTGGTGGAAGAATAATTTAGACACGCCACACTGGTGGGATTTGGCCAATCTGCTGACCCGCCTTCGGACTCCAAGATAATGAGGTATAACAATATTGAGGGTCGAGGATGTAAGGTTCCCTGATGGGATTCCCGTAGGTTTTTCCCAATTTTCTCACAGCACCGAGGCATATGTAAACGGTTCTAAAGGCAAGTTAATTTCAATCTCACCGTAGTTCACTTAAATTAGTTCTAAGATCGATAAAAGTATTATCGTAATGAGGAAGAGAAATTATTAAGAATAGTTGTTTCCTGTTAGGTAAACCTTGATTACAGTTTGAAGATATCAAACAACAATTTTAAAGATACACTACATCAATAAAGTCAGTACTTAGCAGGCAACAACAGAAGCAAAAGTCATTTGCTTTGTGAGGAACAATAATTTATCAAAAGTAAAAATGAGGGGTTGTTCTTTGCTCTGACAACACAATTTTGATCATTTATATTGGTCTCAAAACCCTCAATCGTCTGAATCATATTTAATCGTCCAGTTCGATATGAAATTAAAACAACAGGTTCTTGATCAAATTTCACCACTTCTTTCGTTTTTTAACGCAAAATCACTCTAGCTACAGTTCTACGATTAATTTTCAATAATATGAAAACTTACATAACAGATAGTTTTTCCCTTCATTTTCGTGCTATCGGGTGATACTCGGTTACTTCTCCACAGTTCCTTTTCTGCCCATTTTGAAACAGAAAGGAAGTAAATTTATTATCAATCACAGTTGAACTGATTAAAACGTTCATATTTCATGTCATAAAACCCCAAACAACCACTAAAAGACAAGCAAAACACAATACAAAACATGATGAAACATTGTGTTGTGTACTCTCACTGTTTTCTCGCGTGTTTAGTACGTGACGGCATAATTTTTTGGCATACCTCGGGAACCCAAACCCGCATCACGTTCGAAAATGCCTCAAAATGAAGAGGTTCGTGCAAATAACAATCCGTAATTTTTACTTATAGAAAATAATAGTTGCTTACGAAGCAAATGGCTTTTGTTTCTGTGTTTGCCAATTGTGTACTGGCTTTATTGGTGTAGTGAATGTATGGGAAAATAAAATGGTTTTGATGCTCCAATTTATCGATTTTGTTTGTAAGTTCAAAGGAGATGAGAATTGAAACAGATTTTTGAATGTTAGTTTGAAGTTTTTTTTTTTTTGAATAGTACAGAACCACACGAGCGTAAAGTGTTTATTATTCAAACATGATCATTTCCATTGCTACGGCGTTTTGCGCTACCCATTGTTCATACCACACAGCTTTTGGTTTTTATATTTTGCATTATGACTAAAGTTAATCAATCTAATACCAATTCATATTTAGTTTTCCAAAAAAGAAAATTATCGGAGATAAATTATTATATAAAAGTATGCGGCGTCCTTATAAACTCTTCTGCAAATACCACAATAACTTTCTATTCCAAACCCATTCCAAGCAACGGCAGGTAGGCAAGACAACGACTGTCTGACGTGAAGAAAACGTAGCAGTATTGTGGCACTGGGAAAAGTTCCGACTAATGAGAGCTGTAACAAACAGGTAAACAAAAGGGCTTGACCAAAGGGCGAACGATGTTGGAAGGGTTAATCCTGCCCGCTCACAGCCCCTCGGGGGAGTTGAGTAGTGAAAGAGATTCATTAGCAGATAATCGGTGATGCTATTTTTCTTTCCATTAATCCATCCTTCAGCGTTTGCAAGGAGGAAAAACAGGTACGACCAACTCGGCATCGACGGAAGGAGTTACACGTGATGGCCCCGGGAGCTATCGGAGGGTAGCAAGTGCCAGGTCGGCTCCTGTTACCCTCTAGGGGTAAAGTTGGCACATAATTAACACACACACACGTTCGCTCAATCGTAGGTCATATCCTGTCGGCGGTGGAACTACTACGAACGTGCATAATTGACATACCTTACCCCGCGTTGGTGTTGGTGTAAATCTCGATAGTTCGTCGATAAGGATCTTCTGACGGTACACGCCGGGGGTAAAAAAGGGCCTTCCTGCTCGTCCTCGGTACTTGCGCCGGATGCCTAATGGATACGGATCTCCCGGCTGGATGGCGAGCTGCACGCTCTGGTTCACACTTTCGAACGAAGCGGAGGGAAACAATTCCGTCCATAATGCAACACCCTCCAGCCTTTCGATTTTGACAGCCCTTTGAACAATGGATTCGCAAGAAAAACAATGATTTTGCCACCACTTCCTGCCTGCGCTCCGGAAAGAAGCAGGCAAAAAGTGATCAAAGCAACCCCCCGGACGGCGGAACCATGGCCTACTTTTTGCTATTTCGGCTACAAGAAGGTCCAGGGTGCGGCCCGATTTTCCGAGAAACTTCGACAGGACATCAAAGCAGCGAAATCCTTTTGAATGGCATCGCCTGATGGCGAACGAAACTCGAATCAAACTAGCGAAGCGTAAAAGTTTTGCCTTCACCCTCTGCATCGTGTGGGTTCTGACGTCACGCGCAGGCCTTTGCCTATCCGGCAATCTCAGCGGGATGTTCCTCGGTTCTCGGCTCCCAACGTGCCTTATCCGTAACAAGTTTATCGGATCGATCGAGCTGGGCCTCCTGGGGACCTCCCACAGAATGTCGAGAGTATGCCTCTCTCCAGGCACAGCTGGCTCTTGTCTGAAGCCTACACATCGGGCCTCGGGATGGCCTCCGGAAGGCACTAAGCCGTGTGTGTCCCAGCCGGCATTAGAACACCAGCGTTGGTGCTTTAACTCTGTAAGTCTGCTGCCAAATACCAGTTCCAGTGACAGAAAACCGGTTCTCCCAAAACTTCTGCTGGGCGGTAACCATTATCACGCGTTGCCTCTCCTAAGGCCGCACCACGTTGCCGGCACGTGTACATGCTCCACTTCGCAACTCGTAGCTCTTACTGGCGCGCTAAAGTGTCTGTCGATGTCAGCTTTTTGAATCCCAAAGCCGAACAACCAATCGAACCGATCCCCGGAGGTCCCACGAGATTTTGGGTTCCACCTCTCGCAGGTACTACCAGGCTATGCCTATGCCGGCTCACAAGCACCTACAGAATAAAATGGAACGGAACAGCTGAGCCTCGGTGCCATGCCGTCCCAGTCATCGCCGTCGTCGTCGTCGCTCGTTCTTTTTGCCAATCCAATTTGGCCGAGTAAAGATCATTCGTAAGCGGATTTGAGAGTGATGTAACTTTTTGACAACTAGCCAACCGGGTGCTGCATCCGCCCTCGGGGGGCTGTTCATTCTCATCTGCCGAAAGTGACGAAAAACCCGATCCATCCGCGAACCCTTTACGTCGACCTACATTCGATTTCGTTTCTGTCCGTTTTTTTCACCTCGCCCCTCGGTAACACCCTTGGCGCTTTCGTGCCAAATACGGAATCTCGCAGAGGTTCCCGCGAAAACCCGACCAAACTGGCCTATTGATCGATGCAAATAAGCCGATTTGTACGAGACGACAAGGGCGTAGTAGTGAAAAGCCCGCCCGAAACGGAAACGGCTTTAATATTGGAAATGATTTTACTCCTAGCATACAGTTGCTCAATAGTAGATTTTTTGTACATCACTTAAAACACATTGTTCATCGTCAATTAGCCCTAATTGCTAGCATCGACGGAGCAAGAGTTATTTTCCTGAAACTTCAATCAAGTTGATAGATATTTCCATAATACCTTAACGTGAATAGTTTTGTAAATTGTACAAATGTTTCAACTAAAAGGCTTGTTCAGGTGTTTTTGTGATGCTTTAACAGTTAATAAAGTACGAATTTAGGGTATTTCCATATTATCGATACTATACTCTATTTCATACGATTTAAAGCAGAATGTCGCTTGAAAACTATAATGCGGTTTTATTACAGTTTTGTTTTGATTTGTTAGGATTAACTGCAAATTTTATCTCTGCAAAAACATATCAATACACAATGCAAGTTGATAACCCAATCTGCTAATAAAGTTTGAAACAAGTAAATGAATAAAAACCGTAGGTTCTTTTAAACGATCTGTACGTGAGAGTAACAACAAGTAAGTTCAATTAACAATAAACGACGAAATAAAAATTTACATCAATACTGTTCCAAAGCCAGTAAAGTTACACACAAAGGAAATAAATCAATAAAACCATATCGAAAATGATCTTTATAACATAGAATTAAACTAGGAAAATCAAGAAAATTTGTTTAACTGATTTCCAACACAAAGATTAAAACCTTGGGGCTGTAAAACAAACACCAAGATGGTTTAAATTATAATTCGTTTGAATAATCAACTCGAGCACTTCCAATCAACTAGCGATTCCATCCTTGAGAAAACCAGGTCACTTTACTATTCAAATTGCTATTGCTTCTAAAAACAATCGGAGAATATAAAACACATTCACCCACCATACTTATTACGCCCCGGTAGACGCCCATGAATGCTGATCAGTCCTGGTAGAAGCCCTTCGAGCACTGCGGCGGGTTGGAGGCTCCGTGCCTTAATTACACTCACCTGTAAAACAAACGGAAACAAAATGCCAAAAATTAGTTCAACACGATAAAACCGATGATCCACGCTGGGCTGGTGGAGCGTTCATTTGAAATTTAAATACGAATTGACTGCGGTACCGTTGGTGCCACCCTTGGAAGGCGAAGGTGTAAAATAATGTTCTCATTTGTTGCAACCGAGCCCCGGAAAGTGGTTCGACCGAACGTTTCCAGTCACCCGGAGTGCTTACGATACACGCACTCTTCCACGTCGAGGTGGAAATTTCGGAAAGAAAAGCACGTAACCGGTTCAAAGAAAAACGAAAGACGACTTACAAACCGAGCCACAAAATCAACATGAAACACGAAAGCTTTTCACCTCACAAATCATACCGCTTTTAAGTTTTGGACTGGACATTTTGGCTTTACATGTTTTGCCTACTTTTGTATCTAATAACTTCTTAAGAAACTTATCGTGGCGTTCGCCGTTTGTCTCGAAGTCTGTTTATGTTTGTGTGATTGTTACAAACTCAAAACGAGGCAAGCAAATCACCAGCGATGGCGCATACAATTTTGTTTCAAAAATCAATTTGAAACCCGCACGTCCAACACGAAGAACTGGCACGAATGAAAAATAAAACCGTATTTTTCGTCATTCCATCGTGACCTTGTTAACAGAAAGCTAACACAGGAGAAAAAAACTGATCCCCAAAAGTTTTGTGCTGCGCTACTGAAAAAGAAAAGGAAAACATAGACGGAATGCATACCGAACGGAAAAGCTGAAAATTGGCAATTCGCAAAACGAAAACGGAAGGACAGTTGGTGATGATGGCGAAACAAAATTGGCCAGTTTCGATGTCGTTTTTTTTCTTCCTCGCTTTCCTCTCCCCATGCCCAGCGGCCAGCCCCCGGGTGGGTTCGATGGCTGCGACGTCCTGGCAATCAACTGGTAAACATCATAATTTTCGATCATTCGTGAATGCATAAATAAATGCTACCGAATTTCCCCTGCGGCATCGGCAGCAACGTCAACGAGGGCAGGCGAAAGAGTAAGAAACTAAAAAAAAAGAAAAACACGAATATTGAAAGCCTATTTGGGTTCCACTTTTTTTTTATTATTATTATGTTGATTCCACTGCAAATGGTGATGTGGTGTGTGGCAAGCCTGTATAAGCTCCCATCCGTACAACATGCATACGATCACGCTACGAAACAGTTTTGCACGGAAACGGACCGAAAAAGGTCAATGTGAGCGAAATTGAATTCAGCACATTTTCGCTGACTTTACACCATGGTGTTACATTATATCATAGCTACATTGAACACTGATGCGATCCGTTTCATTCCGCTTTTTATGCATACTTCGAGCTAATTACTTATAGCGTATATAAGTAAACGAAGAGTAAGCATCGTTCGATATTTTAATCAAGTTTGTAAAATTCTCACATTGATATTTAAATTTATTAACACTGTTGGAAAAACATAAAAAACGGTTCATACTTCGAAAAACTCTTTTGAAAACTAATTCGAATCAAGCTGATTCCTTCAAACTATGCGAAACCATTACCAGACAACGTGAAGCAATTTTGCGTTGCCGAATTCAATCAAACATTTTCAGCCCCATCGTGTTTGCGTAGGAACCAAATCCCGGTGCTAAACAATTGGGAAAACGTTTCTCCCATATCAAACCGGCAGCAGCCGAAAGGGCAGCAGTAACGCCCAGCTGCAAATGGCGAAACGTTGTCTCCGCTGGGAATGCTGCACGCTTGGCTTACGATGAATTTTCCGACAAATTCCAAATCGATCGAGGGCCGTCGCCTTCCCCGCGCGCAGAATATTTTGCCAAATATTTGAAACCGTGAATCAACACGAGAAAAAAGCGACGGAAAGAAACGAACGGTGATGAACGCGAATAGCTGGCACGCAGCGCATGATTGATGAATTTCGAATTTATACCGGTGTTTATTTATTAATTCCCAATCAAATGGCGCACGCGCTTAATAAAATTCATCCATCCACGGGGGAAATTCGGCCGGTTCAATCAATGTAAGCGACGAAAACATGGCACTTTGTGTGCAGCATTGTTTTATTTTGTTGGCCACTCTTTTTGCATTTGTGAGGACCAGTGTATTTATGTATAACTTAAAATATATAAGACATTTTCGTGTAGCACGATGCATTATTTATTAAAATAATGTAGTTTCAACAAAGAAAAACAGAAACTAACAACAAAACTACTCTTTTTTTTAAAAATACTGAATAAATGGAAGCTAATTTGATTATGATTTACACGCAATATAAATATCTAATGGTTAATGGTCTATTTTTCCCCAAATCGATAGAACTTTCCCAATTTAAATTATTTCTCCCCAGGTATGTAAACGTTGTGGCCAAATTGAATTGACTCATAGAACCGAACGTTAACTGAAAAGGGATCGAATGTCCTTTTCGCATCGATTTAGATCGAGACAATTACGGCGGAGCTGCTATAAGACAGCGACCCAACGACGCCTGATTGTGTGTTCACCAATTGCACAGTAACAAAAACAACTAAACAAAAACAACAGTAAAGATAATTTTCTTTCATATTTGACCATTCGACTGAAATGGTTAAGGATACAGAAACAAAAAATATGGCAACCTCGACCGTGATAGCGGTCCCTTCCGATGTTTGGCTGATTATTAGTTTGTATTATTTTTCTATTTTGCTTTCCATTGACGTTAGCGCCACAACCGTACCGAAGGGAACAGTAAAAGTTAAGTGATCCACGAACGAATCCATTTGACACCTAATTAGTGACCGTTCATGCAGAAACGCCGATCGTTCCGGTTGCGCCACAATGGCCGATCCACAACGGCTCGGTTCGGTCACAAATTAACTGCTCCGCAAATGAACGGGTTCGGGTGAAGGCGACAGAAAAAAAAACCTAGACACCTCCATAGAAAAGGACATCCCCGTCATGGGCAACGTTCGATTGCGTGGGAAAAATGGGGGAAAAAAACTCGGCATTGTTGTCTACGCTTGTTGGTCGTCCGATCGCTTTCGCAGAGTAGACCTTTGCCGGAGTAGGCGCGTCTAAGCATGCTGTAAATATAGACGTTTGTCGAACGAAAGAAAACAAAAACAATTTAAATGAAGGTTTAAAATGAAACACGAAGGCGGGCTACCCTTTTCACAATTTAGAAATATTCCGGCGTTTGGACACCCAGTTGGAAGTGAGAGTAAAAATAAAACAACATAAAAATCGGTGTGCCACAAAGTTGAAGGGAAAATCCCGGAAAACTAAAGTGGTCGTACTTGGAAATACACTAAAGGCCAACATATTAAAGTGCATAACGCAAGAAAGAGTAAGAAAAATTTAAAAGCTCATGAAAATCACCACAAAATGGATGTGAAACGAACGGGAAAAACTTTGATAACAAAACGCCAACCGAAGACGAGCGCCCCTTTCCCGGAGTGTGGTGAACTGGAAGGAGCAACCCAAACAAGCGCCGCACGAGTTTCAGTTTGTTGAATGGTTAAATCGTGCAAGGACAGCATCAGTAAATAACAACATTGGAAAAAAAATAATCTTCCAAAAATACACACACCTCGTTCTATGGTGCATCCCGGTATCGCATCAATGAACTACAGCTGACCAAACAAAAGCTAGCGGAGAGTATCTACAAGCTGCAGACTGCAAGGTTTCCGACGGGAAAATGTAGAAAGAAAGGAGCAACAAAAACGAGCCACGCCGAAACCACGCCGGTATCAATCCCGGAGCCACCAATGCTTCCTATTCATAATCGGTTTTGGTGTGGTTGGAACGGACCCGGAAGTGCCGTCTAGCCACCCAGAGTTCAGTCGGAAGTGCACGCAAATAAACGCAGCAAAACGCATCAGCAAAAGCAGCCGGGAAAGCGTCGCCCCAGTAGAAGTCTGGCAGGAAAAGCAGTTTGGGGAAAAAATACATCCAAAACGAATTGCTGAATGGACATTACAGTGCAGAAATGCAGATGCTGGAGATTGCAGTTGGAGAGTTGAAGTGAGCAAAAAAGGAACATGAACCCGGCCAACGGTCGTCTCAACATTGGCAACGCATCACAACCGGAACCCGAAGGTTGGCGGTGCCATTTTGGGGCAGCAAAGTTTCCAACCGAGCTGGCCCAAAACTTCATTCGAGTGAGGGAATTTCGAATGCAATGGTTTGTGAGGAGAGTTTTCCTCGTTTCGTTTCGCCTTTTTCCACTCCATTGCGATGCACTTCTGGTTGGAATTTTCCGAGTGCTGCTGGTACGTTTTTGGAACCGACGCTGGCCGATCGATCAGGCCCGCGTGCAAGTGGGCCATTTTCCCGGCCAGCTCGGGAAACGTAGACGCACGCTGGTTCAAAGGATGGTCAAGTTTCATGACATTCCTACGGGCGTTTTCGTTGGGCGTTCCGTTGCTCTTCGCCACGGAAACGGTACACCACGAAGTTGTTCGTCCATCCTCATTCGAGCTGACCCGCAACTGAGATCCCCGTTTGCCATGAGCGTGTCCATTCCGGCACCGCCGCACCTTCACCGGAGGTTGATGAAAAATTATTCAAGACAAAAGGAAAACTTCGTCCCTCCGTGAGATTGACAGACACTTCAGATGAGGGCGAGCGTTTTTTTTTGCTGCATGTCCCGCGTGCAGCCCATTCGGCCATTTCCAGCAGTCGCCCTTTCCCCACGTTCAACCTCTCCTCTTCCCCTTCCCCACTGAAGCGATGAAAAACGATCCATTCACATGCTTCCTGAAAGGGTGGAATTAAAAATGCAAATTTCATCATCGTTGCAATTCCTACATTTTAATAAGTTTCATCCAACTGTCGGCCACCGGCGGGACGCTGCATCCGAGCCTGGCCGTAAAGGATGGACACATTTCGGGAAAATACATTAGCACACTAACGCAACCATAAACGCACATTGTCGCCGTTTCCGGTTTCTGCCGGGCGTATCTTGCCGAAAAGCGCACCGGAAAAGTTCATGCTGCTGATTGTGGCGGAAAATATATGTATATTCTCAGCGGGTTGCCCGGCCCAAGGTTTTGTTCTTCTCCATTGTGAACGAGTTGAACGTCCGGTTGGTGCCTGTTCGCATTTTTTTTTTATAAATATATTTCGTATGTTTGTTTTCAGTTTTCTCGTCTACGTCACGCCTTTCGTACGACTGCAATTTTGCTTTCCACAGAACGAAATGATACGTAATACGCTACGATGGCAACAGTTTTTGAGTGGTGGATGCAACAAAAAACAGTGGCTGCGGCGCCTAGAAAACCCCGCAGGAAAAGCACAGGTTTGGAACGGCGAGCTTGATGCGCTAGCAAACGTTGTTTCCAAGCAAAACAACAAAAAAAAAACAAGAAATCCAGCAATAAAACCCGCCATTTGAAATGGTAAGCACTTTTCTTTGTTGATAACCGTTATGCTTGGGCAAGCTTAAATTAAAATGGTTTAATAATCATGCAATATAAAACCGAGCTAGCGCTTCACAAAAGAAAATTTAATAAAAGCTAATTGTTACTGAAATAGAAAAAATAAATAAATGTGCATTCTATTTCAGTTTAAACCGTTTAATTGTTACAGCAATTTTAAAAGTTTTTTCGTTCGAAGGACATGCCTTTGTTAATTTGTTTTTTCAATTAAATATATTATTGAAACATTCTTAGAATTGTTCTTCAATGTAACAGGTAAGCTAGAACTGGCGTTCAATTAGTTTTTAGTGCACATCAGAAAATTGTGTGAAAACTGGGATATTCATCACAGGACAAACTAACAAACTGGAAACAATTACAATCAAATGAGAACACATGTAAACAACATCGAAAAACAACTGACATCAGAAGACACGTCAAGATAACGATGTTTGGAACGTGTAATAATTTACCCTCAAAAAAGAAACCCGAAAAAAAGAAAAGTCCCTACCTAACGGCTACCACTTCGTCATCGTCGCCATTCGAATCAATTAAGACCTTCACTAGACAACCATAAACAACTTCTCACTTTATGACCTCGAGCCACGCAGTGCTCCACGTGGCCTCTAACGGCACGTGAACATGGCGTTTTTCCATGAATAGGGAACACGTTGCGCTATCGTGCGAAAAGTGAATGTGTGCGGCGGTTAATAAAACCAACGAAAAGAAATGAAAAGATGAAAAAATCGAAACAAAACGAAGGATCTTTCCTTACCCATTCGAAAGCCACAATACCTGGAAATGGAAAGCAATTGTTTTGGGAGGGAGTGGTTTTTGCTTCCACACGGATTTCGGTACCTTTTTCCATACGACTTGAAGGTCAGAAATGGATATTTGGGCAACTTAAATCGATAAATTTGCACCGACTTCGCGGAACACGGGATGCGGGAAATATACGGGAAAAGTTGACCTATTCGTTATCGCAAAAATCGGCTAAATCCTGCCGCCGAACCATCGAAAGCTTAGCGAAGTTTATTAGAAAGATTTCTTTTCCTTTTGATGTTTCTGTTTTTTTGCCACAAAATTGTTCGCACCATTGAAGTGGACGACCCGAGTACACTCTTCACGAACCTGCGCTGCTTCTTTGTCCGCTTCTTGCGTTCGGAAAAACTGCCCGCAAAGGCACGACGGATAACGCTGGCGGCAAACACAAGAAACCGGTTTTAATGAAGGTGTTAATTTGCAAATTAATTTTCATGAGATGGAATAAGTTTGTTTCGTGCAAAACAGGCGGTGAATGAGGATGAATATGTTTATCCGGCTAGTGCGCGAAGTTGGGCGAAATATGGGCGTCAGCGCCACCGCTTGCAGCAACGCCCGTCCTGAGCCGATGATCTTACCGGCCACGAAAAGCATCGGCATAGAATTTTCAAGGGGACGCTCGGTGAAAGTTTTCCATCCTCCCGGGCACTAGCGCACCTTGTTCATTTCTTGCGATATGGGTGTTATCTTGCCAAAGCCATACGCCAAGCTCACGTCGAGCCGCACTAGCGAACTACAATATCCCTTTCAGCGGGATCAGCAGCCCCGTGTCTTGCTGCTCGTCCACCAACGGAACTTTTAAGCCACGCCGCGCTCCGTCTAAGAGCTATAATCAACGCAACATGCGACACGAACTCCCAGCGTTGTCGGCACCCGAACGGAAAACTTTGGAGGCCGCGCTAGGCCAAGGGGAAAGTTTTGGCCGAAAAGACAAAGAAACATATCGCTTAGGCAAGCGCTTGAGTTTTCCATTTTTTTCTTCTCCCATTTATGTTTTGTTCTTCCTCTAAACAAACTAACCAAGCATTCTATTTTAATAAGATTTCTTGTCTTTGAGTTTAATCAACCTTTTTTTTCGGTGGCCATCTACGTTTTAAAACCACACGTGACTTTAACATGTTACAAAGAACATCTGCTGACATCGTTTTTTTTTATCAACAATTTTATTAACAACATAACAGAAAGAGAAAAATAATAACACATCTTTTTTATTATCGCAAGAGCCCAAACATATGAAATAAAATTTAGTTTAAGCAATTCGACAGAAAGAGCAGATAATCCGTTAAAGTATATAAACATTGAAAATGTATAGAGATATAAACCTTTATTTAGTATTTTTTGTATTTTTTGTATTGCTTCTTACTTGGCGGATTTATCGGTTTTGGCGAACTTGGAAATCGTACCAAACATAATACTATCCACGGACCAGTTGTGCATCGTTTTTACAATCGAAGAAATACGTGAAAGAAAATGTAGAAAAAAGCAACCAATAATTCGCCTGTATCGGTTAACATTTCTCATTAATATCAGTCATTTCAAAACTAATCATATCTTACTCAGAAAGAATATGGGACATGAAAAATTCTACGTTTAACACGAAGAATAACGTCTTCCATATTAAGGTGACGTGGTACAGAACGTGCTAAAGAAGTCAGTTTATACTCCTATTTAGTTCGTACTGTACATTAATCGGAGAACAAAGAACTTAACGATTCAAGTATTGTAAAATGTAAATGTTTTGATTTGGCACTCGTACAACTTAAAAAACGACCTAACATGCAGCATAACAATGTTATTCGATGTAAGAATAGCAGTAAAAATATATATCAAAAAGAATAAAAACCAAATATGACGATTTACATTGAAACAACCAGATTTCGGGTCCATAACATGTCAATTTCTTGAGTGAAACACTTTACAACACACTCAAAGTGCACTTCATTAAATCGCCTCGCTCGGATATGAGGCAAAACTTAATGGAGAATGCAAATGAATTGAAGTTCCGCACACCAAACCCATCAGTGGTTGTCACCAGAGCAAAGGACGTTGTCTATATATGCGCCACGATCGTCCCACCTCCTAATCCAATGGCGGGACACAATTACCAGAGAATCTCATTAGGTACAACAACTCCGTAGCACTGTTCGAACAGCAACACCTTCCGCAGTCGCATGTAGCAGATCATCCGCACGGATAAAACCACGGGTGAATAAAAGAAATACGTGAACGCTTCGGTGGCCAGAGCACCAGGTAAAGGCTCTAGATAGACAACGTCTGGCGGAAGGGTTGCTGCCTACCTAAAATCCAATCAACCGCACCAGAAAAAGGTGTGTGACAACTAGTATCGCACCGCACCGGTCGTCAAAGTAACTCCCAGGCGGCCGGAACGCCCAGCATTTTCCAACCCTGGTGGGAGGGAAAGGTGACTAGGCTGTTGTGGAGTATGGTACAAAAACTGTATCACGCCATCCACTCACCGCCTGGAACTCCTGGAACTCCTGGAAGCGGCAGCGGGATGAGCATGTAATTTTGGGAATCCTTTCGATGCTATCTTCCAACACGCAGACGTACGCAACCCTCGCAAAAGCCCACGAGCATTCCTTCCACGCGTGTGAATTTCATAAACCTACCAAGGCAGCATACACACACGCAATGGTTCAATGAGTTGGAAAATTGAAAAAAAGAATCCTTTCCGCGCGTGATGGTGCCCTCACTACGTCGAATCGCCGTCACGTGACGGTCTCGGTTCAAGGATAAAAACGCCCGATGGCTGCTCGGGGAATTCCTCGACCACCGGGTGGAAGGGGTTTAACTCCCGACGGGGGTGTTAACGGCGTCGCCGGAGACGCCCGTTAAGGTATGCGGTTGATTACCGGCCCGGACCACCGGATGGGATGATGAATCCTTCCATCGGGATGTGCCTTTTGTTTGCGCCGTCGAAACATGGACATCGAATAAATGGACATAATCCGTCATCCCCCCGGAATCCGTGAGGGGGTTTTGGGAGGAAAAGCCTTATCAATTCAATTACAACGTGCCATTCCTCGAACCTGGTCCCTCGCCGTGACCTCCAAGAAGGACTCGATTCTTTGTCGCCCAACCATTTTTTTTTTGGGTTCGGGATTTGTGTGGGAATTTAAAAGCCGCACCAAATCCCACGGTCCGGCCATCCAGGGCGAGATCCATCCTGCGCACCAGAGCGCTCATATGCGTGCGACCGTGTAGGTGTGTGTGTGTTTGCTAATTAAATACACCATAAAGCGTGGCCATTAAAAATGTTCCCACTCGTAAAAACGCCACGCGGTTGGACCTACCGTAATATGTTTGCATTAGGACGTGATCCACGACCGCTCTTTGGGGGATTTTTCCGTGGTACGCGCGTCCGCTTAGCACAAACAAGAGACACATATACACACACACACACCGAAACACAAAAGCAGATTAGAACAAAAAAGGACTCCGAGCGCCACACATCCGTCATTCGCTGTCGAAGGTTTCTCCCGACGTTGGTGAGGTTCCGTCCCCCGGAAAAACCCGACCCTTCGTGACCTACGCCACCTTTTGTCAAACTCCCCAGGCCGGGAATTAGTGTCCGGACCGTTTCGTTTCAGGTTGCCTAACTATTTCCTTGTTTCTCACCCCTCGAATTAGCTTTCAGGATGGCGCTCGATGGATCACTTACCCAGTCCCTTTCCGTAAGGGATGGGGGGAGGAGAGGGGGGGAATGCAAAGTGGAAAGCCTACAGCTCGCATGCAGCGTGACCGCGGCCAGCCCTCGCATCCATTTTCATTACCCCAAACAAACGGGGCCCGCCGCTCGAAACGACTTTCCATTTTAGCGGTGGATTAATGGGGCGTTGAGTGACCCCGCTGTTGGTGGGGTGGAGGGGGAAGCGAAGGTAAGTGTTTCTACCTTCCTTCGCGTTCCCTTGTTTTGTGTTCTTCTTATGCACGGTTTACCTACCGATATTCCCAACCGGAGGAACTTTGCCGGTTTGGCACGTCCGGCCGAATGTTGCTTCCATTTGCACCGGAGGCACCGAAAATGGCCGGACGGGCCATAAACCATGCAGAATAACCTTTCCCCGGGAAGCAAAAAGAGCTTGCTTTGCAAGGGCTGTTTGTAAAAGGGGGGAGAAGAAAAAGAACACAGGATGCAAACCAGTGAAAGTAAACGTGCACGATGGTTGGATGCCGCGAGTGTGTGTTGACTTAAGATTGCCACCGGAAAGAGAGAGAAAGAGGAAAAAACACACAAGTTAGGTTTTTACCCAGGCATGTAAACGCACCGGCAACATGCACACACACACACACATATGATGAGCAAGCCGTGCATTACACGTATTTACGCTGACAACCTGCCAGAAGTAACCCGTCCATCATCAAACATCGTCAACCGGCTGATCCTTCTAGGGTTGTGGTTTCTAACCAAGCAAGAAACACCAAAATAAACTTGGCGTTCGTTCGTGCTGCAACATGAGGAGAACGTCGGTTGTCCCCATGGCCTTACCGTGTCACTCGTAGAAGGTTTTTAGCTTTTTTCCCTGTTTTTTTTTCTCTCGTTTTACCTCTGATAAGTTTTCTATTACAGTCGTTGCCACCTATCTTTCCCTCTAACCGACCCATGATTTGTCTTCAACACATCTGACTTTGTCCCTAACTCAACAGATTTTGCCTTTTGCTCATCTGATTTTGCTTCTTAATGGTTTTAAATATGAACATCATTGCTTTTTTTAATGCTACCAAAAAATTGTAGTAATTTTATAATAAAATTGGTCATGAAAAAATTAGTACTCATCAAAACATAAAAAATATACGGCAGCGATTGTAAGCAAACCAAACACGTGACGTTTAGCAGTTATGAAAACAAGTTTATATCCTCGGATTCAAAGCTTCTTTGCGGAATTCAAGATGCGAAAACAAAAATGAACTCCGAAAATCAGTATTAAATTATAGTAATAGGTACAAGTTTGTTTAAAAGTAAAAAGTGAAAAGTGTTTATAGTTGTTAACGTGTGATTTTCTAGAAAAACTAGAATTACCTTGTTTATTTTTGTGTTTTTGCCAAGAAACACAAAACCGATGTGTCAGGGACAAAGTCAGATGCGTTAGAGACAGAATATGATGAACTATTTCAAAGCTTGGTGCTTTAGAGCAGGGATCGTAATACATTTCCCATAAACTGTCAGATGATTAAAAGAAAACCGAAAATGTGAGCCGGATACTTTTACAATTAGTAAAATTACATAAAAAGTGGTTAAAGATAAAATATTTAAATTTTTGTCGTTAAACTTCTTTAAACATTTTCATTTTTATTTTTGTTGAATTTGGATTTGATCAACATATCTTGTACAACAATTCTAATTTTCAATTTTGGGAACAAAACAAACCTGAAGTCATGAACAAATCTGATAAAAATTGAGATAGGTTTTTTGTATATAACAATAAAATTATTTCACGGGCCGGATAAAATGGCCCGCGGGCTGCACTTTGCCGACCCCTGCTTTAGAGACAACACCATCTGCTTTCGACCTAAAGTTTGGTGGCAATGGCTGTATATAGTTTACCTTCACCTGTCAGTTTTTGCAGACGCGTCACACTGCTTAAGCACTGACGCCATTTTCACGCCATATAGCAGTCACCGGCTGTTACCAGCCCATTTACTCACTCCGGAGGCGCACATAAGACAAGTCCTTTCCATCACCGGGGGAAAATGGGTTTCGTGGTTGAGTTACCATTCCTCCAGGAAAGAATGAAAAAGAAATGCTAACCGAACATTTCGCTCCAATAACAATGTGAAGTAATGCGGAGTGCATTCCAAATAGAGAAAATGCTTTGGGTACAGAGCAGTGTGCTTGAACAGCGAGTTTTGACCGCAGCTGAATAAACCAAGTACTACAATTGCCTCTTCCCGTGCAATCCTCGGAAGTACCGGCCGGGAGATAGGGATAGTTCGCCGAGCATGCCGTTATTAATCATCAATGGTACTTGGTTGGTACTGGGCGAGCTTCATCCGGTCACTAGCGACCTCCTAGCTATGGCCGCGGTGCTCCAGAAATTACATCAAATGAATGCCACCAATGAATCTGCCGTAGAAACCCGCCGGTTCGAGGATTTCGCGAGTCCTTCGCGGGAGATGAAGTTTCCATTCGCCGACCCAGGGAAGTCTCACTCCGAAACGAGCCCACGGTGAAGGCACGCCGTGTAGCAGACAATCCTGACAGAACGCTCTGACTGATGGGACCGAACTTATGGTCGACCGTAATTCGATTTATCAGGCCGAGTCCCGCGGCGATAGCCATCAGCATCAGGCCCTGGGACCTGGGAACGCTGAACGCAGCGAACTCCCGGAATGCGCCCACGTAAGTTCATTAGTTGTACCTTGACGGAACCGAAACCCATCGCAGTTCCACGAGCGGCAGGCGAACCGGACCATGACACCTGCACGGTAGGAGATACGGCCGATGGCAGCCACGGTACGATCGTCGAAAGCCTGGGACGGAATGCCGGGAACATCAATTTACTATCCTCGATCCCTTTAATAACATCAAAAGGTCCGTCCGCTCTGGAGCGGGCTCTGGGCCTCGGGAGAGAACTATTACTCAAGCCGGAAGCCGCTGCCGTTTCTATTTTAGGGTCCTAGGCACTGGCACTGCTACCGGTGGCGATATCATTTTTGACTCCACCGTGTCCTCCACACTAAATATGATTAATACCGTAAGTATGATTAATGGCGACGGTTCACCGGCCAGCACCTGCCATCAGGGAAATGAAAAATGTGCCATGATACTCTCCGAAAGAATTTCCTCTATTGTAAATGATCTTCCAGCGAATACCTGCCAGCGTAATTTTGGTTTCATTTCCAATTTATTTATGGCAGTTTTTCCGAACGAAAACTCGAAGTTAATCATTAGTGGGAAAGTTATTTATAATTTTAAATTAATGTTTTTTTTTTTGGAAATGGTGATTGAAAATTGATGTGACCTGTTTTTGTGAAAACTATTAAAATAATTAAGAGAAAAATATAAAACCGTTCAAAACTGACTGAAAAGAATTTTGTTCAGAACATTTCTTTTCGAAAAACTCCGACCAAATTCTGTGTAATGCAATAGCGTAGAATGATTTTAGGCCAAATGTACTTTTTAATTTACATTGATGCTATATACGAAAGCCAAATATGCAAAATATATGAAAAATAAACTGATAAAAAAGTGCGCGAAACTCCAATAAAGTTTTGTTTTATTATGTGTTAAACACGGATGGTCTTTAACAGCGCTCTAATTGACGGAATCAAAGGAAAGACAAGCAGCTTTCTTTGCTTTATCTTTAACAACTTTATTTTACACGTAATCTTCGTTTTATGTTTCGTTGTGCCAAAAAATCGCCTGGCTTTTCCGTCTTCCGTATTGAAAAAGGGTCCGAAGGCGCATCCTACGATCCTTTACTTATTTTCTAAAAACATCGCGGTCGCGTCGACGTTTATGTTCGGCCAGCTTCGTTGGACCGAAACGTTTCCAACATTATGAATATTAGCTGCCTTTTGATAATATTAACTTGATATTTCAACTAGTTTTGATGCAGTGACCATTTTGTGATGAAAAGATGGTTACAAAGAAATTCTAGAAACCGTAGGATAACATTATTTCAATTAAACGTAACATTTATCTAAAAATTCTACAACAAAACGATGTTACACTGGATATGCAGTTTGGAAGGGTTCGACCATTGGAGAAGAATGACGTTAGACACTCTTGAGCATATTACAAAACGAGATCAATCAAAGCAAAACACTTCTGAACAATGTGTCGTTAAAGAACAAATAAACTTTAAAAATCAACAAAACTTCTATTTTTAACAGTAAGTTAAAAATTTAAAGCAGTTTATAGGAATTTGGCGTACTTTATTGAAACTCTATATAGTAAACAAATTATTCACAAAAATCGTTTCACATTTTTATCAACAAATTATCCCCAATCAAGTGGTTCACAATTAACTATATCGTGTGATTTATTTCGTACTGTATTCAAGCTGTTTATAATCAACAAGATATAAATATATAGCTCAACGTAAGCTGAACTTTGATAATCTTTTTATATTTTTCCAAGTAGAACCTAGACCACGAAGTCCCAATAGCATAAGAGGTAGCTAGATGCTACCAAAATCAAGCACCAGTGAAGATTAATTAAAAACAAGTATTGGGGATATTGCAAAAGTTCATCGTAAACATGGCACAGTGCTGACACAACTGTACTTACTTTACACTTTCTGCACTAAAGTACACCCACACACACACACACACGCACTCAAAGAGGTCATTAATCTAACACCCATAGTGTGTCCTAGGTACGCAATTGCGCGCCAGCAAACAACTTCCCATTCCGTAAGCGCCACAATGCGACACTGCGACTTCGCAGGAGCAACTTTAGTAATTGTTCACACATTCACATTATAAGCACCCGCGGGCCCGAGTGTTTGTGCGATGGAACCAGGGCCAACGGAGAGGTCGAGTGGCGTCGGGAGGAAAACACAGCGAGCCGGGAATCGGGAACCAACTGGCCCACGGGATGGAAAACTCAGTGGGAAAAAAGCAATTAAAACTTTGTCTTTCATTTTCATTAAAAATTACATTTCGGCAGAGTGCGCTCACTTGTTGTTGTGCCCCGGTTTGTTGTACCCGATTCCCTTTCGGGGTGGGCGAGAGCACGGATTGTGATTATTTGCATCAAAACTCGAATGCTAAATTATGGTTACGATTATTGCAAATGACATCTTTAGAGAGCTGCCGTAGAGAGCTCTCGGTGGTGCAGCGGACGCTTTTCGACGATCGGGACGAGCGTTTTTGCAGCCGACGATCGAGTACCTCCGCCGCGCCCTCCCCCGTTGCGTCTGGGGAACAATTTATTTTCTCGCCTTTAATACCCCGGCCTCCGGGTGTGCCTGACAGCTGGGTGTGCCATTTTGTGTGCGAAAGTAACATCATATTTTCTGCCAACAGCAATGGCCGACGAGTGAAACGGTTCACCAGAAGCCGCTCCAGCTTCCGCCGAAGCGCAGTCAAGGGTGACAGCTTTCGAAGGGCTGCCCTTTCCACTCGAGAAACTTCTCGTGCGCTGGTCACTGTTCCACTCACTCGCCCGCTCTTTGCCCCACCCAGCTTCCTTTTCGCAGTAACAAGCAAACGCTCAGTAGGCTCCGACCGTTACAGGGTGGATGACGAGTGCAAAAAGTCTTTCCCGCTTGTAAGACGCAGGTTTGCCGAAGCACGCACAATGCCACAATGATGAACGCTTTCGTTTAACGCTAGGCTTCACTTTATTACGCCCCCGCACGCGCCATGTTTGCTATCGAGAAAATGAAAATTGCCTCTAGGAGCAGCGTTGGGGCAAGAAAATGCCCTTTTTAACGATCCTCTTAAGGTTTCGGTTCGTGGGCGATCGGTGTACCACCACCAAACCGTGTCGAAAGTCGAGCTGCTATCAATGAAATACCATCGCTTTCCCAGGGACCCGATGCGATTCCGACGAGAAAAGAAAAAACGAAAGTAGAAACAAAGTGCGTACGCGCCCGAAAATGGTGTTTCGGTGTTGAAAGCGGTAAGGCTCGGTGGCCCCGAAATCACATGTCGAGCAATACGATAACGACAAAACGAGGTACAGCCATTATGGACACAAATCGGTGCCGAACGGAAGGCGGTCAAAAATTTAATGTAACAACGGACCGTGTAACGACGCGTTGGATTTGGGAATGGAAAAACTCTCGCCCGTTCGGATTCCATCAATTCACCGAGGTACAGGGTTTTTATCCATATAACGGAATGTTGCAATAATTTGAAAGAACATTTCAAAAGCATAGGGGATATTTTCAATCGGTTGAGAGAACTTTGCAACCATATAGAGGAATGTGTCAGTCAGCTAAGAGAATTTTGCAAATCCACCGGGGAGCGAGCTGCTAACTTTACAAAACTCATTGTGCTTATGCCAAGGATTGATATTACTTTGAATAATTAAATATTTGAAAATCGTATAAATTGTTTTCAACTACAATACAACAATATTTTTCGATTTTTCAGGTTTTTTCGACTTGTTACGAACGGTTCTGTCAAACAACCGATCCGCTGAGGTAAACGCAAAGTGACAAGGCATTAAGTGATATTCGATGTGAGATTCTCTACGTTTATCGTACCAAATTCGTTGCTTCACAAACGAATGTAAACTAGTGGATGCAAAAATCGAAGACACAAAATTTAATTTAAATAATAGACGAGTAAAAATACACAGTAAGCAATTTACTTTTCCTGCGTGCACGTACGTGGGTGGATCAAAGGAATCAAAAAAATTACAACAATCGAGGACTTTTGTTTTGACAATTTGCTCCCCTAACCGATTGCAAAGCTCCCCGGTGGTTTTGGAATATTTCACTAGCTATCTGACACACTCCCCTATATGATTGCTAAGTTCTCTCAACCGGTTGAAAATGTGCCCTATTTTTTAAAAATGTTCTCTTTACATATTGAAACAATCCATTATACCAATGGAAACCCTGTATCGTGAGGACAAATTTACAGTCAATATTAATAATCAAGTTAAACGCTTTCGGTCCCATGAAAACCATTAAATTCGTCACAAACTTTAAACAGTCAATCCTTTGGAGAGGTTTTGCATTTGATTCCCGACACGTTTGCGAGCGGAATGCAATTGAGCCCCGCCCTTCCTGGATGGAACAAACGAGCTTCCGGGGCGGGACGTACTTCCGGAACTCTTCAATTGCAGCCTGCCACATCGATGTGGACCGAGCCCTAATCAAGATCTTAAGCAAACGAACGTGACCACTTATCGTACGTTTCCCGCCCGGTTTTGCCCGCAAAGTACCCGTTAATGAATTTCCTCTTATCGTGCCTCGAGCACCGGAAGGCAAATAGAAAAGAACACCCGGGCTGCCACCAACGGGGCGACGCGAGCGAACTAGTTCCGTTCTCGAGTGTGACGGGAAGGGGAACGAGGGACGCCAGCCTACACGGGGTGGAAGATAAAAAGGGCGCCGGAAGTCGAGCGGTTGGGGGAGCGAATAGAATATCCTCTCGAGCGAAGGGGACGAGCTTTATCTTCCCGTCGTTCCCAACCGATGATGGCGAGGAAAAATAATCAACAACGCTTCCGAGGAAGCTTGCTGCGCAGAGACTGTGTGGGGTATTTCATTATCACATCCTCTTCTGACACTGGGGCGCCGTCTATAAATATCATGAAAAATCGATACCCGCAATCGCGCCGGATCTTGGAAACTGGCGCGTCCGAGGTCAGGATGCTTAAGAAAAAATGGGGCCGAACATGAGCGCTTTTAAATTTTGATGTTATCTCGTATTTGGTTCGGTGTTTCGAAAGGAACTAGATACAATCCATTCCGTTCATGAACAAACTTTTCCTAACTTTCCCAAATTGCGATGAAAAAAATATACCATACATGTTGAGCGCAATTTAAAATCATCCCCAATCAAAGGCGATTAGAAACGGAGAGTTTCATAAGCAGCAAACTCGACGGGATGAAAAAGGATCAGGAAATAGATGTGAAAATTCCTCGCATCATTTGCGAATGATTTGCACCCATCCCAGAAAACGTTCTCCGACAGCTCTTCCTACCCGCGCTTCCGTCAAACATTTGTCGTTCAATCTACGTTAGCGAGCTGCCGGATTACGCTCGTAACACGATGACGACCCCAAAGCCACGAGTGTGTGCTAAATTAATTTCCTAGCGCTTATTAAGAAACCATCAATTTTACATGAGGCTTTGCCGCGCGTCTCTTCGCAGTGGCTTTCCTTTCCTCGTGCACGGGGAGGAAAAATATTACTCACACGAAGAAGATTGGTTCGTTTCGTGTAGATTGATGGCGAAAATGTTTAACTAAGAAAAACCTCAACGAATTTGGTACAAACATAAAACAGATGAAATAAATAAAAACCCGATTATTGAAATCCAATATTTATCTTTAACAGTAATTCTCTAAAGTTTGGAAGTTCTTATCTAAGACAAATAAGTTGATTTGTAGATGTAGAAATGTGAACTTTGCTTGATAAATCTAAGAAAAAAAAGTAAAATGTGTGAAGCATACCACATTCAATCAAATATTAAATTTATTAAAATACTACTAACAACATGCTTAAATTATTCTCAATGCTATTTTGATGTTGTTCTTACTCACAGAAAAGTGAGCAAAACATTGAACTTTCCATGTTTCGAAACATGTTTTAAAGGGGTTTTCATATTTGCTCAAAATTCCTTTGAATTGTACACTTTTGCGCAACATCCATGCACTCAGGGAAATTACTCAGCGTCACACACACTCCCGAACATGTAACTGATGACATGCGAAAAAAAAAATTCCACCAAGCGGAAAAGCCAAATACCAGAAGAAACTTGCCGCAACTTTTCCCCACCGGCTTCAACCTCTTTGCTTCACATGTTCAGCGAAAGAGACGCTGAACGCTTCCATCATGGCTCGCGAAGAAGATTTCTGCTTCACAAACACGAAAAGTTCGAGAAGAATCGAACCAAACCGCACAAGCGGGTTAGACGAACCCTCGGTGTGCTATTTGCTGTCAGCTCGGCGGCAAAGGCCTGCCTGGAACGCCGAAGTTTCACCTCCGTGCACGAGCGATGATTTACCGGAAATTGATTAGGGAACCACCGCTCAAGTCCCGCATTTTCACGGCACCAAAACCCGAACCCGATGCTGTGGCAGTGCAATTTGGGCACCCGGGGGTGAAGGCTTGGGGGTGGGAAAATTTAAACCGCAGGATTTCTGCTTGGCAACTTGGCAGGAGTTAAGGTGGGCGAAACCCGAACGTCACCACGACACATGGAATCGAATTTCGTTTACGGCGTTGGAAGAAGCGGAAGTCAACGATTATTGCCGGGAAATGGGACAAATTGATACGACGAACAGCTCAACCATGGTCTGCGGGTGTCATCTTTCAACGAAACGTTGGCCCAACGCTACGTGTGTATGACATTTGTGGAGGAAAATTACGTACAGTAATTAATTGCATCTTGTGTGAACCGGAAACTAATAATAATCTTTCTCGCTTTTCAATTGTATCAACCTTTTTTTTTGCCTTTTCACCATCGATATTTTTCAACACCGGGAAAAAGAGCACCAACGAATCTAATAAATGACACTTTGGCGCATTGCAATTGTTACACGAAAATCCTTTTTCACGATTTATCACCTGCAATCCATAACAATGTCGATCAGGCCGCCCCGTTCCGCATGATTTTAGATATCGATTTACGTGTACGGTCTTTCCCCCCTTGTGCATTCCGCTTTCCCTCTATCGATGTGTTTTGCCCATTTTTGCACATCTCACTGCGGTATCGGGAACCTTGAACGGAACAGCAACCAACGAACAATCACCGCAATGCCAAAAACCATAATTTTCCAACGATTTTCTTCCTCGAGCGGTAGCGTTTTACCGTTCCTCCCGATCGCAATCGAACTTTCAACTATGCGTAGGGCAGATCGAACAAAAACAAAACTCGCTCGGAATAAGCGACAACCCGGTTGTGACCGCACGTACCGTACGTTCGTTTCGTGCACAAATCGGTTTTGTGCGAGTCGCTCGATCGCTGTCGCGGCAGATCGTCCGGAAAGCTACGCAGATTCCACTGCGATAGACGTGAGCTGCGTACCGAACACCGGGAGACAAAGCGGGTGGGGGAAAAGAAAATCCGGCACAAAACATGACGTGCGGCAACACATCAAACGCGGTGGAATGGTAAAAAATCAAATCAAAAGATTTCAAAAACCCCCTCACGAGGGTGGGCACGGATTTTGACAGCCAGCCCTCGAGAGTCCGCGTTTTCGCGTTCGCCGACGAACGCACCGGTGTTTGCGTTGTCTAGGAAAGCTGAAGAAATAAAAAAAAAAAAAAATAATAACGACACCTTCCTTCTCATGCCAACCTCAAATGGATTCCCGATCCCGGCACGTCCAGCTACTAACCAAGGTGGTGGTATTAAAAAGAGAAAGCCTCCAACCGGTCGGAACGAAGCCACGCGGAAGAGGATTTTCCGCACCAAACCCCGCAGACCGCCGGAACCACAAGCTTAACGACATTTTGATTCACCTTCGCATCGCGTTTCACTTTCCTGGCTCGAGTCGAATCGAGCGAAACCGAGGTGCGCGCCGCATACGACCGGAAACACGGGTCTCGAGTCGAATCGACAATCCGATCACGTACGAAATCGAAGTAAGACGCAATCATTTCGTCAAAATAATACAATAGCTGACTGGAATGAGGAATTCATCTAGCTACTGCGGGGGGTGAAAGCCACCAACAAAGAGGAGGGGGGAGTTGAAATGGGTTCGGCATCAGTGCGCGTTGGTACAGGTGGAATAGGTGTTTCCCTTCTGACCGATGGAGGCGCCCAGTGCTTAACGAATTATTTACTAAGTGCTAGGTGCCGAGCTGAGAGTTGTTACATTTTTTTTATGTACAGTGGTTTAACTTATTTGATAAAATGCCCGATGGTGACACGGCGAGCACGTCCGTGCAGCCACTTAAAAAAGGGAATGGAATGGACAGTGGAACAAAATTATTCCATTGACTGGCGACCCGGTACGACTATGAATAATTTGCATACATTTTCTCAATGCATAGTAATAGATTGAGTGTGAAATCATTTTTAGAAAAGTTTTTGCCATTAAATCACGCACAGGAGGAAATCCAAAAATATTAAATCAGGCACAAGAGGAAGAGCGAACATAAAATAAAGAAACCTTGATGGAGGCGCCCAGTGTTTTGTAAAATTTGATTTCAAAAATTCTGTTAGAAAGGTGAAGTTATGCAACAAAGTGTAAATGCAACAAATGTCTCATTATTATTTGTATCCAACCTTGAAAACTTGATTTATTTAAATACATGTGTAAAAATCAAACTCGTGCACTTTCAGTCCAAGACACTTAAAGTGAAAATGTAATGTAATTAGGACCAGCGGATGCAATTTGTACTGCTTTGCAGACGTTTTGTTTCTACTTTCGTTGTGCAACATTTTTTTCAAGTACACTTTAAAGGAGTCTTATTTTTTATTATTTCTTACAAATTTTAAACACGTAAAAAACTGTGTTTTATAAATTTTAATTCACTTATCCTATAATCGGTGTAATTGAACTGCTTATTATTGTAAAACAAATTTACAGAAATGTTAAAAAACAGTGTGGCAATTTTTTCATCCAATTGCTCGGCTTAACAGGACTGAGAAAGGGTTAATTTCTGCAGCAAAAATCACAATTCTCATTTTCATTGCTAAACCTTTTGCAGAACAGAACGGAACGAAAAGCATTTCAACCATCTTCAATGGCACACAGTTTTGACAAAGAACAAATGTTTTTGCGCTATTTCCAAGAAAAATTTCGCTTGAGAATGGCCAGAACTTTGCTTTTGTCTTTCAGCAATCCTTTTATCCACGAGCATTTGTTTGCTTCTTGTTCGGCAACGGCAAGGAGCGCAAAGCGAAAGAATGTTACAGTTCGAGTTACAGCAAAGGTACAATGCAAGTTTTTCGGCTAAAAGAAAAGAAACATTACCAGCAACTTTTCCAGTTCGAAATAACACCGAAAAAAAAGGATGCACGGCTTACCGAATGCGCCGGGCACAAAAACACACCTTTCCTTTGGAAAAAGAAAGGCCAAGCGCCGGCACAATCGGTAAAAGAGGTAAGAGAAGAAGAAGAACAAGAAAAAAGGCGCTTAAGCTCAGCAAATAAGAACAGTCGTCGAACGTGATATAATTAAATAAATCTTCAACTGTAAGCACCATTCTTTGAGCGGGGCGCGCGGCAAAAAGGTGATCCGGGACGTAACAAACTACTGCCGCCTTTAAATGCTGCAAACTCGGGGAAAATAGTTTGTGGCGTTTCCGCTCCGTGAAAACCAGCTTTCCTCCCGTGGTCGTGGGAGGAAAAATTCGGACAACCATAAATTTTCCCGCACGCGGGCTCGAACGCGAACGCTCGACAGGGAATATAATTTTGTCGACAATTGTGGCCCCGTTTCGGGGACGAGCAAAAACTGAAAACCAGACCCAAAGTTGCGCTGTTTCCAATTCCAATGAAATTGCTAAAGGAAAGTAGGAGAACAAAACGAGGTGGAAGAAAAACCCCTGAAAGCCAATCGGTTCGGACTCAAGGACCACCGACGAAAGCGCTCACCCAACCTTTCGTGGCACCCTGATTGGTCGGACGAATTCGGCGTTGGAATGCCGTGCTTTTTCGTAGGAAAATCAATATTTTCTAAACCCATTGAACCACGCCGGGAATTGTCGGCAAAGTTTCACTGCACACCACACCGGGAGCGGGCGGAACACGCGGTGGTCAACGCACGAGCAAGGTAGCACGCGGTGGAATATCATTTTATTTACTTCCATGCCCTCGCATTCAACCCCGCTTGGGGCCCCGGGAAACACGTTGTGCTGCACTTGAGCCGGGCCCACCGTTTTGGTCCCATTATTATTCAACGCATACGGCGAACGAAGCGGCAAAAATGAGCCAACGATGCTAACCATTGTGCTTTTCAATCCCTCTCGCAAAAAGGGTTTCGCTTGCGGTGGTTTTCTAATTCCAGCTCACAATAAAGCCCACCCGCTCGCCTCACCTCGCGGTTCGTTTGCGAATGGTATTGAAAATGGTTGAGCCAAATTTATGTTGGCTAAAATTTGCCTACAAAATTGCGTGCCATTGGCACAACGCAGCCCTACAATAGTGTCCGCAGTACGTAACACGCAATCGAACCGATCCTGGCGAACGCGGCGGAATCGATCGAGGCGGGGAGCGGAAGAAGGTAAGAGATCAAACGGAAATCGCGTTCGCTCCAAGGTTCACCAATTTGGCAACAACATCTGTCGAAGTTACAAACCGCGAGAGTTGCCTTTGTTCGTACTTGGAAACCTTTCGACGATTGCCACGCGTCGTATGGGAGGAAAAACTCATTGCACAACGTGGAACTACACGATTGTGCAATCAGTGGGCCTACGAAGCACGTGAAAAATATGGAAAAAAGGTAAAAGTCAATGGAACTGAATCAATAAAATATTTCAATCCAAGGCAGCGCAAATGAAAACAGGAACATATGAAGTGATTCATTTAAATTGTTTAAAAAAAAATTCATTTTAAACATACATTTACACTGGCACAAAATAATCAGTGTAATTATGGACAGAACCAAATAAATTTCTCTTCTTTTTCAAACATAAAAAAGAAATATAAATCTACAGTAGTTCATTATGGAAAGATCAAATGCAACAGGAGCTAACGAATATTAAGTGAAATTATGTACAGAATAAAATCAGATTATTAACTTAAAAACAACCAACAAAGCATAATTAAATTCAGTAAATATACGTAACAAATTTAAGGTAACGTATTATCTGAAATAGAGACGAATGACCGGAGAGGTCAAAGTCTCTAAAATTCAATAAAAAAAAAATTAAAAAAAAATATTATCTGAAATGTTTTTTTTGGTTTTGTTGTCGTTCTAGATTTAAGTATTTTATTCTAAAACAAAAACTGGTTCGACTTGACACTAGCAAACAGTTCAAAACCAAACACAAACCACTCTAGAACAAAGTAGAACTAAATCGCTTAATGTTGGCTGCTTCGTCTAGTTTTACTCCCTTTCATTGTGGATGTTTCTTTCTTTCGTATTTAATTTTCCCTCCCAGCGTCCCCTCCCATCAATACCCTCAACCCCGAAGGACCTTCCAAGGTTCAAATAGGATTATTTTAATATTGAACAAACAGCGCTACCTCCCCATCAGGATGCCAAGCAAATGGTATTTCTTCTGCCTTTTTTCCCACTCACTTTTAATCGCTCCACTCCCTCAGCCCTTTGCCCGCGCGCCAACTCAACACGTTGAGAAGCGTGAGGGCGGGGAGCGCTAAAAAAGAAAATGTCCTTAGTGCCACTAGCACCGTGGAGAGGGTGGGGTGAGGTGGACGGAATGTCGCACGGAATAGAATCGCACACAATGAAGCGGAAAAAGAAACCCCGAGAAAACGCTGCTTCGACGCAGAAGGGATTGAAAAACTCAATTCTCATTAGACGCGAGTTCTTCCGCCCCTTCATTCCTCCGCCAAGAGGTGCATCCATGTGTGTGTATGTGTGTGTGGGTGGGTGGTCTGTGCTGTGGTTTGATAAACGTTGGGCAGGGCACACGTACGACTGGAAAGCACAAAAGCGCATTGAAACGTGGCATGCGAGTGTGTGTAGGTGTGTGTGTGTGCGAGCGTATGATACCATATAATCCTTTAGCAAAAGCACCAGTGCAACCTAATGAGAACGACGGTTTGAGCTGTACAAACCCTCCAACGCTTCCCCGCAACATCGCCCACTAGATTAGAAGGGTGGCCATTGCCAAGGGAAACCCACCCGAGTGCTTAAGCAAAGCGTACGATGATGCACCAACACACACACACAGGGTGAGCGGGGTGGAAGAGCCGGAAGCGGGGAGCTAACGGGAGGATTGTCTCATCAGATGCATTTGCATAAAAATCCTATAATTTCATATGCTTTTCGGTTGAAGTATGGCTTGGCAAACGTTTGCCCTCTTCCACCCTCTTCCTCCCAACCCCCTCTCCCAACGATGTTTAATCTAATGATTTGAAATTCTTGAAACTGTGTAAGCTTGTTTCGTGTTGTTCCTTGCTTCCACCGAGCGTCGTTAGGCAGCAAAAACCTTTCTGCGAAGGAAAGATTATTTGCGAACAAGAAAAAAAACACGCCTTAAAACTGTATAATAAACCACCACAGCTTGCCAGCAAAGCTTGCACGGTACGACAACGGCCCACTTGACAACGTTCCAGACCGGATCAAACCCGGTACTCGACCGCACCGACACGACGCCTCCGACTGCCCATCAATTGGCAGAGATAGCTGTGCGTCGGTTGGTTCGAGCCCGGGAAATCGATGGATCCCCGGAACATGGCACACATTCGCCAGCACCCGGACGCTGTTGAGTTTGCTGCATATGTATCGGGGTCGAATCGGGGGGAGGCCATGATTGATGAATGCGCCTGTGCGGTTTGTTAAACGGACACTGGTGCTTATAGAGGTTCAATGCTTCCCTGACCGTCACGTAAAGTGACAATAGCAAAAATAAGTCGTGCAATATACATAATCTTTTTCCAGAGAATAACTTTTTCTTTAAACTTGATTCAATGTTATTCATGAAAAAACAATCGATGGAAAACAGAGGATGTAGAAAACAAAGTATAAATAGCCAATTATAAACATGAAAATTGCCACAGAGCTTTAAGACTCTAGAATATGTTCGCATGTGATGATTTGTAAAACATTACAAAAATGTAGACGAATAGTCACTGTCCGGACGGATCGGAACTCAATCGGAAAATAAACCAGTTGCTACTAGAAGGAAGGCCATTCCAGACAGAAAACGATAATCGATATGAAAGCAATTGGAGGAGAAAAACGATTCTTTTAAACCGAGACGTAAACCGAACCAACATTCAATTCAACCGTACCAAACGAGACTGAAAAAATACAACGACAGAAGATTCTATTTAAAACTAACAACTTTGGCTAGAAAAAATACGGAAGTATGGAATTACATTCCAAAAAATAACTAGAAATGTGCTTAACATATTAAAAAAATAGTGATTAAACAAACCTTCAACAACATATGCGCCGTGATCTCCACGGAACATTTCTCTTATTTATTTGGAAATCGAAATTCGACTATATTTTTCTCACTTCTTTTCTTTATCCAATCTTCTTTATCCATCCACTCTCGTCAAAATCAACCACAAGACTGATGGCTCAATCCTTTCCGTTTTTCAATGTTTACTTTGTTCCATCTTTTCCAATATGCAGATCCATCTCGGTTCAGTAGTAGGCCATCGATCTTCCAATTTTCGTTGCCAACTATCTTCATTTTTAATTTGTCGTTGCCTCGCATTCGAAATTCATTCGCTTATAATTTCGATCAATTCGTTCATTATTACTATTTTTCTAAATATTCATCTATCTCGGCTCAATCCCTATAATATGCAATGCTTAAACTCAATGTGTGGAAAGTTTCAAAAGCGACGGTTGGTCGTATTAGTCGAGTTTTTAGTGTACAAAAAACTCCATACGAAAAAAAAGCTAAAATATGTAATAGAATAGTTAAAAGTGAATTGAAAAAAAATCTTATTACCTTAACGATTGCTCAAGGAATGCTCATTCAAATTTCCTGTAACGAAGTAAATTAGAAATGAGATTTTTAACTAAGACAAATCGCAAATATCAATGAATAATGTAAATGCCTTACCACAACAAACAATCGAGGATACAGGACTAAAAATGAAACTAATAGGACTTCTTTCAAATTTTGAGATTTATTCTTAAACGATATCTCATGAGAAAAGGATCACTAAGCCGAAAAATAAAACTATTCATAATTCAATAACCATAAGATAAAAAAAACAGATGTTTTACATATTTGATCTCATGTGGAACAGTCTGTAATAAAAAAAACACTACAAGGAATTATGGAGCGAGTTTTTGCTAATCTAACACGAAATCCTCATAAATAACAAGTGGAAATTATCCAAAACAAAATTAAAAGAAGGCACCTTTTGTGATAAAAAAAACGAACTTTTTCCCCGAAATCTGTTTAACCTGCTGGACGATAGGAAAGGACATCAATTGGCGTAACATCTGGCAGGCTTAACGACAATTTAACGGCTCGGTCTGTCTAATTATACAATCACCAATGAAACCATATCGCTTCCCCACCAGGACACGATATCGGTTTCACGGCGACAGGCGGAGTTCGTGTCCCCGTGTCGGAATCGCGTCAGCGAAATAAATTGGATTTGTACAACGTGACAAACGGAGGGAGCCGGAAAAGCTTCGAAAATACACACACACACACATAGACACACCTTAACCACGCGATAGTTTGGCTGATTGAAAATTCCGCTGGTTTAGTGCTCTCTTTATCTCGGGATGGTTTTTTTTTCGTTTCTGGGTTTTCTTCTTACTTTCTGCGGTTGCGGTGGTACTTTTTCCCTCCCCGTCACGGTTTTCCAATCTAACATCTTGCACATGCTTGACGTAAACCAAGGTATCGGTTTATCGTTCGAATTTCAACCGACATTCCCACCGACATTCCGCCCGCGTTTCGGTTTCCCCTTGCGGTTACCACCCAGCATATTACGACCCCACACCCCTCGCGTGCCTCTCATGCCCTCCCCGCGGCGACCAAATACCCACACCGACCTGTTGTTGTGTTCCATAAGCGGTCTGATTGTCGAAGCGTTCTAATTTGACACGAGAACGACTGAATTGGCAGAAAAATCTACCTTCCACCGGGGATGGGTGGCAACTTTCTCGGCACCTCAACCCGACCGAGCCAACCCACGCAGCTAGAATTTCCCCTCCCCAGCAACCAACCCACCAACGCTGGTGGAGATACGAAAAAGTGTGACGCTTTCGGTTTCGCAAAGATTTTGCAACGTTTTCATCGGGCAAAACGCTGGTCGTCGCCGTTCACCCATCGTCGCCATTGTCGTCATCGGGTGATGGTGGTGGTGCTGCTGCTGGTTGTGTCGAATAAAAATGCTTGACATTCCCATTCATGGCCCGATGCCGCCAGTATCTTTGTGCGGCGCAGAAAGCTTGTGGGTGGAAATAAGCTTCCCGTAACCTGTTGTCCTCGAGCGCTCGTCTGCCCGTCTGCCCCGGTGGTAGTGCCACTTAAACAATAAACAGGAACTTCGACTGCCAACGTCGGCAGAATGTGTTCGGAGGCGTGGGACCGATTCACCGAAGCACCGTCGCTTCATCGGTTGGATGGACGGGTGGATGAAGCACCGAAGAACCTCCGGTTTGTCCGGGGAACGTCTAGCGAAACCGACTACAGCGCTTCAAGTGCAGTCGGAAAAACACAAAGGAATAAAAGTAAGCAACAGACCGGGCAGAAGGAGGAAGGAAAAACACCCCCCTAAAGACCCTCGACGGCGGGAAAAACAACGCACTCCTGACGTGCGCGCCAAACGGTGGCATAAACCATTTCCATTTCCTGATGAAGCGCCCGCACCGGAAAGGCTAGACAATTGACATTATTCCCTCCCCCTCCCCCCAAAACATCACCCCAAAAAACCCCCCTATTGCTTGTGAGTTCTCTCGGCACGCATCGAAGTTATTGGTGTGGCATCTAGTTGCATATTTCCCAGCATAAGTTTGGCGATTTGGATGTCGAGTGGAACACGCTTGGAAGAGCTTGGTGATTTTTCTCTCTCTTTCTCTCTCTCATCCTCTTTGCTACTTCAGGAGTCATTGCCTAATGGCGTGTCACAGTAATTGACAGCATCCGTGAAGGATTCTTCGGGCAAATCTATTGCCTCATTCGAGATGGAGCGGTTTTTCACAAGCAGCTGCTGCAAACGATAATGAAGATAGAAACGGAAGGAGACTGATACAGTTTTCCCTCCTCTTTCTCCTCTTTCGGTCCGGGAAAAAAAGGACCAATATTGAAGATGACACTGAGCCATCGCTCCATTGCGAGGGTTTAATAATCTCTCTTTTGCCGGCTTCTGCGGTCGTTTCGCTAAACGTTGTACGACTTTCGGCTCGCTAGCGATATCGCAATCCAGTGGTAGAATTTTTCATTTTCCCTACCCCTTTCTGCCTGCTTCAGCTGAGATGAGTTTTAATTGGCGAAAACCTATACTGAAGTGATGGGGGAAAAAATGTCTGTATAAAAATTCTAGCCCCTAGCTTGTGGTGCGGCCTAATTTTCTGCGATCCATTTCGGTGCTGCCGTACCGGAAGCGGTTTCATGCGCTTCCACACCACATCGGGATCGGAGGCGGCAGATGGAGCTAACTGCCGGCTTCCATCCCGGGGGAAAAATGGAGAGTGAAAATAAATTTTGTTATTTCTTCACAAACAATCTCGTTATTTTCCCCCTTTCCCCCAGACTGCGCGCCATCGAGACGGCGAACAAAATAGAAAGTAAAAAGTAAACGAAGCTCCACAAGATGTGACCAAGCCACCTTGGCGAACCATTTTTCATGGATCGGATGGGGATGGAAAAGAAGTGAATTTAAAAAAAAAAAAGCGCGAAGGAAAACCTTCCAACCCTAATTGAATTATGTTCTAAATGTTATACTCCCTTTAGAGCATGGAGCGGTCTCGGAGGGTTCCAGTGGTGGCTTCCCTTTCCAGCGGACGACGACGGCATGTGTGCGCTCGTCGTGTATGGGCAAAGAAAACCACGGACTACGAGGCTCGTGGCGCGGTGAAGCCTTCCCGCTCTCGGAATGGATTGCGCTTCACAGATTGCGCAAAGTTACGTCAAACGCAACTGCATCGTAAACCATTCGGTGCATCTCAACTCTCGGCGAGGAGAAGAAGAATGAAAAATGGTTGAATTAATGTTTCGCTCGAACTGTCGCTCAAGAAGTCCTTTCAATGTCGCTTCACTCTTACAACGATGTAAGATGAGGGCTTTCCTTTTGGAATTATCTAACGAGTTCATTAAAATATTTACAATTTCTTCGCTTCTCAAAGACCACAACCACTTTTCAAACAAGCTTGATAGGATAGAATGAAAAATGAGTACCAAGGAAACATTTTGTCAAGGGTGACAATTTATTCTCACTACGATAAACAGTGTAGCTAAAAATATTTAAAGTAATATTATTAATTTTATTTTTCGGTTTGACCCAGAAAACAACGAAACAGAATAATAAATATGAAATGATCATTTTATAGAAGTACACTATGATTCCCAAATTAAAAACCAAACAAGGATTATTAAAAAATTAAGTTGAAGTATTAGTTGTTTACTTTTAACTGTATTGTTTATTTTTATTATTTTTATTGTGCATCTAGCAGAAAATTGAGCCATAGAGTTAATCCAAGAGAAATAAATTTTTTCCCAGCTCAATTTTAATTAAAATGAACTTATATAAAATAATCAAGAATATTTAAACAATCAAAAAAATGAGTAGAAGTATTTTACAGTGAACATCATCTGCTAATGCCACTTTGATAGATGTAGTTGTGCGATTATCGCATAGAAACCCTCAAATTATAATTTTTTTGTGTTGTTGTCACTTTCATTTCAACAAAAACAGCGATTCAAAATAATTTTGGGGATGAAAAAAGTTTTCTATGAAACCGATCCTGCCAGGAGTCGAACCTGGAATCTTCTGATCCGTAGTCAGACGCGTTATCCATTGCGCCACAGGACCCCTTTGACGTTGAGGTGCTAGAATTAGAAACGGTTCACAATGACGTACTCATTTTTGATGCTTTATTTATAGCTCCGGGTTACACGTATTCCGAAAATAGCTCACCTTTTATCGCGAAACGAGATTAAGTCTCTTACCAGTGATTAGAGTTGTTTGTTTGGTTATATTTGGACCTTCACTCTATAACGATAGAAAACTATCACTGGTTCTTTTTGCAGTGAAACGATTTCTACAATTTTTCTATCAGATAAAGTTGGTCTAAGATACAAACACTAAAGGACAAAGTAACACTATCGGTTCGATAAATAACTGGGTGGCCGATTGTCTTTCATTCCGTACCAGAAACTCACTCGTAAGCTGGGCCTAAAGCAATTCGTCCGTTTCAATTGCAGTAACTCACCGGAACGGGATGTCAGCGCTTCAGACGGGAAGCAGGAAAACCGGTCCTCGAGAATACTTTTCCCCACCGAAAATGGTCCGTCCCCTCACCCACTATCTTGGCGACACTAAATCTTTTTAGTGAATCCCACCCTCACCACCCTCTCAGTGGTTGATCGAAATGTTTACGACACTTATCGATGGTTATTTGTTGGTCAACTTGGCCCTCGCCCGTCAAGCTTCCGGGGCCGAAGGAGCCGAAGCGAAACATCTCCCGACACGCGGCCATAAAATATCGTGCCCAAAGTTCGAGGCCGGCTTCGGAACATGCGGTACACGAGGGTTTGTCCCACTTGCACCCACTTCCCCGCCCGTCCCGGAAATATAGCCCAATCGGTGGCACTCGGGGCACCATCATTTTCGCATTGCATCGCCTATCGCAAAACTGTTGCACGCCATTCCGACCGTTTTCTGACCCGCTTCGAAAAGGTTTATTGCGAGCAGTACAGAAGAAAGAAAAAAACAAACTCACCTCTCACAAATTGCGAATTAGATTGCGAGTGGCAAAGTTTTGCCAGAAATCCCCGGGTTCCCCGCGTTTGGGCGCTTTCCGGAATATACGACTCCCGGGAGACGCGGCCGAGGAGAGTTCAGATTTGGGATTTAGTTTCACGTTGCGCAGACTGCGTTCCCCACGTCTCGAGAACGCACCAATTGAGTTCGTCCCATCGAACCAATCGGTTGATCGGTTCGTTGGCTGGAAAACCGTTTTCCGGCGGCTGTTTACCTTCGCTCCGGAAAACCGTTGCGTTCTCAGTGATTGCAGTGAAAAAGGCAGTTCCAAGAACATCACACGAATGTGTCTATTTCTGCGGACACCGGAACACATGGGGTGTGTGTGTGTGTGTGTTTATCTCCAGGACCCCTCGAGGCATTTCGGCCGAACCGGACAGTTAGAGCCGTTTCCACCGGAAGCGGACCGAGCAAACGAAACTTCGTTACGGCCATCTCTATAGCTCGGAGACCGGGGTCACCGTATACGACCAACACCGAAATCCCATCCTCAAACTCGAACTTTCCGTCGATGCACACGCCGGTGCCGAGGGGTCCCTAGTTAACCGAGCCATTGACCTAACCGATGCTCTTGAAATATGGTTAGATATTTCGTACAAACCGCCCCTCGCCCTCGAGGGGATTTTCGGTACAGCTTCGAAAGCTGCACCGTTCCCAGGTAGAACCGACCAGGCGCACCTACGACTCCGAGAGCCTGCGGGCCCTTCGCAAACGTTCCGATCTCGGAAAAGCTAATTTTGCAAATCTGCAGATCGAAAAGGTAACTCTAGCGCTGCTCTCGGTTTGAAAAGTGCTAAAAAGCACCAACATTGGGAAATCTCTGAGGGGATGAGACAGCAGGGACAAGCGTGGATCGACTAGTTTGTGGCAAAATACACACACACACACGCACACAAAGACGTGTACTTCAAAGTGGCAGATGGTTGGCTTGAATTTCGTTCGAGAAAACAACAACGTTCCCTCTCTGGAAAGTGAATGAAATCAGAGCATCAAGATATTTGGACCATCATGTTTAACGACCTATTCATTTGTACAAGCTGCAAGCTTTTCGGATGCCCTTCCGGCAATTGGACGCTTCTTCCTGGGAATGCTCCTACACGTCGTTCCGTCGAATTCGGTTGGTTGTACATGAAATGATTTTGTTGGAGGCTGGAGCAGTGTACCGCCAGGTATAAATGCATGCCGATCATACGTCATCAGCGAGATGACGCGAGCTGGAGGCAGCGTGGTCGTTCGGCCCTTTTGACCAGCGACACTCAAGGCGAACGCACGTACCTCTCCGCAGCCACCACTACCATAAGTATAAGCTAACGTTAATTATAATAAAGTACACCCACATAGAAGCACAACATTTTGGCGACGAGGATGGACGAAGAGTTTAAAAAACTTTTCGCGGAATTTATGTCAAAATTCTCCACAACGGATAAAACATCGACAACGGATACGCGTATTGAAACGTTGCTAAGGTCCATGACCGACTTCAATCCTACGCAGGACAAAAGCTACACTTTCGATATGTGGTACAGTCGATACGAGGACATATTCACAGTGGACGCTGCAAATCTCGATAACGCTGCAAAAACACGGTTATTACTGCGAAAACTGGGTAATGACGCTTTTCAGCAGTATGCAAATCACATTTTGCCGCTAGCGACACGAGACGTAAACTTCGAAGACACAGTATCGAAATTGAGAAAGCTTTTCGGTTCTCAAACTTCACTGTTCTCGAAACGTTACAACTGTCTCGCAATGAGAAAACGGGCTACGCAAGATTATACTGATTACGCAGGGTTAGTTAATCGGCAATGTGAAGAATTTGGCATCGGGAGTTGTTCAGTGGACGAGTTTAAGTGCCTTATTTTTGTGTGCGGTCTACACGAAGCTCAAGACGCCGAAATAAGAAAAGCATTGCTCGCAAAGCTCGAAACAAACAAAGCAACCACTTTGGAACAACTCATAACCGAGTGCGGCCGAATAACAAATCTGCGACGTGATGTGGAATTAGTGGAAAAAAAATCAAGTGATGCTGCAGTGCACGTGGTTCAGCAACCGCGCTTCACAAAGAAAAAAACCGAAGCACCAAGAGGAGCGTTCTCGCCGTCGCAAATCGAACAAAAGGGCTCTACGCATCGAAAACCTAGAACGCCGTGTTGGAAGTGTGGAAAGTTACACTTTGTTCGAGAGTGTCCCTATCTCGATCACCGATGCAAAGAGTGCGATGGCATCGGACACAAAGAAGGGTATTGTCAATGTGTGAAATCAAACCCAGGCAAACGTAGAAAAGGGAAGGCATCGAATATCAATACGATCCGCACGGTTAATCACATCAATGCGCAAAACAGGCGTAAATTTATCAGTGTAATGATAAATAACGTGAAAGTGAAGCTCCAGCTAGATTGTGCTTCTGACATCTCCATCATCACGGAAGACAATTGGAAACGGATTGGAAGTCCACCTACAAAACAACCGACAGTTAAAGCTCGGACCGCTTCAGGACAGCCACTTCCACTTCACGCGCAAATTGACTGTGACGTCATCCTCAACGGAACCGAGCGTAGATGCACATTATTTATCACAAAAGTTGACAACCTCAATCTTTTTGGGTTGGATCTTTTAGAATCGTTCAACTTATGGCAAATGCCGCTAGAAACTGTGTGTAAAAGTGTGAGCGCAACCAGCGAAGCTCAGGAGCTGCAAACAAAGTATCCATCTCTCTTCGCAAACACACTCGTTTGCTGCACCAAAGCTGAAGCAAAGCTTTATTTGAAGGAAAATGTTCAGCCAATTTATCGCACTAAAAGACCAGTTCCATTTGCCGCTCTACAGGAAATTGAGGCAGAGTTAAATCGATTAGAGAATATGGGTGTCATATCTACAGTAGAATTTTCGGAATGGGCAGCACCAATATTAGCCGTTCGAAAGAAAGCAATCAACGGCCAGCCTTCGAAAATTCGTGTGTGCGCAGATTATTCCACTGGCCTGAACAATAGCATTGAGATGAATCAACATCCGCTACCATTGCCGGAAGAAATCTTCGCCAAACTCTCAGGCAGTACTATGTTCTCACACATCGATCTCTCTGATGCTTACTTGCAGGTTCCCGTAGAAGAAACATCAAAAAAACTGCTCACGGTAAACACCCATCGTGGTCTCTACGTGTTTAACCGATTACCACCGGGCATTAAATCAGCTCCCGGCACATTCCAGAAAATAGTGGATTCGATGATAGCCGGACTGGAAGGTGTGGAAACTTATCTCGATGATGTTCTGGTGCATGGCAGAACTGTCGAAGAACATCAATCCAGATTATATAAAACGCTCGACCGCATCCAAGAGTGGGGATTCACACTAAGATTCAACAAATGCTCATTTTTCGCGTCAGAAATTCGTTATCTCGGGTTCATTGTAAACCACAAAGGAATTCGCCCAGATCCAACGAAAACAGAGGCTATTTGCAACTTAACACCTCCTCAAGATCTAACAACGTTACGATCATTTCTAGGCGCTATTAATTTTTATGGAAAATTCGTTAGCAGCATGCATCAACTGAGACGTCCGCTAGATGCACTTCTGAAGAAGGATTCAAAATGGAATTGGAATAAGGATTGCCAAGAATCATTTGATCAGTTCAAAGCCTTGCTTCGCTCAGACCTGTTGTTGGCTCACTATGACCCCAGTTTGGAGACAATAGTTGCTGCCGATGCATCCAGTCATGGAATAGGAGCGTGTCTCATGCATCGTTTTCCGGATGGTTCCATAAAGGCGGTGTGCCATGCTTCTAGAACATTGACGTCTGCAGAACAACGCTATGGACAAGTAAAAGAAGAAGACTACGTCATAGCAGCAGTGCAATTAGAGGAAGAAATTTTTGCAAACGTGTCAGCAGTTTTCACAGCACTACCAGTGCTCAGCTTCAAAGATATTCAAGCAGCCACATCTAAGGACATGCTACTACAGGAAGTAATTCAATATGAGAGAACTGGTTGGCCGAATAACGCAAAAAAAGTGAGTCCAGAGCTCCGTCCTTTCTACGATCGTAAGGAAGGATTTTCAATAGTGATAGAGTGTCTCATGCTAGGTGATCGCATAGTGATTCCAAAACAATACCAAGCTGCAGTGCTCAAGGAACTACACAAAGGACATCCTGGTCAGGAACGAATGAAATCAATAATGAGGAGTTATGTTTACTGGCCTGGAATAGATCGAGACGTCGTAAATTTTGTGTCAGCGTGCAAGGAATGCGCAGCAGTAGCGAAGGCACCATCGAAATCGCTTCTATCATCGTGGCCGCTACCCAGCAACCCTTGGCAACGCATACATCTAGACTACGCGGGTCCTTTCGAAGGTTCATATTTTCTTGTAATCATTGACGCATACAGCAAATGGCCTGAAATCATCCGCACGTCATCTATCTCAACGACAACGACACTGGATTTGCTGCATGAAACATTCGCGCGATTTGGATTACCAGAAACCATTGTATCTGACAATGGTACACAATTCTCGAGTGCCGAATTCAAGGAATTTTGCGATTTTTTCGGAATAATTCACTTGAGAACCACCCCATATCATCCTCAGTCCAACGGACAAGCGGAACGCTTCGTGGACACACTCAAGAGAGGGTTAAGGAAAATTTTGCCAGAAACTAAGTCTGTATCTAGAGCACTACAAACCTTTTTGTCTGTTTACAGATCAACGCCAAACAAATCAGCTCCAAACGGACTCTCACCTGCAGAAATTTTATTGGGGAGGAGGCATAGGACAACCCTGGACTTGCTCAAACCTTCTACACAGACGACATGCGAACAAAAAAGAAACCGCCGTATGGAAGATCAATTCAATAGGCATCACGGCGCTAAAAAGAGAGTTTTTGAGAAGAATCAGAAAGTCTACGCAAGTACTTTCAAGACAGGAAAACTATCGTGGTTAGCAGGTGTTGTGATTGAGCGAGTAGGAAACGTATTATATAATGTACTACTAGACGGAGGAAAACTCATTAGGGCTCACACTAACCAACTACGTACTCGCGACGATCTAAGGGAAATTACTAACAATAGGGATTTATCAGATCAGGATCTTACATGGTATACGCTCGTAGAGCAGTTTCAATCAAACGAGGATACTCCAACGAGACCTAGTCAACTAGCTCTTCCCTCTCAAAACAATGACCCAGTAGATACGCCAGTTCAAGAGTCTAATCAAGCACAACCAGCGGCTCCACGTCGTTCCAGCCGTAACCGTTCCGCTCCAAACCGATATGGACAACAGTCTTCATAGGGGGGAGATGTTGGAGGCTGGAGCAGTGTACCGCCAGGTATAAATGCATGCCGATCATACGTCATCAGCGAGATGACGCGAGCTGGAGGCAGCGTGGTCGTTCGGCCCTTTTGACCAGCGACACTCAAGGCGAACGCACGTACCTCTCCGCAGCCACCACTACCATAAGTATAAGCTAACGTTAATTATAATAAAGTACACCCACATAGAAGCACAACAGATTTCATCGGTCTTTCCCTCCGATCCGGGTTCCGAGCATTTGCGAACGTGAAGTATGTTTCAATTATGGAAGCTTGGAAAACCTCTCGAAAAACATCGAATTTTCGGACGCAAAGAATAATGGTTCCGATGTTAAACATCGGTCAGCCAGCTTCGCCCAAGGTTGTTTACAGTTAATGCAGACTAATACTGCTTGTGAAACTTTCCACACATTAAGTTAAAACACTGCAGATGTTCTTGAAGTTTTGTTTGATCATTGTTTCTTTTAAATAAAATAATTAAAATTTTAAACTATTTCTTCTTACTTTTCGAGGATTAATGTAGCCCTACTAGTGCTATAGCATCCAGCTTCCTGTGCGCTCGCAGACTAATCTGGCGATATAGACTTCTGTTAATGTTAAGAACCAAGGCCATATGTCCTATTTTTCTGTACATACGTTTACATTTGAAATTAAGGTTTACTAACATAAACAACATTAAAGAGAAACACTTTATACACTCCTTGAAAAAACCATAGTACCTCATAAAATCTTTATTTGTGATATAGAAAAAGTTACACGTTTCTGTAGTTATTTCACGTAAAACAATAATTAATTGCGTAGCGAATTGGGGAATTTCATCAATATGAGCCAAAATATAGATTCTTATACTATTCTAAAAAAATAGGATATCTCAAGGTATATCCAGCCAAAGTTATACAGCAGGGTTTATACAACACGGCGAAACCGATGAAGTATCAATCATTTTGAATATCCCACAGTAATTAAACAGTAAATAAAAAATCTCAAAACAACTAAATATCATAAAATAAAAAGTTATTAAACAGCACTTCCTGGGAATATTTAAAATAAAATTTTGTGGGAATAAATTTTTGTCATGAATCTGAATGGTTGTTTGCGTTTTAAAGATTCATGAATCTTTTATTGAGATATTCATGAATCCAAAAGATGACGAAAAGTAATGAACAAACTAATTAAAGATTCATTAAGGTGTCGAAAGGTTGATAAACGTTTGAAGATTCGAATCCCAAAAGATTCATGAATCCATCTGAATGAATCTTTCCAAAACATAAAGAACAACACTAGTGTAAACACATAACACTTAAGTAAAGATTAAAACACATAACTCCTTTTTTCACCCCTTCTTCAACCAAGAATCACCGAGTCTTCAAGCTAGTAAAATATATTTAACCAGCTAATATTCTTTCTTCTTGAGGGTTGTTCAAGTGAGGTCATTTAACCACAGTATCATTGGATGGAAGAAAAGTGCATTCCTCGAGGCAAACCACAGCACATCGCAAATTATTCCTCCCCCTCGTGAGAACTGCATCATCAAGAGTTTATTGAAAATTGACGTGTTCGTGTGCAAAGCGTATGATTGCCCACCGCACTTGATAAAAGGCGCATGATGATATCTTGATTACCCCCGGCATTAAACTACTCATCATATGGCAAAAGAAACTTGTGGTAGCCATCAAGCACCCCTTCCAGGCAACAGGCGGGTAGAATGCGAGATGAATCCTTGAAGACATCAGCCCGACAACAGGCCAATCAAATGTAAATAGCTGCACCGGTCGGTCCTTCACCTGATGCTCTTTTCCCGTCCGGTGCGGGATACTCTTTTTTCTATTTCAGAAAGGGTTCATTACGGGGTTCAAGTTTCTTCACCCGAAAGTTCACGAGGCTCAATTGCTTGCCTCATTTAGAAATTCCTCCCATACATGGTGGAACGGGGGAAAGCTAAACACAATCACTATAATCAAATCCACTCCGGGAGCTCGACGAAGACGGGGGACGGGGTATGAGAAGTTGTACTCCACAATTTTCCAATTACTCCACCGGTAAACTTTTGCTAATGAAATTTTGCTTTCGAAACGCAAAAGTCGGGACGGCGGAGTCGATGCCCGGATTCGTTTGGGGTTGGGTCGGGTTTTGAACAACGCATCGAAGGCTCGTCAGAAATTTAATACGACCGACACACAAAAATGGCCGAATCTCCTCTCGCCCAGCGACACCGCGGCCAAACCTGTGGCTGTGATTAAATCGATCGAGCGCTGCGGTTAGGTTTTCGGGCAAACAACAACAACAAACACCTCGGAAACCCCCTGCCCACTCAGCGATATTTTTCACCCACCGCCACACGCCCTTTGCGCCGTCCCGGAAAACTCTGCGACAGAACCATCCGAAGCGCACCACCACAGGAAGTTGGTGGAAGTTTTGATGGAAAGCTCGGGGAAAAGTGCGATGCGTGTACGGAGCGTGTTTTGCATTTCCCCTCCCACTCCACCGGGAAAAACCCATCGTCAAACACGTCGCGAGCTTTTGCGTGACCATTATTCCAGGCGATCACTAGCTAGTCCCTTGGTGGAGCGAGGCTACGGTTTAACCACGCAAGCGGACAGCGTACAAGTCCGCCTAATAAAGTCCCACGCGAGGCAGCGAGTTTACAACACTCGGCGGATCGGGAAGTCGAGCGTCTACCTTTTGCGGTTAACTCGTGGTGCGTGGTGCAGGTTTTTTAGGGCGCCGTAAAAGTTGAAACCACGCCATAGGCTAAATAGGTCTCCCCAATCCCTCAGGCCACTAGCCGACAAAATGGCTGGAATGTCTTGTAATATAAAATTAATTGAAAGTAATGTTTAAATTAAACCGCAAGCGCCACACGCCACCGAGTCGACGGTTGAGGTTCGCCCGAAGCGGGAACCCCTCTCAAGAGGTCGCTCTCGGGAGGAAGGATCCCTCGCAAGACTGACAGGGACGATGTTTTGCCGCGTTTAAAAGGATGTTTAGAGGCGCAAATGGGAGCCACTCGGCAAAAGGGAAGGTGCGTCGAATGCTTTTTTCCTCTTTTCGGACCGGACCCGGTGGTTTATGATTGTTGATGGTCGTAGTGGTTTTTTTTAACTACACCATCAATCCCGTCTGAGCCAACCTGAGGCGGCATAAAAGAGGGGGGTCGTATGGCCCACTGAACAAGTTGCTTTCACTCACCCCCCATTCCAAGGGTGCAATCCATTTAACCAGTCTCATACACATGCCCACTTCAGCCATATCCAAGCACCTTTTTCGGTACAAAATGGTGACACTCACTCGGTGGCGCAAATGTTGTACGTTCCCGAGCGCACCTGCTTCGCGAGAAGGCTCGTTAGCCGATGCCGGATCGTTTTGCGGTTTACAATATTATGCACGTCACGCACGGCAGCGAGCAGCGAGCGACATTAGTTCATTTAAATAGTCCTTGCCGCGAGGGGTGGAATCGTTATTGGTCTTATTTTTCTTCGTTTCCGCGGTAAACGACTTCGCCCGAAAAGGTACACATTTCGAATTCAACTGGCGTAGGCAAGATTAAGAGTTGTTAAGCGCAATAAGCTCTGGTGCTTCGTAATGAGGCTTTACTACATAAATAAAATAGGACGGTAAAAATGTTCCAACAAATTGAGGTTTGATACCAAAAACAAGGAATTTGGGACGAAAACTCTAACGAGATATTGAACCATCTGGGATAAGAATTTAATTGTAATCATTTTTATAATCACGTCAATCTGCATCATGCTCAACATCAACAACAAAACCATATCTACAACTTACAAAAACATTTATGCTTCCATACCAACGAATAGAGCATACAAGCTTAATGGCGTTCATCCAAGATTTTCCCTCCTTAGTTAATTAAGATTTCAGCGAAGCCAAAATTTTGCCAATGCGAAATACCTGTTGTACCAATGTAATCTTGGGCAAAGGGAAGCTCACTCGTTCACCCACTTACAAGACCCATCATCAGTGCGAGGGTGAAATATTTACCAACCCCTGGCACTATACTGGCATTTGTTGCTTCATCGAGCTAAGCTCTTGTAAGCCAGTTAGATTTCCCACAACAACAAGGGCAGCTGCAACAGCACCAAAGTGCACGTTAGTGCATCCTGCTGCACCCAACGGTTGTTAATTAAATCCTGGCGGCGTCTTACTGCAGACTCTAGTTGCACTGCGCAGTAAGCAATCTCGCAGCCGTTCCGGTAAACCTCCGTGGAATCGCTTTTTCGCCAATCGACCACAGAAAAGGAAAGGCGGTCGTGCGGAGATGCTTTAACAAGAATTGCTCGCTGCACCTTTGCGGTTTACCGAAGGCAATGAAACTTGTTCAAGAGCCATTTGAAACGCGAGTAGATGATGTTAAATGCAATCAAAACTCTTATTTAAAGGAAAAAAACACATCCATCAAATGAGTTGTTTGCACGAAATATTATTTTAAATGAAAAACGTAAAGACATTGTAGTAACCGTTTAGTTTATTGCATTAAATCTTTTTTTAAAGTGTAGGTAACAGCTTAAAAAACTCTTTAGAAGAAAACAACAAAGAGACATAAAAAAATTTACTTTTTTGCATGCCACCAGACATCAGATTTTACTAAAAAAAAAATGGCTTGAGCAAAAGACTCGTGAAAGAAGTCACACGAAACAAGACGATAATTTTGGCTCATTTCCAGCTCCAACCACCGAAAGCGAGCAAGAAAGGCGCTGGCCAGACAGCGGAGGGAGAGAAATAAAAACCCACACCGATTCCAAATCGCTCCAGTCACCCGAAAGTCCTTCCGGTTCGTTTAACAAATCGAAAATGGAAGCTTTCCTGTTTTCGGTTTGGACGGTTTGTAAAAGTCTCGAAAAGCGGACGGAAAGTTTTATAAAGAAGAAAACGGGAGACCGAAAAAAAACCCGCAGAAGATGGTTTCTTTCTTCGTGCTGCTGCTTGGCTGTTTTTGCTTTCCCAATCTTTTACTTTGCATAGAGTTATTTAAAATGAAAAGAAAATCATTAAAAATACTAGTAGATAAGTGCAGATAAACGTGTAACGAAAAACACCTTCATTGACTTGATCGTTGGCACACCACAAAAAGGGGATCCGCGAATGGAACAAAAACGTCTGCCGTCGGTCATCGTCGGGATGTTCGCTGACCATCAACCAAGTTCGCTACAAGCGGACCGATTTGCTAATACCCTAAACATCATGCCCTCCCATAAAGCAAACCAACAACTTCCGCCAACGAACAACGCACGAAAGGCACGGGCCGCATACGTCTTGCGTACGATAAATTACGCGTCGGTCAACGATGGCGGTCGGTGATGTGTCTTTTACTGCCTCCGGGGCCAAACTCCAAAAATGGCCGAAAAATAAAATGAAACGATTTGCTTTCGCAACAAACTCCACATCGTTGCCAGCTCGAACTCGAACGACGCGTACCGATTAATGCGAACGGAAAAGGGCGGCAGAGAGGCACAGGAGAGGTTTCAGTAATTCGTGGTCCATAAAATTGTGATGGAGAAATATTTGCTGGGCAAAGAAAAGAAAGCAAACGGTCGGCGATGGGAAGAAAATGGAAGAAAACTGGCGCACAGCTTAAAGGCCGGCCCGAACCGGTCCCTTTCGCGGCGACCCTTCGGCGACGTTGTTGCGTACTGCATTTGTCCATCACCATTAATCGCAGAGTTAAATCCATCCGCCACACCCCTAGCCCAGTGGAAAAATGAAGACCACTGTCCTTTACCATCACCACACCAGCACATCAGGTTCAGGGGCGACAATCGGGGTCGAATACACATGCTCGCTCGGGGGAAATGATGTGAGCTTTTTTGTTTTCTGCTTGGCACATAACTGAGTTTTATCGCCACCACGAACGAACAGCATAATCCATCAATTTGGATGTGGTTGTGAGCGAAAGACCGAAATTGGTAGCAACACTAAAACCAGTCAGGGGGAAAATGAAGAATAAAAACCGCACAACGTGGCGTGGTTCGAGGTTTTCGATTTAGCCCCGGAGTTGATGTTGCGAATGGGAAATTGGGTTTATCTTCTCGGCTAGTTTACTGATTTAATATTAAATATAGTTGATGTTGGGTCTAACTTTGTTTAGTTTTTGGTTTTTTTGTGCTAATACTTCAAACATGGATGGTAGTCTCAATAATGTACAGTCTGTTCTCGAGTTACGCGGTTCTCGACTTACGCGGATTCGGAGATACGCGGTTTTCAAAATTTGACAGTAGATTGGGTTTATTACATCGATTTAAATTCCTGAGATGTACAACCACACGAAAAAATGTGTAAATTACACATTTGCATAACTTACGCTTTTAATTTCGTTTGTTGCAATTTATGTAGTTTGAATACGCTTGCATTGCATTCATATTAATGGACAAAGAAAAATTTTGAATATTCGATGATACATGTACACAATAGCTCGATCTCTTAACTCCTAATATAAACTATGTGTCAAGCAATATTCGAGATACGCGGAAATTCGAGATACGCGGATTTCTGTGGAACGCAAAAACCGCGTAACTCGGGAACAGACTGTATTTGTTTTGCAATTCAAAAAAATTACCAACATCTGCATAATAAACTACGCCAATTTTGGTATATTTAACATATATCCCAAAGTTGGTGTCATAAGGTATCTGTAGGAATTGAGGCGAGATAGTTAGAGCAATGGTAATTAAATAAATTGACCGAAAGGATTGATGAATGGTTATTAATGGTTGATTGAATGTCGAATTCAAACATAAAAATATTGGAAGCATTCGCAAGTTAGCTGGAATTGAAAATTTGAAGAACTATGGTCCAAAAAATTCAAAATAACACTGAGAGAATAAAGCGCAAAGAAAAGATAGAGAGAACTAACTTGACTTACTTATTAGTTTTTAGATGAAATAGAACCAAAAGAACTAATGGAGACTAGCAAAGTGAGCTTTATAAGTTGATTTTGGAAATAATAATCTAGAGAAAATAGTAAAAAGAATAGTAGAGATCACGACAGTATCCTTTTCAGTTCTGTCATTGCTACTTATTAAACTACTTCGCTGTTCTTTCTATGAACACTTTTTTAACGATTAATGGAACCCCCCAATATGGTAAATGCTGTCCACTGTGTTGTTTGCCCTCAACTTTCAAATACTATTTAACAATTTTGTCATCATGAATGAACATCCGGGGTCAAGGAATTCGAAATAATATCAAAGATAAAATCTTTACTATTAAAAAGTAACAAATTGTTGTATCGTTGTACGTTGTACTGAATAAATTTTAAATAATATAATCTGTTGTATATAATAAAAAAAATCTCACAATTGAGTGTACAACGGCAGTATAATAAGAAACTGAACTGAAAAAATGTCTTTTATTTTGCTTTAAATGATTTATCAAAACGCTCTGAACAGGGTGACCAGTATATAACATTTGACCATGATTTTGTCGATGATAAACATTCAACTACATTGAGGAATCAAATAATTATACTTCAACCGAGTGAACCACTAACACCGTTTCACAAATTCGGCGTAATTGCCTGCTTATCATCACCTATCAGTAAAATCCCCTAACCTTAGCGCGTTCAGCATCCAGCACTGCCTCAGGACACTAGCAAACACACACACACCTAACGCTTGAGTGATTGAAACCCCATTGACACAATCTTATTACACCTTTTAGGGGTGATTATTACACCACCTCGACGGCAAGGTCGGGCATCCTGGCCAAACACCGAACCAACCGTAAATCGCACTCGCCGATCGCCGATGGTCACGCGTCATTAGACGAGTCCTTTTGAAACACTTAGAGCCCGGGCAGGTCTTTGGGGCCACAAACACGGCTCTGCTAGCGATACGGCGCCGGCACCGAAGGCATCGAAGTAGTCTGGCTCGTTTCAACGCCTACTGCGTCGAAGCACTTCACCCCATTTCCCCGTTGCTGTTCGTTGAGTTCGTGCGAGAGTAAAGCAGGCTACGAACGATCCAAACACACTGCACAAACACACAATAGGTGCATTAATAAATATCCCTACAGGGGGGAGGCGGTCAGTGCTGCGCCCCTTCGGGTGGTGCGTCGTGTGGAGGTGCTCATATATGCGTTTGTCGAATCGCAACCGGCACCGCAGCAGCAGCAGCAGCCGGGAAATTCACTCGGAAAGGTGCGTTTGATGAGGCGACAACGATGCCGAACCGGAAGCCGCGCGGGGGAAGGGAAAGTAAGTGCAGTGGAGTGGAGCAAATTATTGAACCCACCTCTACCATTGTTCCATTACGCCCGCACGCATTGTGGCGACCGGGGAAAAGGCCGTCAGCAGCTAACTGCAAAACGGGCATTGCTTGCGAAGCCTCCGGTTTCCGGTTGGAATGCCCGCTCCGTCCCGAACGGAGCCGGCCACGGGGGAAAACTGCAAAACTAGGCCAGCATAGCGCGTTCCGGGCGTGCCACTAACTTATGGTAAAATTATTCACACAAACACACACGCACACAACTAGAATGTGCACATCCGTGGTGATAGTTTTCGTGCCGTGGCTGGTGCGTCCCCGGGTGTTTTCATACTGTCGATATGTTTATGAAGCCGAGACCGGGCGAGAATGGTGAACTAATTTATGAGCAGTTCGCGAAAAGGCCAGCGGTAAGGCAAGTGTTAATGGTTGAGTGCTGGACTGTGCGTCAGCGGCGATGCTGATGCAGGCGGATTTTAGCATCTGCTCGCAAAACCGAACTATTAAAAACAATCGATTTGGTTGGATGGCGAAAAATTTTAATGAGCTTGTGAAAATGAACTGCGTTTTTTGCATAAGCAAAACTACATTTATAAATTGATTAAATTTAATTAAAATTGAATTAAGAAAATTTTAGAACAACATACAAAAAAACACGCCTGCATTCTAAACAGATTTAGTCACGATATCGCACGTTTCTTCCTTAAAACATACGATGAAACTGTTGAACGAAGTGTCCAATAACAGGCAACATTTTCATATACTTTTAAGTAGCATTTTTTTATTATTCGTTCTGAAACTTTCCCAACCATGTGAATATTGTGACATTCAGGATATTATCGAGACCATTATGTATTTTGTTTCAGTTGAAAATATGCAAAACATCCTTAAGCAGAGATGATGATGAATGATAAAATAACCTGAGCAATGTCAAGTATGATAACAGAAATTTATGTATAATACAGAAAATTAAGTACAGAAAACAAACACAGTTATATCCAAAAATAAGTGTCGATTCGCTCGTTTAACCCTGTAATTCTCATATAATAGAGGAATTGATCACGCTCCAAATAAGCCTCCAACGAGATTATTATAGGCTAAACTGCTCTAAGCCATTACCTGATAAAACACCATATTGAAAATTCAAAAAAGTCATGGTACACCGTTCAGATGTCCTGATAATTTCTTGAACCTGGTCAAGTAGCCTTAGGCTTAGCGATTATGATATACAGTGCTAAGGACAGTGCAAACTTGTTTCATGCGTAACTTTCTTGGAGTTTTCAATTTGTTTGTGTTAAATTAAGAAATCTGGAGAGGAAACTAGTGTTAAATTGAGGAAACGAATTATTTCATTTTATTGCAAAGGATATTCAATGCGTAAAGTTGGTGACATAATTGAGCGGACACATTCTACAGTCCAGCATGTCATCGACATACAGTCTGACAAGAAAGTATCCGTACAGTCACCAATTTCAACTTTAAGCCTAGTTATCTCAGCGACTACGTGACCTAGGACAACCGTTTGAACGACATATCGTAGATAAACTTCTATTCTATCCAATGAGGTCTTAACATTTCAAAAAAGTGACTTGTAGGTCACTTTGTTCTAACGAAACCCCAAAAAAGGATCAAAATCGATGACAAAAAAGTATTATATGCTTACTGTATAGAGCTTTACGGCTGCAGTGAGAATTGACTAAGTTACTTGGAGTTAAACGAGCTAAACGACACTGTAACTTTACTATTGGAAGCAACTATATGTCGACAAGTACAAACCTCAACGAAATTAGTATCAAAATAATGGTTAAAAGTAAAGCATTTAAAAATATTATGTTCATGTTACTTTCGAGATTAAAAACTTGATACTCCATTTGAAGAAATGCTGTAATTTCACAGTCAAAACATTAAAACATCGTTGAATGCGTCTAGGTTCGGGCTTTTTTCAACTCTGAACTATATTAATATCGTCCTACATCATCATCCAACAGCAGTCCAGACACAACATGGAGGTAAATTTATCCACAGATGAGCTTGCTTTACCATTCTAAAGCATACCATGATGAGAGTATTTTTCTTTTCAGCTCAAAACATCAACAACACATCAGTTTAGATGTGGGAAAAACTAGTTCGTATGCGCATCATACGCGGAGCTGTTGATCGAAACTTCGCATTTTGCTTCGAGGTAAGCAGGTAAAAATCCCATGTAGCTCCGGCGGCAAACTTTTCGCAAGTAATAAGAGAAATATTCTTTCCTCGCAGCGGGTGGTACCGTTTTCACATATCGTTATCGTGAAACTCTCGGCGCAAAGTGTGCTTCATACTTGCCGGTGAAGGCTCTCGGGAAACTTTACCTGTGAAAAACACGGGTGTCAAGGAAAGGAGGGGAGGGGGGACGTATCGGTATGGTGCGGGCTTACTGTTGGCAAACCAGCTTGAGTGGACGTCAAGAAAGTGTACACTTAAGATCAGTTTCTAGACGAGCCAAACATGCCACACATGGCTCGATGGGAGCTTCTCCCGCCCTTAGCACACACGCTGTTCTATCAAACGAAGTGCACGATCAACTTTTCCCACACGTGCGTGTGTGTGTGTGTGTATGTGTGGAGCAAGTTTAAAAAAATTGGGAGCTTCCCTCGAGCTATCTCTAGACCGGCAACTTTGACTAGCGGCAAAACTAACAAACCAAAGCCAAACACTACCGCGAACGGGGCTTTCCGTGCGGAATTGGATTTTTCCTTCAACAGCCACAGCAGGATAGATTCTCTCATACGGAACGAAACGCTAGGAAAAAAGGTGTTTTCCTGAAAACCAATCACATCCAGTGGGAAAAAGGAAAGGAAAAAGTATCCTAACTCCCGGAAGCGAGGCTATTCCTAGGCAACTGTTTGTCGCCACAATTAGATTCAAGGCGTAGAGGCGTACGCAGCAGGTTATAAGAAATGCCGTCCTCAAATGAAAAAAAATGATGAACCGCTCATCGAACTGTGGGAACCGATTAGAGAGACGCATACGCGTACGCCCGCATAGCTACCAAAACCGTAGACATCTAATCCAGCACGTTGCGAACGAACTGAGCAGAGATCCCGGCGTACGAAGCGAACCGTTCGAGCCTAAAACCAAGCACTAATGCGCACTTATCGATTCACCTAACGCCTGTAGTTTGGCCGTAATCGAAAACGAACGGTCTTGCCAATCGTGTCCTGCCCTAACGAAGACACTCAATGCCGTACAGTTCACCACTTCATCTCCGCTGGTCGTGGCGACTCCCGGCCAGAACTCCGGCGAAACAACTGCATTAGCAAACAAACCCACCACGCGTCGAGCCGGAGATCCGGGTGGAAGCTAATGAACTGGAAGACTACTAGGAGGCGCACAAGCATTGGCGAAACAAACGGAAGCGAGTATCCGGAAGAACTCGCTCGGTTGCCACAGGGTGTTTGTTCTGCTCTTTTTCCTCTGCGGTGAACGCTTCCACTCCAACCTCCGCGTGGATCTCGTCAAATTGGTTCCGACAAGAGCCCGCATACGGGTTCCTGGCATGCTGGTCCAATCATTGCAAATTGCTTAGTATGCCGGAGACGGAACGCAACAATTTGCTACGCAAGTCTTGGAGGACGCCATCAGCGTACGCCTCCACGACGGAAGCCTGGAGTAGGCAGAAGAAAACCCCTTTCAGCGCTTATCCACTCGGATCCCACGGTGCCGATGACGACAATGGCCGGCGTCCATTCCGTGCTTATCGCGAGGAAAATACACTTCGCCCGAAAGTAGGCACTCCAGCGGAATGGACTATCAGTTTTTCACGCTGCTTCAACTCCAATCTCCGGGAAGTAAACCGAGTGCCGAGTGAAAGTGAGTCGCTCAGCCAAAACGTTGGGAAAATCTCGCGAGCAAACACGCGTCCCCGAAACCACACTTCCGGTTACCGTTTCGTAAAGGCGTTCCCCAAATAACATTGGGTGAAAAAACATCATCAGGACATCAATTCGCATGCCGTGCACGAACTACCCGGGGCCGGGAATTGGATGGGTGGTTATTACTGGGTTATTCGGTGCTGTCGACGGCTTCCGGGCGTACTTCATTTTCTTCAAACGGGCTGACCATGGGACGCAATTTGTAAAATTCAATCTCGGGCGAAGCTGGTAAACAGATCCCGGGGCAGGATAAGTGAAGTCCAATTACGGTTTAATTATATCGGTAACATGCTGATTGGCTTCATTCTTCCTAGCGATGACGTTGGCGGCGCCACGCCGAATAGACGGTGAAGGTGAATTGATCGACTACTAAACTGTGTACCAATTAAACCGGAACGGTTTCAAACAAACAAACGGAAGAACTAATTGGACACTGAGGTGTTGTTTGCAGGTCCTTTTTTTAACTATCAATTAAATTATTCATTTCGAACGGAAATGGTATCCACTTGATAATCAACCGTTCGCATGTAGTTACAGTTTACACCACGACCAGCCGTTGATGACACGCATAACACCCTTGTCGGAGTAGTCGATTCCGATGAACAGGGGTTATAAAATATAACCTTCCTCGCCGGGAGCAAACGACCGTAAACCCCTTCCTGGACCCTGATGATGAGTTCTGGCTGTTAAATCGACCGTTCAATCTGGGCAAAAGGTGACCCGGTTTCGAACACTCCACACACACCGTGTCCACGTCGTTGAAGATTATCCAAAACAACATTCGTAGGCGGCCTGTGTTGGAATATGTTTCGCATTTCGATGGAGGCCTTTTCAACGCACGTTTCTTTTTCTTCCCAGGCCTTCTATGATTTCGAATTCGATTTTCGTTTCGTACGCTTCCTGTGGTTGGAGAATGTGTGTCCTCCTTGAAGGTGGAGAGTTGTTCAGGATGCTTGAGGGTTAAGCCGGCGAATCGGTTCATCAAGTACCGGCGTTTGCTTGCGAATCGATATCGGGATTGGGACGGGATTGATCGAACTGTTCATTTTAACTTTTTTTGTCAGGTACGTTCGGGGAGTTCAGTACATCACCTATGATAAAAAAACATGGGACTCGATAGGAAGGAGACCTTCTTCAAACATCTCGGCAACCGTACGGAACCCTCAGTTATTTCGGCACACGCACAACGCCGGACACGGGAGGTTATGTCTGACGGAAGATTGAAAGGTGCCTCGAGAGCTCAACGAAGCTCGGAATCGGATCCGGTGGTGTGATTGATTGGACCAACCGACCAACACCGGTAGGGTGATCTCTCCCATCCCGGAAGACAACCTCTATTTTCCCACACACCCCTCCAAAAGCCTGCTCCTCCTACCACCACCCTGGAAGAGATATCGGTCGAGTCAATTGGGAGGACATCTTCGTTCCAGCAGTGCCAGCGGGATCACTGTTTGGATAAGCCCCGATAATGTACCACGCCTTCTCCCCCTCCCCCAGCCCCGACCCTGGAGAGTCTCCGGGAAGCCTTGTTGACTCTGGCACACCCCGACGGTGAGAATGCTGACTTAATCATTACGATGATGGCTTCACCGAAGTCGAGCACATCAGTCTCGAGTTGTGGGTGAAGCCATCCTTCCCCGGCGGGGGAGGGCCAGGGTGTCGACGTGGGAGAAACGGGCAATAGATGAGGGTGATTTCCATGGGAAACTTCTCCCTCCCTCCTTCCACCTCCCCCCTGGTGGGCTTTTTGATGGTAGTGATCAATTTAAGCCCTACATCAGACGAAAGATTACGATCATGTAAAGGCTGTTTTTTTTTTGCCTTTTGCTAGGCAAGCATATTAGCATAAAGCATACACGAGTATATTGGAAAGGTTTCTTTAACACGAGAAACGAACGCCTTGATATTACATTTATGTAAATTCTAACACCGACGAGGTATTAGGAGATTATAAAACAGTTTAAAATTACTTTCAGCAAATATGTTTATGCAATTCCTTATAAAAATGAAGGTAAGCTACACAACTTTTGAGGCCAAAAGACTTCCTTTAAAGTACTTAAAACTAGCTTGATGCCCCGGCGTTGCTCGGTGACGAAGGGATTGAGAAAAGAGTTATGGTTTTATTTAATACTTGAAAGATATGTTTGAATTTTATAGTTACAATAACGACATATTAAAAATGCTTAATATTTCATCAATTTCCCCGTGTTGTATAAACCTTAGGGTAACTATGTTGGATACATCAGACAATTGTTTACATTCTTGTTTGGTTTGTGTTAGTAAAACTGAGTTTAATTTGTAAAATTTAGATGATTTTATCAAAAAAATTGTGGTCAAACAAAACTTCTACAGCATCTGCAGTACCTAAACTTAATGTGTGAAAAGTTTCAGAAGCGACGGTTCAATATTGGTCAAGTTTTTAGTGTACACAGAACTCCATACATAAAACAAAGCTAAAATATGTAGTAGATGCTGTAAAGTTCTTTTCTGGGCCAGTTTTTCTGTTTGGAAAGTAAAAAAGTTGAAGCAAAAGTTTTAAAATGTCTGACTCGCACATTTCTTGTACACACAGAGCTAGTGGAGTAATGGCAAAGTGCATTAAAAACCCAAACAATCCAAGAGATAGCTAAGAACAGTACAGAACAACAAGCGTTAACAGATCGGAAAAATGTTCAAAAGTGTAAAACTTTTAAAGTTTTGTAAATGAGAGGTCACAACGACTTCTCTAAAGCATTCAGCCGCGTTGTTGATTATTCTTAAAATTGGTTCGTTAGAAATATTTTACACCGCAAATGTAATTACAGTTATTTCATCACAAAGAAAATCGTTGGCTTTGTTAAAAAAACTCAACCACTTTCCAACATCTCGAAAAAGGGGAATAAATTGAAAAAATATCAAACTGACCACTATTGTACTCTAGTGTTAATGATTGAAATTATGACAAAGTATTTTCTTCACATACCGTAATTTTATTAGCAGTGCATCTAATGCATTTGATTACAAACTTTATGTCATTTTTACATGATTTTCCGTTTTATTTTCTTTTAATATCCTTCACTTCAGTTGGAAAACATCCCAAGCAGCCAACTACGAACACAACGTGCTCATGTGTGTTTGTTTTCAAATCAGGCCACGCCAGCCCGGCCAACCGGTATACGGTAAGTTAATGTGCTCCTGATCTTCCGAACATAAATATTTTCCTTTAATAACCGACCGTAATGGTTCAATAAAGTCCCCGGAATTTATTTTTATCCCATGCTGCACAAGAACGCGAACGCCGGCGAGAACAGACCGTCCTTTTCCCACCGCGGCACACGGTTCTAAATCAAACATAAGCCATTGTTGGCAAAAGCATGGAAAAATAACACAAACACACACATGTATACATGCACACCTACCTCGGTCGTCCTTGAAGTGGAAAGAGGTGCCCTGGCCGATGCGAGTTCGATTTCGGATCGATTTTCAAACTCGCCGGATGCTGTGGAAACCGTTCGTTTTTATTTTTATGCCCAACCGGGAATGTTATTTCTTTTTGTTTTCTATGTTGTGCTATGTTTTATTTTTCGTTTTTCCAAAACATACAAACGCAACGCTCACGGAATGCGAACGCCAGGAAATCCAGGCCACCGACAGGTACCACACGGTTGTATCCACTTCGCTTGCCAAGAATAACAAACGGTCAACAATCAACAAACTCACAAACACTCCGATTGACGCATTCCCGGTCCCGATCCGAGGCGCCCCACTATTCACGTGCGCTCGGTTCGATTTTCTTAAACTGCCCCTCCATTGGTATTCGCCCGCAAACGCACCCGGAACGCAAACGAAATCAATATTTTCTACATTGCACTGCAAACACTGTATTTCATTTCATTTTCATCTCATTTAGTACGCGCCCTTCCGCCGTTTTTCTCACGTTTCGATTATTTCCCCACGAATTGGTTAGGGGAAGGGGAAGAAAACACTGCAAACAGGAAGAACAATTTAATTTTCCACATACACACACACACACACACACACACTAACGTTGCTTATCCTTGCCGTACCGAAAGTGATCGATCGACAAACACCAGCCTAAAGCGTTTTGGGGGGAAGGTGAAAAAAATGTATCAGCACACAATGTTAAAAACACACACACGAACAGCGATGGAGGTTTGTCGATAAGAGAGTGAGAACGAAATTTTCCACTAGAAAGCAAATCAATCAACGCTGTATGGTCGTGTTTTTGCGGTTAGTTTGTAGTTTTTATTTTCCTTTCCGAGACAATTTTAAACTCACGAAAACGGGCGGTTTTTCACCTAAGATCGTCAATCAGCTGCGTCGATGGTAAAACACAATCATCCTTCGCTTGTTCTGGAAAATGTTCCGTAGTGCGTGAAAATTTTCAGAGCAGAGAAATTCACCTTCCATACATTCATTAATGTTTGATCGAAACACTTTTTTGTTTCTTCCTTCTCCAAACTGCTTCTCGTCGCTCGAAGTCGAGGCGTGGGAAAGTTCTCGCACTTTGCTGACAGATTACCGTGAGAACAATGATTAATACACCTATACCTACACACACACACAGGCCCACCAGACCAAGCCAGGCCATGTTCCGGAATTTGGGCGCTGGAAACCAGAGTTCGGGAAACCAGCGGGGATCCATAAATAATTCAAAACCATTTACCCCCCAACACCCACCCTGACCTGTGCTTTTCCTGTTTTTCCTCGCGGAAACTAGCGCCGAATGGGGGCACCGAGGACGAGATTTATCGTTCCGGACGCTGCAGCGGTTTGATGTCCAGTGTATTTCCAACGCCGTACGAGCGCATTTGGCCCGGAGGCCATCTTTAATTATTTTATCCTCCCAGCGGAAGCAACCAAAACGGAATGGTGTGCGTTTCCCGGAGTGGGGACATGTGGGGGGAGTTGTACCATCACTTTCCCGTGCAGTAACGTGCCGGTAAAGTGCGCGACACCGTGTTACACCAGGGACCGAACTTTGGGACCATCCATTCTGGAGATCCACTCAACCCGAGATACTATCTAAACATCTTGCGGTGCGTTCTGGAATGGAAAACCCCCGGTCCCTCGTGCCACCCGTTGTAGGAAAACGTCGTCTGGGCCCAACTGTGTGCAGACAGTGTCCTCCGGGCGAGATGGCCCCCCGAGTTTGGACCACGCACGCACGGTGTTTGCTTTTCATCATCGCAAAACTCCACCATCCATCCAACGACCGGATGTGGTTTCCGGAGCCTGGCGTTCGCTTCCGTTCTGTAAACGGAAAGAATCCGATCCGGCGGCGCACCAACATCAAACAACTTCAGCCGGTAGAAAGGCCTCTTGGCCCTTCTTTTTTTTTTGAGGAGGATCCTCGTCAGGGGCGTTCGTCAAAAACCGTCAAGCATCCTCTCGGTGTCCCCCCGCTAGGAGAGACAAATATAAAAACCCCGGAATGGCTATCACAGAAGCGAAGTCTCGATACTTGGAAGCTGGAAGCTTGGAGCCGGAAGAGGGGAATTAATTTTACCCGAGCCATTGGAAAGCCACCGAAGCGCACGGAAATTCCGAAACAAAGTGGTACAAAACCAAACCGGAGAGTCAAGTGCGGAGCGATTACCTCTTCGAGGCCACCCGAATGTGGATGGATGGGCCGGAAGAGGCGTCCGACTTATGACGCGACTGCTCTTGAGTCATCCACACACACACACGCACACACACAAAGCTACAGCTCCGGGGATTAAGCTTCAAGCGTACGTGTGTGTGTGTGTTTGTGTGGAAAACACTTAACGGCGACGAGACCGAGTGCTCTTCAGAGGCACGTCGCCGGGCGAATTTCACATTCCAGCCTGGTCCTCACCGGAACGGCGCGGCGTTGAACGTCTGGCACCAGCGCCTGCAACAACGGCAACATGGGTTATGATTGATGTAAGGCATTCGTATATGAAGGTTTCTTCCATTTCTTGGTTTTTCGATCCAAGACCAAAACCATAGCGAAGGGATGAACTTGACGCCGATCTTGAACATAAAATAACCGAATAAATTCAACAACACCCGAGGAAAAAAAGAAGTTATGAATGCTTTGTCAAGAGGTACCACGGCCCCGAGGAGGGGGGGGGGGGGGGGATGGAAGGATGGAAAGGGGAGGAGGGGGAACTTTGAAAAAAAATTCCTGCCCCAAAAAACACATCCTTTAGCCTTTCGATGCTTTACTTTTGTCATTCGCACGAGAATGATCCTTTTCTTACATCTCTGTGTGTTTTTTCTCCTTGTTCCCCAACGGGTTCCTCTTTTTTGCTTACACTTTTCCACCCATTGTTTAGCCCTTTTGGGGTCGGAAAAATTGCAGATTTCCGGCTGTCAATGGTTTCTACTGCTTTGTTTTTTTTATGCCGTTGTCCGATGCCTCTCCATTTGGTAGTTTGTATGCTTCGTTGTTTTGTGTTTTTTGGTTCATGTTTGTTTTTTCCTTCCCTTTGCAGCCGTTCCAGAAAGTTGTCCGTAAACTTGAAAAACTTCCCCGAAAAGCGGCAACCAATAATGGTGCTGGTGGCAGTGACGAAAATGGGATCAACTTCTGTGCATTTCTGAAAAGCTCCCTGTTCGTGTGTTTTTTCTCTTCTTTTAATGGGAAGTTTTTGTTCAAATCGCCCCGAATCTATCTAACCCTCCACCTAACGGGGTTTCGCAAAGGGAGACAAAAACTTAAATCCTCCCGAAAGGATATGACTTAAAGCGATCCTGGGAGAGTGGAAAAAAAAATGCTGTGACAAAGCAAAATGCAGGATGGCTGGAAAAAAAACAAATAACAACAGCAGTCAAATAGGAAGTAACACGAAACGGTCCAACCTTCGAGCCGTCAAACATAACGACTGAAAAACGCTCCAGCCGGTGAAAAGCGAACCAGTGTTCCCGGGGATAAAAAACCGTTCCGGTCCAAAAATGCCCAAACTAAAACAACTCCTCGAGGTCGAGGGGAGAGGGTCCCGGCCATTTTGGTGTTCGCTGAACGACATTCCTCAACCGATCAGCATGCCACTTCGGCCTCCTTATACCTCAAAATCCCTTATTCTTATTTTCTTCTCTGTTAAACCCTCCCGATGGTGAAAGGGGAAAGCTTTTTTCCATAGACCCGGAATTCTTTTCCACCGTCTGCCGTTCTTGTTGTGATCGCGTCCTCGACGAGGAAAGATACCGTAGGTCGTAAAAAAAGCAAACTTCTGTCAAGAAGAATCGTTGGCCACACGTGTGAAAGTTGCCATCGCATTAGAGACATAATGCTTCTTTCTTCGACGGCGGTCGCCTTCATCGATGGGCCGGTCGGATTTCTGGAGCCCTTTGGTTGATCGTAAAAACGAAACACGCGCACACACGCACGCACACCCGCTCCTAAGGCGTCACCAAGACATGGTGGTGTATAATTTTCCCACAAGAAGAAAAAACCACACACTTCTACACCATCTTCGTATATCCTTTTCGTCGATGTTCGTTTGTTTTTTTTTTGTGTGAGTTGTTCTTTCGCTCAACCGAGAATAAACAAGGCAAATTCCGAAAACATGTCACCCTAATCCTGTTAAGGACACCCCCGGCCCTAATGAACGGCGCCGCACGCGGAAGGATACACTTTTTTCTGGCCATCCTTCCTTATTTCGGGGGTGACACCGAGGAGGACAACTTCTTAAGCTGTTGTCTCACGGAAGGTCACCGAAGACACCGCACCGAACACTCGCAAAGTAAACATCGGGCCGAAGGAAGGACCTCATTTCCGCTTCCGTTGTTTTCCCGCAGCTCGGGGTTTATTTCGGGAAATTATTTGTCAGGACACTCTCTTTGCATCACCATCGTTTGTTGCTGGTCACGGAAGGGGAAAACAATTTCACTGCGTGAAAAGGGAAGCGAAGACGTGGATGAACTTTTCACCGGAAGCACCTGATTGGAGGTTGCGGAACGCCGACTGTTAATGTGGAACACTGTCCCGAAATAAACGGGAACAACAACGTCGACGTTGACTCGCGAAAAACACACGCGCGTTTTCCAAATAAAAACAGCAAACACTCCCAAAACACCAACACTGCGAGCGACGCGCACACGTATCCGGGTCCGGGCTTCACAAACACACGCCCAACACACGCCTGGTGGCCTCGGCACTCACTGGGAGGACCATGCGGCTCGGAAAAACCCCCTGGGGTCCCTAAGGCGAGCCACGGCCCCAGACCGGGCAAAACTTTCCCCCTCGCGGGAGAACGAAGCCCGGACGACGAAACCGCAAGGCCGAAAGGCGCTGGCCCCCTGGTTGGACCGGGGCTAGTTCGTTAATTTTCTGTGTACCTTCCGCGGTTTTGTTAATCCTCGCTCCCAGGAGGAGCTTTTCCGCGACCGAGGCCGTAGCGCTTTGCTGGAAAATGGGCCCCGGGCCTCGGTGGGGTTAGGAAAAGTTTAGGCCACACGATTCGTTCGACGGCAACATTCGGCGATCTTGTGACACACGATACGGCCGCACACAAACATTCGCAACACGGAGATGGAAAAGGTTGCTTAAGTATTTTCCATCAAACGGACAAGGGTTGACGTTCACGGTGGACGACGATTGATATCCCAAAAAGAGTAGGCGTTGCACCAACCGGACGAAAATAACACTAACCCACTGCAAACTTCAGCTCCACCTCGGAGCTCGGAAAAACTCCGGAACACACACGCGACACAACGAACGTAATTCACGCACCGACGGAACGGACCCTACGTTAGGCTGGAGGACACGTTCGCACCACGAATGGACACGACAATCTGATCGGCGGTGGCCGATCCTTGCGAGCTTCACCTTCTCGGTTGGTTGGCCTTTTTTTTTTGTCTGTCCCCTTTCGATTTTCACCGCCGGGAAAATGACAGTTCTCTACCCGAAGCGATTCTCTCGCTCTGGAGTCGATGTTGCGATGCGACACGAACCTTTGGTCGGCCGAAAAGGACAACACAGGATGTGAGCGGAAAATTGTTGGTGTTTTTCCGACACGACTCTCCGCTCGAGGGGAAATGAGAGAGATGCGCGTACGCACGGTGGCAGTGTTGCCAGATTCGGGAAAACTCACAGGCACAGATCTAGTACTGCATCCAGTTTTCCCAGCAGCCTTTCTCATTGAGTAAATGGAAAAATACATATTTCCCCTCCACGAGTACTCTCCGAGGGAGATAAAGAGAGAGGGAGAGCGTTCGCTCGGAAAATCACACGTTTTCTTTATGGTTTGTATGTGTTAGCGCAATAAAAACCGTAAGGAGACGCACTTGCGATAAACTTACAACCTTATCCTACCTCAAAACAACCATTATCCTTATTCGTGTACACTTTATTACCGCTTACACACTTACTGTTGCTGTTTTACACCAAACAATGAAAATAATCGAACGATGTTTGATGAAAATCGTTTTTCATAAATCCTTCAGCAAACTCACCAACTTCAACGCAAACTGTCCCGGAAACTGTCGCTAGTAGCAAGGATGAAAAGTTTGCTGCTCGGAAAAGCATACCGCGTGCTCCCACACCAACACACACACGCACTCTGGAAAATCTCTCCGGTTGTTTTCATTATTTTTGCTCTCTTAAAGTGCTTTCTCTAGGTTTTACATACTTTTTCACTTTTTCTCTCGGCACAACTGTTGTTGAATTCTCATCCAAGTCTCTTTTGATAGATAAACTGTTATACTGCCGTTATCCATGAGTATAACAGTTTAGATTTATTTACTTTGTCCTCCTGCTTTCATCTTCATTTGACTATTTTTGAACTTGGGGCTTGGGTCATCCCTAGTACCCGATTTGCGTTTGCGATAACGAAAGTCCAGGTTTGGTTTAAATAAAAGAAAAAGGTGCCAGATTTTAAACCCATCTACCTTTTCGATCGTTTATTTTAAAGTTACTGGAACCGAAGTAGAAATCACACATTATTTTATGAGTAGATTAAAATTATTTTCATAATACTTTTAGTTTGAAGTGCTTTGAAATGAATTTATAAATTTTCCACAAACACAAAAAGTAGTTTCCAACAATGAAAATTAAGTTTAATAATTGAAACAACAAGAAAACTTATCGTTGGTTTATCATTGCTTACTGTTTTTAGAGGGATTTCTTATAAAAAATGTTCTGTTAAAGGAACTGATTTCATTCGTTCAAAAAATTGTGTGAAAAATTTCTCCTCAAGTCGGTATAAATATCGAGCACCGTACCTTTTTCTTGTAACCTTTCCTTTATATAAAATATTCAATTTTGCAAACCTTGCTCAAGATTTAATCTTCAGTTACCGTATTAATTTAACTCTACAATGTAAGCCCATCACTGTTGATGAAGGAGCAAATGTGTGGAAAAGCTTAAACAAATCTTTAATCATCCATCAACATGATGAAATGACAATTCAACCGAAAAGGCTTTGAATTCCCATATTTTCCATCGAAACCAAACCGATGTAACGGTTCATTTCTCGGAAAATAAGGACGAATTTCCTCCTAACCTATATCCAGAGCCTACTTTCCACGAAATCGTATGTATTGCTTGAATACCCACCTGAATTTGAATAAACCATCCTCTCAAAAGAAGAACAACGAATTGAAATTTGCTCCCCAGTTCCTTCCGTTCGCAGAGATTAACCACGTGTGGGGCTCGTCAGCGTACGAAGAATCCTTGCCCCTTCCGGAACTCCGCTGCCCACGGAATGCTGGGCGGGAAATCATTACAGGTGTCCAGCCGGGCGCAGGTATCCGGAAACCATCTTTAATGTCCCGGATTCGCAACCCGGAACGCGGAAATCATTCTCATCTCTTCCCGGAAATGAAGCATTCCTTCTCGATATCTTGCCATGCTGGCTGGTTCGCTCTCTCTCTCTCTCTCTCTCTCTCTCTCTCTCTTTCTTTCTCTCTTTCTGTCTCTCCGTTTGCATTCTCCATTAATCGTACCCTTCCCATAAGGTAGCGAATCAGCTGAAATACGGTTAAAGCGGCACTCGCCAAACCGTTGACCTTCACACGGTCGCGTTAAATCTGCGGTGCTGCAATTGCTGCAAGCCTCCAGAGTTTTCCCGCGACCCACGCTCTACCAGAGAGTGGCCCTACCCTCCGCGACCTCCCAGAGGTTCCGGCTGGAGGGAATCAGTGAACATGAAAATATCGGAAATTATGTAACCAACCGGCAACACAATGTTGGTGGCGAATGTTTATTTATGAACCATCCACATGAATATGCAACGGGTTCGGTGGTAGGGAGGGGATTCGCGGAACAGGGCCCCAATCCCGACGAGGGCACATGAGCATTGGCCGTACGCCACCGCTAATGTACTTCTTGTTAAGCTGAGCGAACCCCATCCCATCCTCGAGCACTAGGTCCCGGTGTAGTTTATTTTCGTTTTCCTTTCCCCCTTTCGTCACACACCCACTTCTATTATCGTAGCGACCGGAAGCACTCCTGGCAAATCGCCCCGCGACTATTGGAAAAATCTACATTCCACAAACCCGCTCGGAAAACCGACGCTCGTAACGGTCTGCTCGCGATGACCGAAGGAGTTAGGGCGAAGAGAAAAACCACATGAAAATCACTTCATTAGTAATGGATCTACATGACTTCCGTCCGGGGGGAACACAGAGTTTGCTTTTAAGTTCCCGTTTTTCACGGCATCCGAACATCAAGTAACACTGATTAAATCCTCAACATCGTTGTTGAAAGGCCACGCCACTCCTTTCCACCATGTGAAACAGGGATAATCCAAAAATCCCGTGTGTTTGTTTAATGTTCCTGGAAGCCTTCAAATGAAAAATAAATGAAACAGACCGCATTCACATACTGAAGGTGTTTACCAAAGTGGCCTCTCCCTACGAAAACGTTTGATTCAGAAGAAAGGAAGCGTATCTTTACGGATTATGTACAAACAATAACATCCTGCAATTTGCTTTACAAATGTTCATTATTTATGAATCTTTGAAGTCTATAAAAGATTTAATCAAAGTATAAATAAGAATCTCGCGTGATGATGATTGGATTTACATAAACATTTTTAATTTAAGTGCCGTTATGTAACTAGAGTGGAGTGTTTATTTAATTTTTCGAGGAATGAGGTCCATATAAATACTAATCATTCTTCTAAAAACCAAACTGCGATGAAGTGATGTGCGTACTGAGTAAGAATGAATGATTGAGTTGAATCTTACCAATGAATAATTATTTAAAATCCTAACAGATAGTTTTTGTTACTCCTTTTTTATTTAAATCCTTAACAGGGATTCGAATCCCGAAGGAATGAATGAGTGAGTAAAAGAGTTTCTAGTCATCATTCAAATCCTAAGTAGAGATTCTAATCCCAAATAAGGATTCGAATCCTAAAAGTGAGTAAAACAGTTGCTAGTCACCATAGAGAGTCGAATCTCAAACTGGGATTCGATTTCCTAATAGGGTCTTGAATCCTAAACTGGGACTTAATATACGAACTATATTTAAATATACATACTGTCGACTCTCTGTGGTGCCTAACAACTCTTTTTCTTACTCTTAGGATTCGAATCATTATTTGGTATTCGAATGTCTACTTGGAATTCGAATCTCTATGGCGACTAGCAACTCTTTTACTCACTCATACATTCTTTTGGGATTCGAATCCCTGTTAAAGATTTAAATCTCCTCGACGACTAATAAATCCTTTTACACGTTTTCAATCACAAAACAGTGACTTAAAGAATCGAACTATCGTGATAATTGTTCACTCTGATACAAATCTTTGAAAAGAGTTGTTATTCTCAACACTACTATGATATATATTCATGGTTCAAGGAAATAAATTTTGCCTCCAATTTCTTACTCCAATAATTCGGAAAAGTTTTTAGAACGAAATCATTTAAAAGCCAAAACTTTTGAAAAGTTTGTGGGTCGTCCTCTCTTTCGTTCAACTATAGTTATACATTTTAAACTCTCAACTAAGCATTCCCATTTAAAACATTCTTCATCAAGTTTATTAGACCGGTTTGCGTCGAGCGCGGTTGGCATTTAATGATCCACGATATTGCACCCATTCAAGGAACCATGCACACAAGTACCCGGCAGCAATGCGTTACCAGCGTCGTATTCTAAATTAGTAACAACACGCTTCACAGCGCACCGACTGCATTCAAATCGCACCGCATCGGATGCACGCGCTTCGCGACACTTGACAACGCGCGCGTTAATGCACCCAATGCATAATGTTGTGCAGTGACGTGCATTCCGGCATCCGCAAATCCGCATGCATCTCGAAGGCGAGCAGTGTTTTCTCGCCTGCGAAGCGTTCGCACCGTCCGACTCCATCGGCCCCCCGGGGCCCCGAGGGTTGGCTGGCCGAGAAATGGTACGGAAAAGTAAACATTTCCTCGCGCGCCACCCGAAGAGAACGCGTTATCATTATCATCGTCCTGCTCGGGTTTGGGCCGAGATGAGCCACCATAACCTCGCTTAACCAAAGGCTCTTCGTCACGGAGAAGCTCATAAAAAGCAACACTCTTCCAACCCAAAAGGACGTACGAGCGCGACGACGGGACGAGCGAATGAATACATTGTTGATTTTGTAGAGAATGGTACGTAAATTGGACGAGTAATAGAGCAAATATGGGACGGCATTATGCGAGCTGCATGCGTGAAGCAAAAAAAAAATACATGCAGCGTACATGTAATCAGGGTTCCTTTCGCATCCCTTCCCACAGACCATTACCGGATGCTGCACTTCGGCGCGCGTTCCTCGTAATGAGTGTTCATTTCATTACACTTAACGTCGGGGCGTCTGCTTCAGTCGGTTGCTGCTACTGGGTGCTTCATCCACCGATAGTTACTTTCGTGGATGGGAAACGAGGAAATGAAAGCGAAGTAAGTGCCCTCGAATCGATTCAATCGATCCATCATCGGAGAAAATCAGTGAGCTACCACTACAGACGTGTTGGGGAATATGAAAAAATCAGCAATGGTTAGAATCATGTTTTTTTAATTTATTTTACAAATCAACAATCATTTCTACGGGTGTATGACAAAAATCTGTTCGTTACTTTCGAAATGGAAACGTTGCTTCGTGACGTTTGAAACTCCATCAAGTATGACGGGTCTGATTTAATCTTCAGGATGTTTTGATGTAATCATTTTTATTTATTTGACTAGCTTGAAGCCCCGGTGGTCCTCGATGACGAAAGGATTGAGAAAAGATTAATAGTTTTTACTCTTTACTTGAGAGTTTAATATGTTTTAATTTAATTGTTATAGTAACAGCATACTTAAAATGATCGATATTTTATCGACTCTACTTTCGTGCTGTATCAACCCTACTTTAAAAATTTGATAATAAATCTTGACATATGGTGCTGTAAAAGTCCTGCTGTATCACTGTTGATGCATACTCCTTGACATATCTCGCTGTAGTTGGGTTGCAGTAGTGGCCAGCGATGCCAGGCCACGACGTTATTTTTAATAGGACTAATCTTAATGAAAACTCCAAAATTGTTACGAATGATTATTGTTTAACACAAAAACTACAGAAAAATGTAGACAATCTTTGGACAACCCAATGAAGATTTTGTGCATTTTTTGGATGTGTTATTTTTTTGTCAAGAAATGCACAATGTGTTAACGCAAGTTTTGGTGGTGTTAGTAAAACTGAGATTCAGTTGTAGAATTTAGATGATTTTATCAAAAACTAGTGATGAAACAAATCTTCAACAACTTCTGCAGTGCTTAAACTTAATGTGAGGAAAGTTTCAGAATTGACGATTCAGTATTGGTCGACTTATAAGTGTACACAAAAAAAAAGCTTGAAGAACCTACGAGCGATTTACATATTTACATATACATCGTGTGTACAGTTACAACTATGCATGTTTACTTATTACTTGTATTTATACGTATTTTATATAAACTTGCAAATTGTATAAAGTTGAAGAATTGTTTCAAAACCATTTTCAAAAATTTAATTTCCAACCTTTCATAAAATGCCAAGCGTTTTAAATTTAAGGAACTTTGAACAGAAAACTAAATATTTATAGCAATATCTAGCATGAATTCATCGATTTTGTAGATATTTTCAATAATGAACCAACTATCATCATTATAAGACACAATAACAATATTTAAATATTTTTCATTTGACTAATGCTAAATTTATTAAAGAAAACACTGAAATGAGTATGTACTGTAGCAAGTCTTAATATCAATTTTGCGACGTACATTTATGCGCTCGTATATTAGAGGAATAATTACGAAAACGTCTAACAACAATTTGTAGACGATTCAACTATCGCAAATAGCTTCAGAAATCTATGTAAATGTAAGATGTATTGTAGGTACTAAAAATGCTACAAAAAATTATAGGAACTGCATTCAAAACACCTACGGCATCATTACTGTTCCTAGAAAAAACTGTTAATTTCTGAAAGGTTAAACAAAACGAAATGATTTCGTTTGGTTACAAAAGGGACTAAAAGAAATCAAATACTATTACTAATGCGCAAGAAAAACTATTAGAAAGTGCACACCGGCACCGTCCACTTACTTATTGATGAAGGAATCAGGCACGCTCTCACCGTTCCAGTGAACTTGGTACTATCTGTTCCGTCTTTCCCGGTGTACGGCAATGTTCGATGCGCTGACAGCATCCGGTAGCAGCTCACCTGTGTTTCGCCACGGTTCATCAGGTACGTACCGGCGCCACTGGAGCACAAACTTCCATTCCCGAAACGTGTGGGAAAAATATATAAACCGAGTGCTGGGAGCCGGTTTCCTGGAGTCCCTCCCTCCACCAGTGGTCGTGACATTTCCAACTCGTGTCTGCGCCGCACCTGAGGGTTGATGTTGCCTTTGCTCTCTTCATCTAGTCATAACAACCCTGTACGGTTCGTGTGGCCAATGAGTGGTGGAACGATTGAAAGCAATCGCATGTCGACTTACTTTCGGAGCAGTTTACAGCTGATTCCCATCGGAAACTAATAGTGGTGGAATGGGAATCGTTTTGCTCAACCCATCGTAGGAATAAAACTGAAACAAATTCGTTTCACATTGGTATCTGTTCAAGGATCTTGACATAAAATAGAGTACCTAATTTTTCTACTTGATTTTACCAATAACACATGGAGGCATAGGAAATTCCTTTATTTCGTAATTAGATTGACAACCCAACCATCATTACAAGAACTATTGCGATTATGGCTAGGACATTAATCAACATTGTACTTCCGCTTGATGGAACGCCACAGATCGGAAAGGCTTATGCACACTCCAGTCGAGCTGATCATTTCGTCATCTCGAGTGTAACCCCTCTCACAACGCTCGCACGACAGACCCGCGTAGCCCCGGTGGCACAAGCATTCCTCGACCGTGCTGACCTTGCCCAATCCCTCGTCGTACGGTGACGCCAGGTCGATCGACAGCACGTTGTCCTCATGCGAGCGGTACCGACCCCGAATGTACACCGTGTGGATGTGGCTCAGCACCGACATGAAGGTGAACTTGTCCACCGGCGCTGCGCCGTACGTGTCGGGCTGCGTCCCGGACTCTTCCGTTGCGTTCAGCAACTTCCAGCTCGATTCCTTCATGTGCACACTCAGCGGACGTTTATCGTGGCGTGGCGGAAGAAAGTGTCCGATCGCTAGGCCGTGCTTGTCGGCGAGTATGATGCACGGTTTCGTTCGCTCCACGTAGCACTCGTTGGTGACCGGAAAGCGAAGGTATCCGCCGTAGGACGTGATGAGGTTCCCGGCCCAAACGCTACCCGGGATGGCAATGCACCGTTCCGGTGTGGTATCCGTTGCACTTAAGATACGCTCGATAGGTTCGGCACTGGAGAGGTTGAAGTTGTGCTGGAACCGAATAAAATATGTCGGTTAAATGTTCACTTCACTTCAGTTGAGCCATTTTGGGAGACTGCAAATAGGGGAATGTGGGGCAAGATGCTCTGGTGGGGTAAGATGCACCGGCATGTTTTTAGCTGAATTGAGCCATTTAAAAATAAATTAAGTAATGTAATGTGTTGAATAACTACATGGTATGTGAATTTTTCGGTATAATATTAACAGGTTATAAAAAAAACAAGGACAACTTGACTCTAAATAATGTAATATTTTGTTACTATTATTTATGGAATTTCAAATGTTGAAATTATATTTTAAAATCAACCAAGCATCCTTATAGTACCTGAATATATTAATGAATACCGAAGAGAAAATGTAAAAAAAAATTTTTTTTATTAAATAATATCGAAATTTTAAATAAAAGACCAAAAACGAACGGTCCTCATATTGGGGCAATATGCATCGGCCCACTTGGGGCAAGACGCCCTAGCATTCAAAATGTAAAGAATAGGTCATGATGCACCATCAAAATAAGAGTAAGTCAAAGTAGGGTGTACGGATCTACGCACTGAAGATTTAAATTTGTCATATCTGCAAGATTGATGAAATTATGAAGGTTAAGCCAAGGCGGTGCGCATAAAAGGACATAAACAGTTCCGTAAAAATATTGCATCATTGTTTGGAATTCAGTAACGAACTAATACCCAAAATTTCTTTTGAATACTACACCACCAAATTTCAGACCTATGTGGATTATACGGGTTAAATATCGGAATGTTAGAATATTTTGAATGTTCTTTGAAAAGAATCATTTTTTTTTTTAATAAAGGGGGCATGTTGCCCCACTTTACCCTACTTACCACAGATCGGTAAAGATCTTCCGCCATCCGACAGCGTCCGGTTATGCCCGAGCAGAAGCAATCGTCGTAATACAGGTCCTGGCGAGCTGGCACTCGCTCAACCTCCTCTACAAACCGTGACACCGGTTCGAACACTCGAGGTTCCGGTACAGCCCTGGTCACGGTAACTTGCACCGACATTACGAGGTACCGGCGATCGTTTCGATCCGTTGCTACCAACTCGTACCGGCCACTATCGTGGAGCGATACAGAAGGGCACACCAGATTGATCTGCGTCACACGGCAGCGCGGGTCGGTGAGAAGTCGTCCTTCATAGTACCAGCGAGGAAAGTACAGCTTTCTGTTTGTATAATCTGCCAGCGTTAGCTGCTTTCCCTCCCATAAATGTACCTCGTAGTGAGGAGGGTATTCGTTGTCCTCCTCCACTGATTGGATCACTTTGGGAGTGGAAGAAACAGTGATAAATCACACGTGTTTTGTTGATCCGACGAAGATTAACTCTTAGCAGACTAGGCTTTTTACCGTATCCACTTGTTAGATAGAAACCGCCTATCAAAGCAAGCACGAGCAGTCTCCTCATGGTTCTTATTTGCAATATAAGAGATGAAGTAACAACAGCAGCCAAGGAATCACCACACTTGTACACAACACACGACGAACTGAACGATCGTTCCGGGCAAGTCAATGACAGGAATATGAAACCGAACGACCTGCGCGATAAGTGACCTGGTAAGAGCTGCCCTGATAACGATCGCATGCATGAGGTTACATCGCCACCGGGCAGCGAATCTCAATAATTATTACTATCAGTGACTCTCGATGGATGAGTAACAGAGCTGCGAAACTTACTATTGACTACTTTGTAGGCAAAATGTGCCATGGTATTTCGTGCCGTACAGTGTGGGTTTAAAATGCTAATCTCATACTGCATTAATCATCTTGTTTACTGATGCTTGAAATAGAAACCTCGTTGCTAGCAAAACAAAACACTGACGGTGGACGAAAATGGGTACTACATTGTAGCTGAAAGTGAGATGGAAGGTAAAACATAAAACTTAAACAACACAAAATAACCTAAAACAACCATGAAGTAAAACCATGGCAAGTGATTCAAATTAACCAAAGGAAATTAAGACATTTGTAACACGTTTGTAAAACAGCTCTACGATTAGGGATTCTATTGGAGAAAAATTAATGATGAACCTCCTTTTACCACACAAACTACATTAAATTTACACGAGGAAATCAAAAGTTAAAAGTATGTAACGCAGGTTTGCTCTACAATTTTTATTAGAGAAATGAAAACAGCAACAATTAAACTGAACTTGTTCACAAAAAACCCATACTTCATTCATTTTGTTATCTCTCTAATACGTTGACTGCCATGACTATCTTTTTTGATAGGCATATGTCATTAGTTCTAAACAATTTTAGCCCCAGAAATAAATGAAAATATACATACAGATTATAGAAATATTTAATATCAATTCTTTGGGAAGCTACGCCTTTGCTTAGCCCTCAAAACCCGTAAAATATAATTTAATATTATAAATGTAATAAAATGTAATAAAAAATAAATGTAATGTTATATAGTAAATGTAATAAACTATTTTTTTTTAAAAACATTGTACCAAAAAAGTGTGCTAAGATCGCTTGGCAGTCAACGCGTTAAAATAAAACGTTAATATCAAGCATAGTTTTCAATTCGTTCCCTTGGGTTTTTGGAACATTCACATTACACCATTTTCATTGTGATGTCAATTGTGAGATATCACCGCTTTTGAGTTTTCTTCACTTTCTACCCATTTATCAAGCGCTTCCCAAATTTTACTGATTCCGCTCACGTACGAAAGCTTCAAGCATAAACGCTCGCTTCTAATTGGCAATTATTTAAATCGACCCTATACATGCAACAAAAGCGCATCGTAAGTTGTCCACTTCCGCAAAACCGAGAATGCACCTTGATGCACCTCGCTTTCAATCAGTCTGGCCTCGGCAAAGCCTCCCACCGCCGAACACGACGGCCTGGCTAGATGGAAACGGGAAGTGAAAACAAATAATACCATCACCATCGACGTTGTGTCATGGTACGATCGGAATATCGAACCTGACAAAACAATCCATCCAGCCGGAGCAACAGGGACTACGACCCACAAAGGACAAAGGACATGCAAACTGCGATACACGAACGGCACTCGATGATAGCATCAGCCGCGCCGTTTGCCGATCGTGTTTCCATCCGGTTTGGCTTCCGGCACCGACATTGTTGTAAGCGTGTGGCGTTTCATTATCGAAATACCCGGCGCCTGCACCCGGGAGCGACCGGTTTCCCTGCGACGTCGGATGATGGCCACTGACGTGGTTGCTCGTTCGATATGTTATTTTTGCATTAACCAAAGATCCGCTCAACCGCACCGGAAATGAGTCATCTTGCGCCAGGCACCGGAGGCCGAGGGCGTCCCCTTTCGTTTCCAATAAATGACAACTGATGGAAAAGAATCCTCGCTTGACTACAAACACAGGTACCGCACGCTGTGACAAGTTTGTGGAAGGGAGCATCCTTGCTCATTATGTTCATGCTAAAAATATATTTTTCGAAACCAACAAGTCTGTATGCAAACAGATCAAAACAGATTAATTATACCAAAGAGATAAGAAGAACATTCCTATTTTTGTAGCACATTTAAAATCAATCACTTTTCAGCCAATACTGACTGTACTTGAAGTGTTTTATGCAAGATCGATAAAAAGCGAGGTCGATGCGAAGCTATTTTCTTCATCGCCAATGTTTTGAAAAATGTTTACAAACATTCGTGTATTATGTAGGAGATCTTCACAAGAATCTCTTAAACGATATTGGTAACCGGAAATTCTGGATCACAGTGTTTCAGTTGTGACACATGGTCTCGCGGATATTGTGGTAAAGTAATATCCCGAGTAGCCGAAAGTGCTTCTCGGTGCGAAATCATAGGATATGGATCCTAATGGTCGACATGATATGGCCGCAATCAAGTTAGAAGGCCTTTCTAACGAGCAGCATTTTACCGAATACCTCAATTACTTTTTCAGTTAGTGAAATATGCGAAATTTTCTATTTTAACTAGCATTGCAAGCCGCTCATGAAAGGTAAACACGATTCAAACCAACTTTCACTAATATTCCCACACCCGCTTGACGATTTCGAGCAAGAGTGCTAAAAACGTCCTCGGTATGGAACAAATATCCAGTAGTTTTGTATGGAAGGTCCTAAGATTCCAAGAAAAAGTAGAACTTCCTTGTGTGCGATTTTCGGCTCTTTACACGATATGCCTCGACCTCTTTTTTCACCGATCTTGGTTCTATGTTTTCGTTCCACCGTCAAGAACCATGCTTCAGTAGGTGTACGATTAAAAGAACAATTTCTATATAAGTTGGTGTCAACATATGTCAGTAAATGCTATTTAACATACACATTGAGATAACTCATCCTCGAGCTGCAAGAACTAAAGTTTAAACTTTATGTTCGTATAAAAAATCACTAACAGTTTGTAACAAACACCAACTAATTATTAGAGAATGTGTTCAAGTATTTGCTTCACGTGTTAAAACGCCTAAAATAAACAAAGGGATAAAGGTCAGACAGCGCAAAAACAATAATAAATGTGTTCAATATTTTCTAAAGAAGGAATTTCAAAAGTGCAAAATTTCATTTCACATCGACTAATCCTGCTAAAATCAACACAAGTTTTCAAGGATAATATAACCTGTTGCTGTATTCTACGAACTTATCACTCCAAGCCCATGATCGGTGAGCTAAAAAGTGCTGTCACACGCACACACGTTTGTGCCATTGTTGCACTCTCCTCCCACGAGCACGACACCGGCTCCGCTACAGTTTATTTGTCTATGATCGCTAGGGACCTTCGCTGGCTCATCACATGTCTGATGGCAATTGACGAGGTGGAAAAAACGCGTTACACCCTCCACGCTTCATACGATACACGGACACGAGCACGGTTGACAGTACAAGGTTTTCCTTTGAGGTTTTTCTTTATGCCTCTTTATGAACCATCTTCCTCGGCTTTCCAGCACTCTTCGGTATCGTTAACAGCGAATCCTGGAAGGGCGTACGTACCGATTGTGGAACGGTGGAGCAGGGAAATTATTTATGCTACCCCTGGCCCCGGAGCGGTTCTCTTCCGGTAGCGAGCGTACGGGGCAAAGGCAACGTCAATCCACAAGTTTGTTGGCCTCCCCTACTCCCTTCTCCAAGGGTTCCCCTGTGCTCTTACAAGGTACGCAAACCGTTGTAAGGAAAACTGGCGACACGAGGCAATGGTAGAGAGGCGGAGGAAATAAAATAAAATAAAACGAAGTGCCGTACGACAAGCAGCACTCGACGGACAAAGCCACGCTTTTTTGCCCTCGTACCGTTGCCCAACCGTTCATTAACATAAAGTAAACATATTTTTATGCGAGCGCGGTGTAATTTATGCACAAATGTGTTCGAATCATCATCGAGCACGAGTGGGTGTAGCTTTGCTTTAAGTAGGGAACACCGTCTTCACAACGGGATAAAGTAAAGGAAACTCTCTCAGCGATAGACGATTGCGAGTCAATGCAACTCCTGCTCGACTAGGAAAGCCATCGATGTTGCTGTGCGGAACTAGTACATCTAGCATTTACATCACTTCAGAATGCTATTCCTTTGCCTCTTAACACATTTTGAATTGTTTATAGTTTTTGCTAATAAAATGGAATGTGAATGTGGATAAAACTCGCTAGTTTTTTTGTTCTAATAGCCATGCATCCTTCTCTTGTGTTGTATTCTTTTTTTTTTTTTGTAGAAAGATAGAGAAATGTCAAAAGGGCGCACCATACAAGAAATGCCATTACAGCCATTGCCACTAAACTTTATCTCGAAAGCAGGTGGTGTTGTCTTTAAGAGACTTTTGTCTCTGACTTATCAGTTTTTGTCTTTTGTCGAAAACATAAAATCAAATATGGTTTTCCTAAATAATTACACAATAACAACTATAAACATTAATTCATCTAAGCATTAAAAGTAACTTGAGCCTATTATCATAGTTTTCTACCGGTTTTCCGAGTGCTTTTTTGTTTGTATATTTCGAAGTCAACAATAAAATGGTGAATTCGGTGACATAAATTTATGTTCTTAAGGGGACGGGAAACGAAGCGTAATCGCTAGCGTAATCGTGTTATTCTGCTGGTCCATCTGTCAAAAAGAATTTTGGCTCACCTACCCTATAATCGCATGCGTAATCTTGTCAGTACGTAAACAAACGAATCAATAGTTCATTCATCGTAATTATTTATCAAATTTCTATGATTATTTAGCGCAGTTTTTGTATTTTTAACAATAAACAACAAAATAATAGCAGTAGCTTCAAGAAATGTTGCCATTTTTACCAAATTGCAAAACATAAACAAAGCAAAGATGACGCTTGGCCTGAATATCGACGATACACGAGAGACCAGCGATTACGCTTCGTTTACCGTGCCCTTTAGCTGCTAACAATCATTTGATTTGTTTGTTTGCATCCACTGACTTATATTTTTCTAATTTTGGTCAATATCAAACTTCAAGCTTATTAATAATTTTGCCTCGTTTCCTTTATAAGCAGCTTTATAAAATAATTGTTGATACAAACTCTAATCTTTATATTTATAAGAATTCTAAATAACCAATTTATAAGTAAGAGACAAAATTAAAATCAATAGACAAACTCGGACGAACACCAGGCAAAAACTGATAAGTTTGAGATAAATGCTGATGCTCTAGTTTCATAATCTGATGTTCTATTTCAATAATGAGAGGTTTAAAGGCAAAAATAGGTGCTGATTGGTGAAATAAAAATCATAAGCATTATTTTACCTTTCAAAGTCCCTTGACATAGACAGAGGCATGGTAACAATAGTAAGGATGCTAGAACACGAATGCAACTTTAAGTTGAAATAGTAAGTAGCTCTTGCAACAAAATGTAATTTTCCAATTTTAAGTTTTTATTTCAACTGTCACAGGTACTCGATAGAAGTATTCAGCTGTTTAAACAAAACTCATTTTATAAACTTTGTGTTGTAGATGGTATTGATAAACAGAAAATATTACAATTCAGTTTACCAGCTAAACCAACATGTGTTTATTGCTGACATTTCATCGCAATCGTTTTAAGCTTCTCCTACCAGCTTGGATGTATGAAACGTTGCTTGTATCCATCTCCAGTGGACGAAAGCTATACATGGGAATGGTTAATTTCATTTCGTTCCAGTGAAACATTACATCCGCACCCAAAGAGAGAACACAAATAGCGAACTACGTCTATACGTAACGAAAGATCAAGTATGGAACAAAGAAAGTTCTTGTCGTTACCATCGAACAAAAATATGTCAGTAACAATATTTTCGTATTATGATAATTTCCATTTCCAAGGAAAGCATCACTGCAAGTTCCTACCGGTGGCGCTTCGAGGAATACGCTGTTTGACATTTTCCTCAGTTCCACGAACAACTGCTTCGCAATATCCTTAATTAACAAAACTTTACATGCACGATCACTATAGCGCCGACAAAGAGCATCGCTTCGTGTAATTGCTCTCCGATGCCTTAGTCGAAACACCATCGCAACTGAGCGTGGGAAACCGCTTGCTTCGGTGACTTTTGATACGATGATCAAACAAGAACCGTACCTCGTCGGAGGGTCGGAGATCGTTACGCAAAACTTACCATCAGTGTTCCAACGACGTGGTAGTAGTCCACCGAAAACCGGATGCACAGTAATCGGCGTGGTGTGAGGTACGCTAGGACAAGGTGGGCTGTGCATCGTTCCACGCCCCCGGGTGGATTTAAATCTACGTGTACTGGGGGAGGAGAGGCGAATATGTGCACCGGAAATGTGCAACTCGCTCACGCGGGACGGTGGAAAGGGGTTTGCATCGGTCGATGCCGGAACATCCGAATCCTGGCAGCGAAGAAATGGCACACACCAGTGCCGGCATGATGAAGAAAGGAACCTTCGGGCACACAATAGGGGTAAGAAACGATACACACACGCAACAACACGAGACAGCCCGGTACAGCAACGGCAAGCAAACGACACAAACATTCGCCTATTAGACATGGGGGTAACAACGATCCGGGCAAAGCCGGTGGCCAGAGCGTGCTTCCAGCACGAACCGAGTATCTTTCCTTCGCAATCAAGTCGCACAACTTCTTCATCGGTTCCATCTTCACCCCACTCCCCTGCGCCTCCCTTCCTGACTCTATTTAAAGCTCAAGAAAGCGTTCCTCGCATCTCATTTGTGGTAGACGTGGACCGGCCGGAGGCGGAGGAGGGAATCATTTCTTATGCACCCTAAGAACGCATGGAACGCCATCCTGTGCGCGAATGGTATGGAATGTGGGTGGGCGGGGGAAGGTGGAAAAACATTGAATGCAAGTCCCGTTTATTGGAAAACTCGTTCATCTGGGTGAGAAATGTGACTTGGGAGTAAGTCGTTATCGGCCACCGGAGGCCCGTACGGAGCCGGCGCGCAAAAGAAAGAAATGCACGCCCGGTGCATGGACACGCTTGTTTAAAATACCCGCTCCTCGATTATCCCCCACTCCTCCCCTCCCTTTCCCAAAACGGACGCCCATTCTCGCCATCAAGATACACCAAACAAACATAACTATTTCACCTCGCCCCTGACAGGGGGTGGTGGGCGTGGGCGGTTCGCGCGTATTTGGTTCCCGTACCGAACTGAACAACCGAACCCCCGACTGGTTTGCATTCGCAGCGCAAGGTCCGACATTATGAAAATTTGTTTAGCTATTATCGATTCGTGCAGAACGTAACTGATTGGCTTTAAACGGGCAGATGTTGCAGGGTGTCGATGACGTGCTTCGGACAGTGTGGAGGAAACGATGCAAATTCTTTGTTTTCCACAATGTTCATTTACATAAAACAATTTGTTTTGAACGATTTGATACATTAGAATACGAATAGTTTATTATTGAATTCACTTCTTTTAATGGTCAAATCAATCATCAATCGGAGTGTTTTATTAAAACAAACACAGTAAAATGTCGAGAATAATCAATTATGGAATGCTATTACAGAGTTTCGATCCATATAATGGAATGTTTCAATAGGCAAAGGGAACATTTTAAAAGCATAGGGGTTAAATTCAATCGTTAGAGAAAACATTGCAATCATATCGAGTAATGTGTCCGATAGTTAAGGGATATGGGGAAGGTTGCAACGCGTTAGGGGAGGAAGTTGTCAACGTCACAAAAATCCTTGTTTGATGGCATTTGTTTTAATTTCGATTCGTACCAGTATCAACTACGTCCACGCAACAAATGTTAATTAATTACTGTGTATTTTTATTCATCTATCAATCCAGTTAAAATTTGTGTTTTTAACATTAACTAAAAACCTGTCTTGGTTGAAAACAACGATTTTTGAACGTTTTATTAACAGGAGGAACATCAGTTACCAACAATAAACAATGAGTTTTGCGAACTTGGAAGCTACTCTAATCGATTGCAAAGTTTTTTTTTTTTTTAATTTTAGAGACTTTGACCTATTCGGTCATTCGTCTCTTTCGATTGCAAAGTTCCCTGGTGGGTTCGCACGATTCCGATTGATATTTATATTAGTCTTCTGTATGGTTGCGAAGTTCCCCGATGCGTCTGTAAATATTTCCTGTGTCGATGACACTTTCCTTCTACCACTTGAAACATTCCATTAATGAAACTCTGTAAATGCCAAAAGAGATGATGAGAAATACCAACAAAGCTTTCTCAAAACGTAGTTGAGATGATTGAAATAAATGATGATTTTTCGTTATCGATTATTCGTTTCGATTTTACACATTTCGTTACTCGTCCATGAAACTTTGAACATCTCAAATTGAATATTTCTTATTCACTTTACTAATTATATAATATTGTGCCATTAGATGGACAAATAGTATGATTTCAAACAATTTTTATAAACTAATCAAACATGTTTAGTTGAACTGCACAATTAACTTGACCAGTTTTTTCTGTGTTGTTTAGAGACAAAACTTTTATTTGCTCCAAAAAGAAATAATATGATAGTTTATACATATTAGAAATTACCATTTATTTGTTCCAAAAACGATTCCAATGTTTCATGCATCTTAAAAACTACATGATATTTTCACATTTAAAGAAGCTACCTGTTCTAAATGGTAATTGAATAAGTAGAGTAGTAAGTTAAATTTTATGTTAATAGATATAAGATACACACCTCAATTAAGGAACGAAAAATTGTAATACATCATCGCTTCGCAACTTAACAAGAGGGTTGTCTTCAGCTGTGTGAGAGAAAACAACAATAGTAAAACATGCTAGCACTAGGAACGAAGCCAAGTAAAAAGATCCCCCGCTGGTCCGTGGTCAAGCGATCGACAATAGGCAAACGCGCTCCAGGACGGCATGTCAGCATTCCGCTGGCAAATTGGAACCTCGTTCCCCCACCGGCGCCGGCCCCTCTCACTTCCCACACAATTATTCTTCCGCTTATCGGCCGCTGATCTCGCCGAAAGCACGTTCAGGCGGGTGCTTGAGATCTTCGGCTTCTTTAAAAATGCCCCACAAGGCACCGTTGCTACCGGGAAGAAATAAAACGAAGCACAGAATCGGAGCGAGCCGTTCCTGGAAAAACTCTTCCATTTCGGCTCCGTCTGTATCGGACACTCTCCATCGGAACGCTCTCGACCTCGCACACTCTGCGCCCGACCACTTGCCGCGCGGCCAAACGGAAAGCTCACGACATGACTCGCTGTCGAGCGATAACAATTTGCAAAAGGCTTCACTCCGCCCGGCCAAACGGAACCGACAGAAGATTATGCTAGTTATGCTTGATTTATGCTGCGGGCTTACCGGCAGGGCGTGCCTCTATCTCTGATGAAGAAACCCCTCCACACACACACGCACGCACACAAAATCGTATGTTCAGGCCGAGCAGCTCCTTGGTAGGGCTTCTCGTTTCGTTACTGATCCTGATGGGAGACGCTCCGGCTCGGGGTTGAAAATTCACATCAATTTCCCACGGCTTCGCTACAAATTGCCAGCAGGGATCGTGCCGGGGACGAACCCGAGGGAAAACCCAGCCCAGGCCCGGGCTGCCTATATATCGGACGGATAGCGATAATTTAGGGTAAAATTTACGCCAAGCTTACGCTCGCCAGGAGCCGCTCCGGAAAGGGCGCCGCACGAAAACGGCTTCGAAAGGGGGATTTTGAAGGAATTCAATTGCGAAACTAAATTGAATACATGCATTTGTGCGCTGGGACGTGGATGCACAAACGCGCCGGAAGTTTATGCCAGGTGGAAGCCGGACTCGGTGCGTTCCACCGTAAATCGACTTGGATTAGGCGCAGGGAACAGGATGAACTGGGAGCAGTGTTCTGCCAGCTACCTTCTGGCAGTAGCGCAATCGGATCATCGCGCATTCGTAGGCTATCTGAGGCTATGTTAAACTATGGAAACCATGGTGGGCACTTTTCGGAAGCAAGTTTTCGACAAAGCTTGAATTTCTCAGAGTTAACAGAAACAGAAAGCTGTTTAGTTGATTATGAAACCTTGCAATTTTCAAAAAGAACACTTACGTCCCGGAATATTCATTGGAGTAACAAAAAAACGTCGTTGTTCACAGACATATAAACATATTTAGAAATTCCGCAGTTCCGTTCTCCTGCCGCAGCTATTTTTCTTTCCTCATTTGCGGACTGACAAACCAAACCCACTTTAAATGAAAGCAACAAATAACTATAATAGGAATGTTGCAATAATAACGCATGTTTGAACACCGATAGAACTGTAATCACTCCAGCATAGAGTGATTGGCTGTCAATCAGTAAGCTTCTTACGTCGCCACAGTAGAAAAACTGAACGACAAGGTGTTAACATTTCAAAATTGTCGGATTATGACGTGTACATAATGTAATTGTGTTCATGAGTTAAAAACATAAAATTTAAAATAGTAACTTTTTTTTCATATGATAATGCAAAAAACTCATTTAAATTATTCGAGAACTCAATTCCCAATATTTGTCGAATTTCAATGAAGATAAACCTCCAAACAGTTGCACCTCAAATGATATATTTCTAAACCGTTTAAAAAACGAAATTTAGCCTTATCAATGACCTATATGACATAAGAGGCCACAATACGCATAAAGGGAACTACTATTCTTGTTTAATTAAATAAAATGGATCGAAGATAAATCTGTAAGTCACACATCAAAACCACCCCGTGAAGACATTCCGTTGTAACATGTCTGTAAGTTCATGTTGAAAATGATTTCTAATAACTACTTTAAGCAAACGTAAAAATTTTTATTATTCAGTTGTTAAAAAACCAATCTCACAATCACAATTTTGTTTCAAAGCAAAATAAGTGCGCTACATTGTTAAAATATTTTTGCCTATTAAAATAAAGTGCGACCAAAGTCGAAAGACTCATTATTTAAAGTGTATACCTTTGTCACAAACAATGAATACTCATATAAACATTTCATTACTGGGTAGAAACCGTTTGAATAGTAACCTCTAGATGTTGTCAAACATGTTAAACGACGTTACGACAAAGGTCGTGGAAGAAGAACAATACAATAAAAACCTTTACATTTTTTCGATAGATAAATATTCTCATCTTCAAAAGAATGGTTTTCGATGCTTAAGAAAAAGAATTGTATCTTTTGTTTGTGTTAACTTTAGTCCAAGTTACACAATAATAAGCTTAAAACATAAATCGAGCTCGATTGCACAACAAAATAACAGGTGAAAGTTCAGGCCAGCCGTGATTGACCTAATTCCACCCCAATTTTTCTATCACCAACAACGGTTTTGTGCCTACCGTTCACAAGCTCGGAGCTGGGAGAAAACAATGTGCGAAATACAAAAAGAAAAGTATCAACTCAAGGCAGCAGCTTCGCCACCCGGTACCACTTGTAAATCGCACTTCCAAGGGAGGGCAGTTTAAAGTCCCTTTTCCTGATTCCGGCCCGTCGCGTCTTGAAGATTCAACAGCGCCATTTTAACTGCCGATGACAAACGTACACACTCCCGGATAGGCCGAGGCCGACCGGGGTGGTTGTTTTCGAGCAGCTTGAAAGTTTCATCGGAAGCGTTTATCACTTTTGCCCGAGCGCTTTATGTGTTCTGCAGCTAAAAAGCTCCGCGAACCAGAGTGTCCTTGTCGGAACGGAAGTCGACGTGGGCTCGGCCGGGTCGAGGAAATCGGACCTCGCTGTTTGGGTAGATTGTGCAAGGAAAATAAGCCGAGCAAACGAACGGAAGGGGGGAGGAGGACAGCGAGGGCAAGGGAAATGGGATGGATAAAAACCACACCCGTGGACAGACGCGACGCGTATTTTGAGGTCAGGAACGGGCCGAGGGGCGGGCACTGGAACGGGAAACAAAATGGAAACGTAAGATAAAAATCTTGATTCATCTCCACCCATCCAGCGGGGCGTTTCGCTCACTGTATTCGCCGCCCGTGCACTGTGGGTTAACAATTCGTTCCTCTGGATGCTGGAAAGCATCTAATATCTCGTTTTTATTTATTTCATACCCATTTCTATCCGTGCTCTTTGTCATTTCATGCTTGTTCTGCCCGTTTCTTTTTTTCGTTTCTTCAGCATTGCCCATTTGTCCCACGCGTGGCGGAGGCGTTTGCCACAGTTTGCCCAAGAACCCACTATAAGCCGACTTGCTTCAAGGCTGCCGACGTCAAACGACGATGGAAATGGCATTCCGATGGATGGCAATGGCGAACCGCAGCCACGTGATAACAAGCCGAGCCTGGCAGGCGAATAGATTTCTCTCACATTTTATGCAAATTCCTTTTTTATTCCACTGGATGACAACTGTTTCCTTTCATTGCCAAAGATGTACAGCTGCGGTTTCGGATCGAACCGGCGGAAGTGGGAGGAACGGCGAAAAAAAAGCCTCCACTTCCGTCCGATGGAGACGCCTGGTAGTCCGTACTCATTTCGGATGGACGATCGATTTGGATTTTTGCCCTCCTTCTTATTTTCTGTTTTTCCTTCTCGAGCCCAAGCAGATCACAGTGGCATAAGATGTGATGATTTTAACGCCTTTGCAATATCCTGCGGCCGGAAAGAAGGAAAAAACAACTAGCTAAACAAATGGTGACAGCTAACGGCTGTAAAATAGCATTGAAACCTATAAACCAATCAATATTCAATACGTAGTCCTTCTGCAACCCCTCCCAATGCATTTCAATCGTATTATGCACGACAGCTCGACAGTACAGCCGGCGGTGAATCGATTTGCATGAAATGTATTCGAAGACGAGCAAAGATGCGAATAAATTGACGCGAACAAACTCATTTCTCGAATAAAGTCTTACGGACTCTATTTATGTATATGAGGAATGGTGTGGAACAACGATTTAAGGAGTGAAATTGAGGATAGATATAAGCTATTTAAAATTTGTGTATAAAATAAAATGCATGGTCACTTTACGGTAAACAACATGAAAACGACCAGGCGCCTCCATTGAAGCACACGGTTTCTAATGTATTCCCATACACTTTTTTCATCGAGTCGTAGTGGAGGCGCTTCAGTGTAAACCCTTTCAAAAACAATTTCTAACATTCTATTGTGTTTATACAAATCATCAAAAATTGTGTTTAATTACTACTAGTGACTGTTTGTCTAAAATAAAAAGAGGAAAAGTTCAGATTTGAAATGATTAAAAAACAGATGCTAAAAGAAATGCAACCATCCTCTATGTGAGAGTATTTTAGAATTTTGTTGCTTATTATAAAACAAAATTGTATTATTGTATCGAATGGTAAGGAAGTGCGGTGGGGTTTACTGGTTTCTTGACCAATATAGCTCCAGCCTAAACTGTTCGCCTGGATAAGTGATTAAAGCTGTCAGGGAACGACTTCAACGAAAATAAAAAAGTTGTGTACGTTAATGTTTTTAAAAATCCATATACTTTTATATGATCTCAGATGCCAAGGTCGAATGTCGAATCAACGTCGGTTTAAAGGGAGTTTTACAATGTTTCATTTAAAAAAATTGAAATAGCGCTTCTCCTGTTTTTGCCACCTCGCGAGCGTTTTTCTTTTCTGATGAAATCTATTTCTAGGCTTCTATCTAAGCTTTTCAAAACGGCATACTTTGGTTCTTTAGCTACAAGAATATTCTGAATAGAAATATAAAAGGTTAATGGCTCCAAAACCCCACCTCCACTGTGGTTTAAGGGGGATGTATTTAAAAAAAGATTTAGATAATTTCGATCAACGTTCTACATTCTATAACGGGTGTTAGTAAAAAATGTAGAAAAATATAGGAAAAGGCTGACAAGGTGTTTGAACTTGATAAAAAATCTCTTAAACACAGCTAATTTGACCTATAACCTAAAACGAGAAAATTTAACTGATTTGTTCATCCAGAAAGACTGGGTATTTTGATTGGTTATATATGATATCAAAGATAAACAGACAAAACATGTCCACTTTGGCAGAGTTCAATACCGAAGCCCTCCGAATTTGAGAAAAAAGAGCTGGAAGTCGCAAGTGTGCTGCATGAAACAGTTTTGAAACACGTTTGAGCCTGGTAAAAAATCATGCTTATTCGAAAACATATACATAAACAATGAAATGGAAGTAAAGATTTCAATAAAATCCGACTATGTGTTACAAAATAGTTGATGTTGAAATTTGAATACGAATATATTGTACACCGTGTAAAATGTAAAAGTGAAGTTGGCACAAAGATGATAACGGAAAGCTTTAACCATGTTCTAATGCTCGTAAAGGAATAAGAAAAAAGTATGAAGTAATGCCCTATAATTTCAACAAAGAAGATAAAAACTTCAACTTTGATTTTCAAAACAAAACATATAAATTGCAAATTGTGTTAAGCTCAATCAAATTGAGATGTTTAAGCTAAAGGAATTGAATAAAAGCTTGAGTAGACGATGATAGTTCTATTATAAATCAAAATAAATCCAAGCAACATTTTTTCCCGAGAAATCAAACCACACCGGGAGCCTGGAAACTGTTTAAATAAAAACCCACCACTTTTGAAGCATCTCAACTTCACGGTTTGATGTATAACGCTCTGCAAAGAGCTGTCGGAAGGGGAAGCAAAACAAACCCAGCGTCATAACGGAAGATTGTTAACAAGCCAACCAGCATGTTGTGCTGTTGCGCGGGATTGAAGTGAATAAAATAAAAACCAAACCAGGTTTCACCGGCCGCCCGCAAACGTTTGGTCACAGCCCGCCAGCGACTCCCCCCTCGGGTATCCTTATCGCCAGCAAGCGCGCTGGAATTCTAGCAAAACCCCGTTCCGCGAGCAAACTAAAAAGCGGGAAGTGAAAGAAAAAAAAACGATGAGGCAGGTCGACCAACGCAGCCCAGCACAAGCCATTTTACGATAATTGACAGTGGCAAGACCGGGCACGGAACAAACTGTGACCCAGACGCGCTCGGAACGCTACCTTTCCTGCACCAATCTGGCTAGTTAAAACGGTCCACTCCACCTTTCTGGTCCCATCCACCTCCAACTCCACGCTGCGGTGTCCGTTTGGCCGTAGATGAAACACATCCACACTGGCTAGTCAATTCCGGCGGCACAATTTATGGCGCTAGTTTCGTGACACAACCCGTCGTCCTCCCGCTCTTTGATGCTTGGTTTTTCTCTCTTCTCTTTTTTTCCCCTTTGCTGAACCATGGCCAGCCCCGGCGAGCGTGTGAAAAACTACCGGAACAGAACCCGTTACGAAGGATACCGCGCCCGGCCGACTGCCGGTGGACGATAAAATTAGGATTGCTTTTAATTTTTATCGCCCATGGTGGACATTTCTTGTCATTATCGTATAATTGATATCGTTAACAGATATCCTTTGATTAACCGTTCAGTGTGTCCCGTTCTGCAACACTTTGACGGTACGGGTGCCCTCGTAGGCAGTTTTTCTCGTTTTGCTTGCTGACCTTTGGCAATTTCAGTTAATGGTTGTGATAATGCCTAACGGTTGGCATTCAGGCAAACATATCAAAGAATTAAACCGTTTGTCGGGCATTTGAAAACCTATTCGACACGAATCGATTTAGAACATTCCTTGATAACCATAAACGGAAAACCTACAGTTTTTTTTTACATTTAATGGTACAGTTTGGAAAGGTTGTTTTAAAATTCTTGCATTAATTTTCATTTATGTGTAAAATATCTCCTTTTACTTTTTGTTTTAAACACCTCAAAAACTCAATCATACTATTTTTTATGAATTTGATATTTTTCCTTCCTCCTACTCATCAATGTCTCTATGAAGTTGATGACAGCCCTAATTTCTGTTAGCTTCATCATACTTTATTTACACTGTGCTTCCAAACACACAAACACACATGTGTCTCGCGGGGGGAAGGAAAAAATCTCGTTAACCGTAAAGATCCATTTCAGCGCGAACGATTAAGCTTTTTTTTTTCGTCCCGTTCGTCTTATTTCCATCCGACTTTAATATGTTTGCTTCGTCGTGCATCTTTATCAAATCTGTCCAAACAAGCAAAACAACAGCCCAACGACATCGCAACGCATTTCCGTTTCCAGCGTCTGCGTCGCAAAGATGCGTAGCCAAATTGTTTTTATTCTTGTTTGTTTTTTTCTCTTCTTGACATTCGCTTTATTCCTTAAAAAAAATCTGAAGAAAATCGCGTCGGGCACGCGCTTCTGATGGCTTTTCCGGGAATGTCGGAATGGACGTGAGACACCAGTTGTTTTTATCTCTTCTTGCTTGCTTTCCCTTCATCGTGATCCCGCCATGATGATCATAATAATAATTTACTTAACCCCCTCTCGATATCTTGAGTAATCTTAAGCGCCTTTCGTGGTGGCCGCGAAAAAAAGAAAATAAGCTACGGAAAAGCTGATCATTGAAGAGAGTGAAAAGGGGACAAAATCCGCACACCATATTCCATCATTAGGGTAAATATGTCCCCTGTCGAGCCGGGAGCTGCCAACGCTGCTTCACATCTGCCAACGACCGCCGATGAAAGCCTCCTTCACAACCTAACACCCCGCTTATATAGGGAACAGCTTTCGAGCTGTTTTCGCCCTCCAGCCGTCTTTTAGATGATCTAAATCTTCACCCAAAGACCGCGAGACGAAAGAAGAAAGGCGACGAGCAGCGGAAAACGGAAGAAAAAAAGTCCATCACACTCGGCGAATCTGATCAAAACAAAAGTATAAATTAAGCATTATGTGTTTTTCATTTTGATCCCAAATTTATTGCCATACTTCGCTTTTATGGACTACCGGATCGGATCGGTTTCACGAACGACATTCGTTTGGCCAGCCCCCGGGGGACTTCGGTTACCCGCCCGGTGCGAGTGTGTGCGTCGTAATTTTCCTCGGAGAACGCTTGAAAGGCTAGAAGAATGGAAAAAATAAGAATGGAGGCGCAACATGCCGAAGGATGCGGTAAACGTGAACCATTTACCACATGCCTTGCGTGGAGACCGTGGAGACCGATGATCACACACACAAAAACACACACACACGCAGAGAATTCGAAAATGATGCGTTTGTTGATGGTAAAGGCCGATCGGATGCCGCCTGATGAGAAGTTGAACCACACACAGACGAACACACACATGTATAGGATATAGTCACCAATAATGTAGGACATTAGTTTAGGGATACACATTAGAGCAGATCATATCAATAAGCCTAACCACGCTGATTTTATTCTTTTAAGAATTTCTGCATAATATGTTTGAACAAATAGCACACACCATTATGTCTATAAATAGATTTCGATCTTATAAAAAAATAACAAACACTAAATCTGGGTGCAAAATAATATTACACAGCCTAAAGCTCTTTCTGAAAACTATTTCAAACTACCATTTTAAATTATTCCAGTACGAGTTATTTGCAGTACAAATGCAATTGATGCATTACCCTTTTCTGACTCCTTGTTTTAGTTAAAACATATATCAAGCCATGTTAATTGGAATTTACAGCAACCACTGATAGGTTAACCAAGCATCCAACAGTAAAAGTTAGGTAAATGATGCACCTTATCATATAAAAAGGGCATTATAAATTGATTAGAAACATAACTCTATTCTCAGTAACTCATCGTTCATTGCGAAATCACACACTTCTTCGATAAGGGTTTTTGAAGTCCAAGTAGATATTTTTTGCATATAAAATATTTTTTCCAACAGTGAAAAAAAAAACTCAAAAGATCTAAACAATGACACCAGCTTAGCTTTTTAAAAACAAACTCAAGTGAAAAGGTAAATGTTTCGAACCCGTAAAATAAAACAATAAAATTGATATCCGCAAATGTAAGAAAAGAAAGTAATTCGGATATAAAACGTGTTACTAATACTTATCTAAGAAAAATATGAGTCAACTACACACTCCTATGAAAAATGTTGTGCTCAAAGAACGCAGGCCTTCAAGGCCGCTTTAAGCCAGTTATTGTCAAAAGTTTAAATTTAAACGCTTGCACAAACATTCTAAGTCCGATTTGGCTGATTCATTTAGCTACGCTCTCGCAGCGCCTGCCGAGATAAGTCAAAAGTTGTAATACAAACGACTCCGCGTAGCATCCAAAAGTGAATAATCGTTTATTTGGTTGGAGAATGAAGATGGAAGAATACTTTCCGAGGAAAAACATTATCATCGTTCTTGCAAAGAGACAAGAACAACACGAGGGAAAAAAAACAACACATTCCACTTCGTCACCGAACGTCCCAGGTCTGGGTCAAATGGAAGCCAACGTACCCGAAAGCGGCGCTTGCCCGGCCGTGCCAAAAATCTAGGAATCGCAAAAAGGCCAGCCAGCAATCCCAACACCATTTCGAAATAAATTGCTTTCGAAAAGAAATTCCACCCACTGTGGGCGAAGGTTGGTTTGTTGGGGAGGGGGGAGGGCGAAGTGGATTGTCTTACAGCCGCGTTGAGTGCTTCTGACTCCGCCCTGCCCACCCCTTTCCATCCTCACCGGCGGGGAAAGCGAGCTTATCTTAGGCAGAGTCATCTTGCACCAGACCACGAACCCGGGAAAGATAAGAAAATCGTAGAAAACAAATTAAAATATTTCAGACATTTTTCGTTCATTCGCACCGCACACCGCATACCACCGCAGTAGGCGCAGCTTGCAGAGAGAGAGCGGTCGCAAAGCCGTATTGTTTCTGTGACGAACCGCACGTACACACGCACACACACACGAACACAACATCGAACTGAAGATGGGCGTTTTAAAAAGAAAGTCGGATCGAAAAAGTTCCGATCGCAAAACAAAAGAAAACCGTCGGCTGCTGAAGGGATGGCACAACAAAACCAAAGGTGGGCGCCGCCAACTTTCGAGGCCAAGGTTGTCGTACGTTAAGCCGCGGGACCGCAAGTTGGACGGTGTCAGCTGTCAGGGCTGCCAGCTGCAGCAGTGTTGCCGCGATCGCTGTTTGGGAAACAATTTATCGAGCCCGTGTGCTTATTTTACACCTCACGGCGGTTACGCGGCGGGTGCGTGCGTGTGTGTGCGACCATCTACGCTTTTCCCGTGTGTCACCAAAAGATCCACCAGTGTACGGTTCCTTCCCCCAAGGGTGGTTGGGTTTGATCTTCGCGAAAAGCCCGAAGGAAACAGCTGCGACACCAAGGGAGTCGTACAGATAGTAATAAGTCGTTTCGGAGAACTGGTCGAAAAGTTTCGGTAATAGAATTGCTTAGAGCTGCGAGCGCTCGGATGGGTTTTTGTGTTCCTAGAATAAAGTTAATTAATTTTAGCACAATACTCGAGTTCTTGAAAATATTCATACACGAATTCAACTTGTATTCATGTATAAGTCATATCAAGTGGCTGTTTAAACCAAATATTCAATTTATTATTGTGATAATAACATTATTTTATGTTCTCAAAACAAGATGTTTCGAGAGTACACAGAGCAACACAAATATCGTCTAATTTCAAGAAGAGAGCTACCAACTTTCAGATCAACCGATTATCTGATTCTGTTCTGATCTGCGAATGGCTACTGTTTAATACACTTATTGATTTTTGTTTAGGCATCCGGGTATTTTCAACACTTTTCCATAAATACAGTTTGCTTCTTCGGTGTGAACAAATTATAAAAATCTAACCAAATCTATTTATTATTTTTATGAAATCCAATAACTTTCAAATAAACACTGCTATCCCTAAAAAAAACGTCAATTCAGAAAAGAAATGTGCACTGGAAAGGAGATACAGAAAATTAAAAAAGAAAAAAACTATAAAAATGTAAAAAATAGGTAGATTCAAAAGTAAGAAATTCAACGATTTTATAATAAAAACGATGCTACAAATAGATCTCAAAGAATGAAACAAACGCAAAATGTAATAGCCTCGCAAGCAAAACGCAAAAGGAGAGCACGCGTACGGGTGAAGTACACAAAAAATCAGAATCTCCAAAGGGAAACCAAAAAGTGCACTGCACAGCATCCAAGTCTGCACAAAAATGACATAGTACTAAGAGAAAGAATTTAAATGAAAATGCCACTCCATTCAGGAGTAGTCTAAAACTATAGAATTCTAGCCTTAAAGTGTATATGAATATATTTTTTTACATTAAGTTAAAGCCTTTTGTAAAAGGTTGAACTAGGAAAATCTTTGGGCAGGAAAGTGGAACATGAAAAATTATACAATAAAGCCAAATAAACCCATTCTTTCACATTTCGTGCGAAAGCATAACTCGCTTCAAAACACTTCTCAAGCAAACCGACACCATAAGGTGACAAAACACCGTCGGGGCTCAAAGATCAAAGCCACGGCGAGCCGAGGAATGAAACATTTCATTTCCTTGCCACCAAAAACAAAACAAAAAACGCACTCCATTCCCGCAACCGAACCCGGTACAACCCCGCGGCACCGGGTTTTGTTCCCATGCTCGTTTCTCGCTCGGAAACATTGGCCCCGGCTACGCAAATAATTAGTTCCCCGGGATTACTTTATTATGCGATTATGGAAAAAACCGAACGGTGGAAATCCGCTAACCGAGGACAACGAACCGGGGCGGATGGGAGGGGTAGACCCTCCTGGGGGCATGGCGACCGCACACCGGGCCGGATGTTGCGCCTCCTGCCATGCCGTGTGTTGGTGGTTGAAAGTGGCTAGAGGGTCGTAATGCAAAGCGAGAAATGAACCAAACGCCGTACGTTGACGTCGACGACGGGGTCCTTTGACGGCGGAAATGGTGCAGGTTGTGTGAGATTTCATAAAATAACTACACACCTGGGAGCGTCTGATTCGTGGACTCCGCTCACCCCTCGCCAAACCCTCGCCATCGTCATCGCCTGGGGGCGGTACTTTCTGAGCCGCTTTTCGATGGAGGAAAGTCCCCGGAAAAAAAGCGTTACTGCGAAGCGCGCGAGAAGCTTACCGTCGTGGGAGCGGGGGAGCCACACTTGGCTCCAAATCATTGGCATAATTGATTCCACGGGTGCCACCGAAAGCTTTACGAGAAGCCACGCCCGCCACAGCAGCCCACCGAAACCCCGCGGGGGTCCGGATAACCACGGCCTGTTTCAGTTCCTTATTTATGTTGTCCCCCCATGTGCTCGGCAGCTTTTGAGTTGGAGGAAGTTTTTGTCTTCCTTATTTGAGCTAGCCGAGGTGCCGAGTGTGCAAGATTTACAACGGCGCACTCGATGGTGCTTCAGGTGAAGAATGGTACCACTTAAAGAGCGGCACCCGATGCACGAGCGAAAGGCATTTAAGGCATCCACTTAATGCCATTGGGGAAGGGAAAAAGAGTACTAGTTTTCTTACTCCGACGACGCATTCCAAGCGACAAAACGAATTGATTATGCAACAGTTGTACTTTATAGCTGGAATGTAATTTTTCAAGTTTGAAATTTTGTGATTTATCACACTATTGAAACAATTATTTTAATGGTTTTCACTTTAAACGTAAGGCATTTCATGAAACTTTCAAGCTTTAAAAGCTTCATCGCTTGGTCGGTTGGACAAGCTGGGTTTTTAATTAATTAAATTTCTAAGAGAAAGGATATCCTTGCAATTGAAGTGTACATTACGGAGTACCTTATCGAACGAGAGAAAAATGGAAATACTTTCCTGCAAAATTGCAACGTATGCAGCACCAACCAGAAATCCTTTGTTCCGATTTGTAAACATTATTGGATCAATAGTTGAAAATGAAACAACTATTTTGCTAACAAACACAACCACTAAGAGCAAACAAAACCATGATTAGACAAATGACATACGTGTGGTTAGTTTTTCATTTTACATACTACCACACGTATGTACATACATCACGCTTACATAATTTGCATCACAAATTGATCCGTGACCTATCCTCAAAAAGTAAACATTATCATACAACCAACTTCATTTGCATTCGAAAATAGCAACAACAATTTATGAACGAGAGTTCCATCTTATCGCATCGGATTATCGCAAAATGTTAGGTATCCGGAACAATTATACAGCGGTGAATAGGAATAGTACAAGTAGTAGTGGCTCTCATTAAGCTTTAATTTTTTATAAATAAAGAAAATTCTGGGGTATCCGGAACGATTACACAGAAGTGAATAATTAGAACTTGTACAAGTGGTTAACTATCATTAAATTTTAAATTTGGTTGAGAAAAAAGGAAAAACATGAAAACGAGTACCTAATCAACTGGAAAATCATTTTAAAAAAAGCTAACAGACACTGAAATTGGAATATTGGGTATCCGGAACGATTATACAGAAGTCAATAGAAATTGCACAAGTGATTAACTCTCGTTAAGTTTTAAATTTGGATAAATAAAGAAACTATGAAAAAGTATGTAAAGAACTGGTACACACTGCAATCAGAATTTTGGGTATCCGGAACGATTATGCAGAAATGAATAGAAATTGTTCAAATGGTGAGCTCTCATTAAGTTTTAAGTTTTCTTAAATATAAAAAATTAATGATAATATTAAAACGAGTAACTAAACAACTGGTAGATAATTTAAAAAAAGCTTGAATTTAAAAAACGAATTCACACTGAAATTGGCATGTTTAGTATCCGGAACGATTACACAGAAGTGAATAGAAATTGTACAAGTGGTTGATTTTCATGATGTTTTCAATTTTGATAATAAAGGAAATTTAATGAAAATAGAAAAACAAGTAACTAAACAACTAGCAGATGGTTTAAAAAAAGCTAACATTTAAAAACTAATACACACTAAAATTGCCAAACATTTCAATTTTACAAGATATTTTTCTGACTGACTAAACCGGGCAATATGAATATTGTCATGATATACCTACCAACAGCCCACAAACACAAACGACCATGGATGGATAGGTTGCCTCGTTTACACAATCAAATAATGATGCGTTAAATTTGCGTAAAATGTAAGCACGCATCAGTTTGCGACGAGCTTGTTTGGTTATCCTGGAATAGGAGACAGTATGACGCTTGTCTTGTGCCAGCAACGTAGAAAGTGGAAGCCCGGGTAATGCCCGAAGGATAACAGATGCAGGATCGAGCTGCCTGGGAATGGTCGTCATACTGAACGAAGGACTGGATGGGCGATTCCTCAATTTGGTTGGTCGAACGATTTGAATAATCAATTCACTGGCACTGGGTGGCATGATTCTCTAGCCCCATTTTACCACTAGACCGTCTCGACTTGCTCCTATCAGTAACAAATCGGTTCCCTGAGAGAGTTTCCGCCATGGTATAGGCTCGGAAAAGCACAGCGAGCCTTAGGATGGACCTTTTGGAGTTGCAGATTTAACCTTCGTTTTATACTTCAAGGTCCTGTGAAGTGAAAACGTTATTACATTTGTAAATTAATCGAATAAAAAAACTCGTCACAGAAAATATGATCATAGACAAAATATTGTCACGTAATCAATACTATGGAAATAAAGTTTTTCTTGAATACCAAACACTGCGTTTTTTCAGACATCTTGCAAAAATGTGTCGATAGGTTACGAACAATAATGAACCTCCAAATCATCGACTGATACGGAATCAGGAAAAAGTATCATGACGACAACAAGAAAAAAAAGCAAATTCTAACGAACCGCGGATAATGTGGAAACTTCCTACCACAGACCACAAAACGCATTGACAGAAAGAAAAAGCAAAGCAAGCCGGCAAACCCGGAAGAGGAAAACAGTTGATGGCAATTTCGCGAAATTCCACATAACAAAGATTTGCACCCCTTGCCCCCCCCCCCCCCCCCTCGCCCCGCATGCCTTCCGCCGTGGGCCGAGGAGTTCGTTTAGGCTCATGAATGTGGGTCACGTCCTCGGCACGATCCCCGGCATCCAGAGTTCGGGCAATCCAGACCAGCAGCCTACGAAAGCAGCCGGCACCCGACGACAATGGGCAACGAGATCGCGTCCATCGATGAGGGAGAGTACACCCACTGGTTTTCCCCCGGCTGAAAGTTGAACCGGAAGGCTGCAGCACGGGGCATCTGCAATCCTTACACCAAAGTCTAGTCCCCGTACCATCTTCGGTTCGCTCGTTAGGTTCGTGCGAATATCCCTCCCCAGTGCGCTCGGGCTCCATTTGATCCCGCCCGTAAAGCAGCGCACTGATTGAGCCTGACGATGGTCCCTGGGTGGAATTTAGAGCGGTAGATCTCCACACCGACTCGTGCACTTCCAGAACCGCCATGAACGTCACCTCGGAGCCTACGATTGCAGAACGAACATAGACCACCAGAGTGAAAAGGGAAGTATTCTTCACGGCTCGACACTGATGCTTCTGCTTCTGCTGCTTCTGGTGTGGTTCTCATTTCCATTTACGCGAATAAAAAAAACACACACACACAGTGACATGCCATTCCACTCTGAGCCAGATTTCCCAGCGCAACGGAGACGGACGGAACGGAGCGAGATTGAATATCTGTTTATTATAGTTTATAGCGGGTGATTTCGGTTGATGTTGGTCGCCGTTTTTTTTTTAAGGCAAGCGAAGGAAAGCGGCCACCGCTGACGTTGAGTAGAAGACTCGCGGCTTGAAGCAAATCGGATGAAATCGAAGTCGTTCCACGGCGGGCTCCGGGCAATGAATAGCAAACAGAGGACTTCAACAGACCGGTACTGACAAATTTGCATTACAGAACCGAAAACGACCGAAGCAAAAGTGACATTAAAAAGTAAACAATTCGAATGGTTTTATGAACTAGTAACAATTTTTCATCAAAAGCAAATGCTTGACTTAATAATATGAAAACCTAAAAGAAAACAAACAAACTATTGTTAACTAAAAGAACCTTTAAGTGAAAATAATATATAAGTAAACTCTTTACCTCAAAATATTAAACCGTAGAAAACAGTCCAAAAAATAACAATATGCTTTGTACAACAACTTTTGTGTGTGTACAACAACAACAACTCAACTACTTTTCATCGTTGCAACTTTAAAACGTTCTTGATATTTTGTAAACAAAAAAAACTGATAAGTAGAGAGGATAAAACTAATACAAAACTGTTAAGTAAAAAGTAGTTTCGAAAACATTGAAAACATTTGCTTTTTTTTTAAAGAATATCATACATAACATGCTTTGACATTTTAATCTAACACAAAAGCTACGCTTTGGTTCAATACATCTATCTGGTGCGGGTAAAAATTTAAAACAAAATTATATTTTACTTAAAACTACGTCGAATGTAAATAAAAATACGGAGTGCATGTTGACGTGCCATTTGTTAAAAGCTAAGTACCTTAGCAGATATCCTTTTGATCAGTTCATAACCAATGTCTTTGCTACGATTAGTAAAAAGAAAGGTCGCAACACACCATACAAAGAGCTTTAAGCCGTGTTAATATTTTTGACAGTTAGTTTAAATCTCGTTTACCTTCCATGAGCAGCATGACAAGTTTGTTTAAAACCATAAATTTATTATATTTCACTAACTGAACAAGGCGTTCGGTATATGTTCTGGAGAAGGGTTGCACCATCATCATCATCATCATCACGTAAGGAAGACCATAACGTTTAACGGCGACCAACAGCATCTGTATACCATGAGTCTGCACCGTGGAGCACTTTGGACTACTTGGATAATTTTAGGATATTATCCGCGAGGTCCTGGGTTAAAACTGGAACAGTGTGATGCAGAATTTCAGATGCTTTATTTTATTTAACCCCTTTACAGTCCAGCCCAGTTGAGAAAAGGGCTCAACAAAATTTCACACTGTTTTTGTTGCGTTTTTGGATAGTTGATCTAGAAACGAATTATAGAATTATATTTTTAGAAAAATTTTAGGATTTTTTTTATTAAATGATGGTCAGTTTGCATATGCATTATTTGTTGTTGTTATCAGCAAAAAACTATCGATAATAAGCAAAACTTTGGTTCAATTGGATCAATTAGTGTCAAATAAAAATTGTGAAGGGGTTAAAAGATTATTGAAAAGATCTTCCGACACACACCTTTCTTTTTACCAATTTTTGTCACACGTCAAGATGAATTTATTCATTTGGACATTTTACAGCGTTTTAATTAAAACACTAATCTAAGTAGCACGGATACTAACATAAAGTGAACATTTAATTTACCTAAGACGAAAGTATTTGAAGTGCGTTAAGAAGGGCTATTTGATAAGCGCTAAGTAGCCTAGCCGGGCGTCTATTGACAATCAGTCATGATTACCGTCATCTGCTAGCGCATGCAGATCAAAAGTTTATCCTCCATTGGGCTGTCAACCAATGTTTGATCAATGCGACAGTTCACACGAGCGGAACAGTGTCCATGCGGATGAAACGTCTCCACCATTCCGACGCCTTGCTAGATCGAACCGGTGAACGTTCTTGTTCGAGAAGGACGTAAAGATTTTCCTATCGTCAATTTCACCGTCGAGCAAGCAAGGGGGTGCACACCGGTTTCCACCTCGCTGTCGGCGCGGATGATGAGAATCGCTGCTCGATGGGTGAATTCCGGATGCATCAGCAATTTTTACCCCACCCACCCCCCACACCGAACGCCCCCGGTGGAAATCATGATGAAAGGAAACTGTTTCACGTTGATTTATTTGATTGCAGTTCGCGGCAGATGCAACTGCACTCCCGGGTATGCCCCGAGCGGAGGCGCCCCTGTCACCGGTGACTGGGAAAGGAAGGGGAAGGAGGGTACGGGCTAAAATCTGCCAATGGAAATTCCACGATTTCGCGAGACGATGGGCTCCATTCGAGCGTACCCGTGGACCGATGGAAAATCCCGTCCCTCAGCGCCCTCGGCAACGGGGTTCTTGATTGTGGAAAAAGAAACCCTCACAGTGGCCTGAGTAGGATAGAAAAATCAGAAAAACAGTGGGGAAAAAATGCATCAAGCAAAAGGAAAACCTGTTGGACGCGGTGTTCCACCAAAGGCATGCCAAAGATTTTCGCCCCAGCCTTATCCCCCCATCCGTCCCATCAATAACGAGCTGCAAACGAACTCAACTGTTGTTGCAAGGAGTGGATAAGGATTGCATCGGAACTTCCTACCCCGTTGGCCTACCCTCCACCAGAACCGACGGAAGTAGAAAAACACAGCCAACCCGTTAAATATTCACGCTCTCGAGTCACGAGCGCATGATGAAGAAGAACGACGGCGCGACGGAACGAAAGCGATGCCTGAACTGAACATGCACAAATCAAATCGAATGTTTCCAGAAGCCAAACAACCCCTTCGCGCAACCCAAATAAATCTGAAAAGCTTGAAAAATGGAAACATATTTATCTAACCTCGCCGGGGCGGTACCGGTTTGTTTTGCTATTTCTGTTCTACCAGGTATTGGTCTTTATTTTTCATCCTCCTTTGACGCATGTACAGCACTATTTCTTCGGTGAAGTATTGGATATTTCAGTAGGTATGTTCTAGCCGCTAGATGAAAGAAATCATAAAACGAAAAGTCACACAATAGTGCAACGCAACGGAAGCTGCCCATGTTTTTCTTGATCATGCCATGGAACGATAAAATCAATCGGAATATAATGTGCAGTTCGAAGAATGAAAACACAAGCCCGTAATATCTTCCTATGTTATGGACTATTCCTTATCATGTACTTCTGACATACTAAGAAACATTATTATTGGTAATGATTGATGTATAATGAAGGGTTTTTCTACGAAGGATTCAAGCGATAACGTACTATTATTTTCCATTCAGTTGATCAACATCCATTTATCCTGTTTTAGTGGTCTTCACAACATCAAACCGGCTTTTTAATGCTAAACAGGAACTTCGCTTCAATTTACCCAATTGTAACGATTTTAATCAATACATCACTATTTAAGTTTCTAAACCTTTTATGCCCTATCTGAAATATACACTACATATGAAAACAGCATGGCATACGGAAACCTCCGATTAAGGCTTAATGGCGTTCGAAACAATATGCAAAGTGTTTAGCCACCGCAAAAAACTGCATCACTCCTCAGGAGGGCATTGAAAAATCTTTCGACTTTCAAGAACGGCCGCTAGGGACTGCAGGAAAATTATTCGTCTTTCGTCAAGTATCTGACCCGATCGTACAGATGGCGAATTCCCATGGAGGGTTCGAAATTTCCCCGAAAAGCTACTTTTTGACGATCCCCGATCATGATCAATCTACAAAACCAAATCTTCGTGGAATCTGCGAATGCAAAGCGCCGGGTAAAGTAAATAAAAAAAAGAATTAATCTTTTCAATAAAAACTCTTTGCTGCCTTGTTTCTTCCTGCAAATGCGAACGATATAAGATACGAAAAGACATAAAACCCAATATCGAAGGGAACGCCAAAGCTAAACTCTTTGAAAAGTCCGTTCGTGCGTAAAATCTGCCGAAGGATGGACAAACCACGCACGTATGAAACGAAGCATTGTGGGGGGGTATGGTATTCCCCTTCGGTCTAACCCCAAACCCGCCGTTGGACGTACGAGTGGGTTCTATTTTTTCATCCGCATTATCTCACGCCCGATTGCCATCAAACCATCGGAAACCTTTCGGCAGGGCGTTGCCTTTTTTTTTATTTCGAACGGCGGTAGTAAGGCAATGTGGGGCAAAGTGCCCCTATTAAGCGAAAAACAATATTTTCTTCTACTCCATTCATTGAAAACAAAAACTATAAAAAACTACAATTTCTCGTAAAATAAAATTTTCATAGGACCTTTTGGATTTTACTCCGTTTACAATGGTGGGGCAAGATGACCCAACCGGTGGGGCATAATGCACCGCGCCGTACACATGGGGCAAAACGACCCAACACAAACTGGCTTGTCGACAGGGTTGTTCATGTAGAGACACAAGTAAGCAGTACGATATTCAATCCGTGTAATGAACATTGTTTTGAATGTTGTGATACTCTTTTCGAAAAACAGTTTGGGTATAAGCTCGTTGCTAATTTCCGAACAGTTATTGTATATTTTTATGGATCTGTTTATGGTCTTCTATAGATACCGCCTTGGCATAACCTTTATATTTACTTTAACCTAGCTGGTAGCACTTCTGACAGAGTCAAAGTTTGATGTTTTGTAATCCTGTTGATCTACGATATGAAACACATTTGAACGTCACAACAAATTTAATATTCGATTCTATAAAACTCTCATCACATGTTGAATATTTATTTAAATCAACATTTGCGTGGATTATGGAGGTACCGTGCACCCAACCTTTGTTTGCTCTTGTTTACATGCCTCATTGTCATGCCTCATTGTTTACATTTTGTATGCTAGTCTTGCCTCACTTGGCCCAGTGTATCTTACCCCACTCTGAGGACCCTGCAATTTTTGTCTTTTAATTAAAGTGTTGAGATTGTCAAAACAGTTTCTCTTCGCTATTCATTAATGAACATATTCAGGTACTAGAAGAATGCCTGGTTGATTGGAAAATATAATTTGAAGACTTGCAATACTTTAAATAATAGTAACAAGGTATTACATTGTTTGGAGTCAATTTGTTTTTTCTAGTTTTCTTCATGAGATGGTAATGTCGTTGTAAGAATTTTTGGATGATCTTCGTCTAGTTAGGAAACCTTGCACCTTGAGCTCCAGTTTGCTATTGTTTTATTTCTTCTGTCAGAATAGTTCATTTGGATTATCTTACAATTCTCCGACTTAGTTCCTTATTTTTCGTCCATTCATTCATGTCTTCACCTCCTGATTTCTTTTCCTTGCATTCCTCAACGCCAGAATGTGAGCAAGTGTTTAACTTATATTTCTAACAGTCGCGCCTTGAATTTTATGTAAGGTGTCCTAGATACATTGATAAATACATTCCGTTACATGATTTATTTTTAAATGGCTAAATTCAGCTTAAAACACACAGGTGCATCTTACCCTACCGGTTCATCTTGCCCCACTTTCCCCTACAAGAAGCATGCAGATGACGAGGATCCTTTTGGGGCGTATGTTGCTTCTTATGGTGCGCGTGTCCATTTCACGACCGACGGATGAAAAGAAAAACATACTGGACCACCACGGAAGTCATCCGTTTGTGCGTTTTATATCGGTTCGAGTTTTTAAGGCTACCATTTCGCCCTTTTATAGGCGGTTTGCGAAGAAGCGGCGGAAACGAAAACCCAGAATTAAAATGGAAGGGTTAAATGCATATTATGAATATAAACATGGTCTAACGTTTCCTCCTTGCGACCCACCCTGGCAAGGCCATCCCAAAGTACGAGCATGAGAAGACCCCTCACAGATAGGTTCTCACTTTCTTGCAAGGAAAGGCTTCAAAGAGACCTTGTCTAAAAAAAATTGGCCCATAAGGAAGGTTACTTTGTAGCTCGGGATGACTTTACCGAAGCCGGAAGCAAACTGTCCTCACGTCCTCGCTTCTGTCGCAGACGATATAAATAAATCTATTATTCATCAATTAGTATCGATGCCTCAGAATAGTCGCCCGGGAGGGTTATAAGCTCGATTAGCAGCTAAAGACGTACACAAGGATGGTGCAGGCAACGCTAAGAAGGTTCAAACAAACGTTCACAAGAAGGTCAGGTCCGTTTTTGGCTAACTTTCTCTCACATGATTGCCTTTCGGTGGCTTCGGTTCGAAACTCAATACCCAAGACCTTTAGAAGCGGCCGAAGAAAATGCTACGGATACGACGCGTGACCCTCTGCCCATCCCACGGCGGTCGATTGTTATGCAAATTGAAGATGGTTTGGGCGAGGCTGACGAATGAAACAGCGTGGAGAAACGCGACGCACCACGTGACCGGTGGAACACGTGGCAGACATTTCCATCCCCTTTTCCCACAACAAACGGGGGTTGGAGATAAAAACTGTATGGAAAACACTAGAAGCCAGACACGAAGGTCAAACGCTGCCCTTCTCCGGTCAACGAAAAACCAACCGAGCGGGAAGAGAAAAATCGGCGAAACGTAACGAAATGAACGAACCGAATGGGAAAACGAGCGGTTGACCTTCACGGGTACAGCACGAGCCCGGAAAACTAACTCTCTTTGATGGAAAACTAACTCTCATCCCCCCCACATCGATCGCAGAACTTTCCACCTGCCCTTGTAGGGGGGAAAAGGAAAAATCTCGATACATACCTGCAGATCGATCGACCGGTCTTCTGATCTGCGCATCAAAGGGTCGTTCTTTAAGTTTCCCAACTGCCGGATAAGAAGGGAACTGTTCTTTCTCACCATTTGCTCGATTTGCTTTCATGTTGCATTTTCATCGTCCCTAACATTCCCGATCAACACGGAACGTGCCCTGTCGAGTTGGAAATTGCATTCCAACTTGGAGGTATGATGGTTGTGGTTGTTGTGTCGACCACATGGACATTTTAAAATCCAAAACCAAACCCCCTTTGATGACAAGAAAGGCCTCTTTAATTTGTTCTGTTCTGGAAAGCAAACATGCACAAACCATGAATGGCATGAAAAACATAAACATTTTTATAATCTGTTAAACTCTCTCGTTGTTTCAGCTCATAAGTTATTATTTCGTAAAATCATCACATCACAAATATCTCAAAGCACGTAATAAAGATACATTCGATCGGTAAGTTTTGGGAAGCTTTTACAGAGAATAACAAACAGTTACGTCAATTAGTCTAATTGTTTACTCTGCTTATAAAACAAAAGCATTTCGATAACAGGAAACAATTATATAGCAAATGGTATGTGATACTAATTGCTCATTAAATTACAGGATAAACTGAAAGTGAATAACAATGTCAAATTGGTTTTACGTAGGATTCAAAATAAGCTTATCTCGAATCATTTGGAACAGAAAAACAAACGCTTAGCGCCAATTAGATGCTGCTAAATGCAATTTCATTGCAATGAAATAGAAAATGGTTAAATTAAATTAAATTGCAATTAGTCGAACAATCGTTTTCCCAAACTTTATAAACCGATTCTTCGTAATCGTAAAACACAATTTTTAAACGATATATGTAACGAAAGGTTTGTTGTTCAATTGAACAATCTTTAAAACTTCCTTTCAAAATTAAAACAAAGATTTTCTAATACGGATCATGAAACATACCAACACTATACAGTAGCATTATCGGAGGCAGACAATAACTTCCACGCAAACCTCAAGTCAGCCAAATCAATATGAAATTCTTTGTTTGAAGTTAATTTTACCAACTCCGAAAGTTGGCTGTTACAAAGGTCAAACAAGAACGAAATCATAATTTGCATGCACCAGATATTTGATCCTTGATGTTTCATCGTTATGCTTTTTGATACAAGAAAAAAAAAATCCAAGACTTTTCCAGCTACAATCATTCGTTTTCCACTTCATTTCAAGCATTTATGGTTTTTGTGAAACGCAGGTTGAACCAAGTCAAACATGCACTTCTCTGATTGTGCAATCATTCGGCTTATGTTTACATTCATTGCGTAGCCGATTCCTGAGAAAGGACAAACATTTATTGCTCGTGTAAATGGTAAGCGTCGAAAAAAAACGACTACCATCAGGGAGTGGAAACATCGGCTCATCATACCAAGAAACACACTTCGCATGAACACCGTAAATTGATTGAGCTGCCTTCTTCGGATTGCCATTCTAGCTAACACATTTGCCGATCATTTGATTACCGAAGTGTTTCATGAATTGAAAAATCAAGGTCTTGTTGTTAGTACACAAATCATTCCACATATTAGGCTAGACACTGAACCCTTTTTAGGAACACTCTACCTATAGTTTCATCAACGAGTCAAACAGGTTACAATGCGTTGAACGATGTCATCCATCATTTTCAAACGGTAACGATCTACTTTGTTGTTTGATCTGATGATGCGAGATTAGAAATCTGGTCACTTTCAAATCCTTAAACGTTTCACGAGCAAACGATGAATTTTGAATTCAACCAACGCTTCTCGCAATGGCATTTTTCACCCCCTTCAATACCAATCGCTGTGCTTAGCCCAACCGTTAGACAGAGCTATCGAATTTCGGTTTTCATACCATCCACAAAACATCCGTACCAGCGTCAGTTGACAGCTTAAACTGATCATTTGCGTGTAGCGATCGAGCCGAGGGAGCCGTGCTCATGTCAAAATCGTGTGGTTCAATTTGGTTTAATAAACATAAACTGTACGCCACGCTGTGTTCCGAATCGTTCAGATGGTAACGAGAAACGGTGGTAACATCGGTGATTTTGTGTAGTACTTGGCAAATGAACCTGCTGGGCTGCCGAATCGACACTCTATCCCGTATTTGGGAGGCATAAACAGCAGCCCCGTGGACGTTTGTTGGGGATAAAACATTCACATTATGCTGAGTGACACGCACGCAACGAGTGTGAACGACAGTTAACAGTGGTGGAAAAGAATATAGCACTGGTAGAAATGTAGAAGCAAGTGGGATGTTTTAAACAAGTAAAACGTTGTAACCGTTTTTAATTTATAAAAATGTAAATAATAGCATGCATCACAAGATTAGTTTATTTGAAATACTCATCATGGATAACTCAGTAGGTTAAAAGCTATGAATCCTATTCTCATAATTGAGTCGAACATCACTGTCAAGTAAAATCGAACATCATTGGCGCGTCGAAGCATCTGTCAAAAGTAGATTTTTGATAAATTTACAAAATGTGATTCTCAGATGATGAACAATTTCTCTTCTTCTTTCTTTTCATTCTCAGATGAAAGAACAACTATCATTGGTTTTTAGTGTTTTTGAAAGTAAAATCGAAGAAAAATGCACTTGATCGATTCTACAGATTTATTACAGCCGCCTTAGTCCTCGATAGCGCAGAGATTAGTGATTCTTGGAATAAAAATAAGAGTTTGCCGAGCAATGCGCTAATTACTAATATGTGACAATAAAATATGATAAAAGTTTCAAGGATTCAAAAAATTACTAAAATAAGTATTATTAATATTACTCGACCCAATTGCAAATTCAATGTCCATCAGTGTAAACCACAATAACGGGGTGGCAAAAGAAACGGGATCAACAACGGCGTACGCCACCACCATTTTGAGCGAATGCACACCGAAACGGGTAAAACCAAACTGTCACATAAAAGACTCGATGAAGGAACCGCGGCTTTCCGTCGGCAAGGAAGGCGCACCCGTTCCATCGTCTTTCCATTCGATTGCGCGCCCGTCAATAGCTTGCGTTTCGACCTTCGCGCCAACGAGTGCAAATTTCGAGGCCGGAAAAGCCAACCCCAAATCCGTTCCGTGCGTCCGCATACCACTCGGGAGCTCGGGCACGAGCATAATTTTCAAAACGGCCCATTGCGGGAGGATTTCCGGGTTTGCTAACAGCGCAAGATGAAAGCCACGAACTTGATAACGTCCATCGACACAACTGGTTTTGGGAGCCCACAGGAAATCGGGGGTACCCTTATGGATGTTGGAATTATTATGCTTCGATGTTTCCGCGAGAAGACCCCCACCCGCCCAACGATTTCCTACGCACGTCTCAACCCTTTAAATATATTCTGAGGAAAAGGGTTTGACTTGAGCATCTACTTGTCTTGTGGAATTAGAGAAATGATACGAAATCACACAATGACTGTTAACGAGTGGGTTCAACTTCTAACATATTAAGAAAAAAAAATTACGAGGTAGTTTAAATAACATAAAAGAAATAATATTGTGTAACAATAAAGCTAGAAGAAGCTTGTTCATTTCGAATTAGTCTTCATTTTAAAATACACAGAAAACAATAAAATACATTTTGGATAAAATACCGAAACAATATTTCCAAATTTTTTCATCTTTAAAAAATGTTTACCACATTAAAATTAAAATTCCGTCAACTTCACCTAAAACAACATACATGAAAATAGATGAAAAAATATTCTAAACAACACACTTCACACGAAAAGAAAATATAAAAACGGAAGCACGCTATTTCTTGTTTCCTGTATTAAAATTCACTCTACGTGTCGTCTATGTCACCATGCATCTAGTTTATTTCAACAAATCACAAGGGAGCGACGGTTTGGGACATTTTTCAGGAAGTTAAAGCAACAAAAAAAACCCTAAACCAACCGAAAGAAGTCACCACTAAAAATAGCGCTGTCTGTCAACGAAACGCAGGCTGGAGTAGTACTCCATATTATCCATTCTTTTCGAAGGAGTTTGACTTCAAAGACCCCGTTTTTTTTTTAGTTTGAACAACCAACTGATGCCAACTCAACAATCTTCACTCTCGTGCTCGTCACTTCGAGACAGATATTTTTTTTCCAACTCATCCAGGAATTCCAAACGACTCCCTACAGGACTCGCATTGCTTTCGATAGAGTCTATCAAAGATCCCTTTTGGTCGGGTCTATAGTAGTCTCTCCCTTTATGGAATGGCAACCTTTCAAGACACTGATTTGATGATTGACTTTTCGTTTGTCTTGCATTTTATTTAAGTCAAATAAAAGCTAGGCAGAGCTCCTTTTTCTCAACATGGAACGGACGGATTGAAAATTGGTGAGTATGAAAGACAATTTTTAAGAGAAACCACCATATTATATACTTTTGAACTTTGTTTGCTTTACTTTGGAAAACTTTATCATCTTGTCATAAAACAGACAATATACGGTTATGACAAGCATCTGCAAAATAGCATTTAGAAAACAATGCGACTGCAAAGACTTTTTATGCCTTCCTACATCAAAATGCATGCGCGCTGATGTGTGAATAATTTCAATCCAAAATCCACCAACAGAAAGACCAAACAAAAAACAAAACAATCCAAACGGCGGTTGATTTATGAATAGGAACCTTGCTGGTAGAGACATGACAAATGAAGTTCTTGGCTTCCCGAGGCGGGTCCCATTTTCAAAGGAAGAAAATACTCGGTAGCGGTCATGGAAAAATGTCTTGCAAATGACTTTGAAATGCACATGACTGTAAAACAAATGGATAGTTACAACATAACCAAAAGTACACCCTTCGACGCACCATATGGTTGTGTAAAATGAATGCTCTATTCGTATACATTGTAAATTACAATAACAAACAGCGTAGTTCTATTTCCACTTTCAACTTTTGATTCTTGTTTGAGATGATACAATTTATCAAAACAAATCTTCTAATTTTTGGTAAGTAGACAGTTAAAAACCATGAGATTATTATAAGTGAAATTACTTTCCCTACGTTAAGTGATTACCACATATTTCAAAATGCTTTGCATTGTAAAGAACACTATAAGAATACCCATCTGGAAAATACTGCAAATCAAGAGAAATACGTATTTACCCTCGGATTAAAGACTACCCCAATGTAAACTGAATAATGCCATCCGAAGGGTATAGATAAACTTTCCAACTCAGCATCTCTTTTGTAACGAATCCGGCACGAAAAAGCACTTAACACATCCACGGTCAATCAAAGTTTGAAGGATAATTCTTCGTTTGTCTAAGCTCGTATGATACCATGGCACAAAACTCCAGGGAAAATGATGATAAATAACCACATCGTGTACTGGCGGTTCACACCTTGGTCCAGACGTATTTCAACGCATGAGGCAGCAAAGTACAACCGTCACCGAATCTCCGGCTAGTTCGGGCACCTTCCTGGACAGCATACCCAAGCAGCGTGCTAGTTTTGGGCAAAGTTTTACACTTTAAACAACAAAAGCGAAAAACATGGAGTCACTACCAGGGTTGGACGCTGGGAGATTACTTTTCAGTTTCAAAGTTGGAACCCTGAAGTGGAAACATTCCCAGCAAACCGAAGATGTTTGGCTGGGTAATAGCAACCGGGAAAGCATGAATTATAATGCCATGATTCACAGGTGTTACCGAATGCTGACCGCCCTGGGCATGGACTTCCCAAGTGGTTTTCTTTGCAGTTGTTTTCTTGTGTTGTTTTAATTAGCGGTTCTAGTTGCCTGGTAGGTATTTTCTCGAAAGGGCTTTTATATTGTTCCAGATATGCAACCGACTACTTTGTTTGCCAAGTTTCATGGAATTTTGTTGCAGTATGGTGAAAGATTTGTTGAAGCATCAACTGTTTTACTTCGAAGCAACGAGATTTACTTGTTTGTCTTTCTGATGCCAATGTAAGGAAAATGAAATCAGCACAAAATAAGTAAATTCCATTAGAGCTAACACAAAACGTCCCGCCTGTTCAACATTCCAAAACAACAGTACACAACCAACTGGTCAAACAAAGGCCCAAAGACGAGGGAGATTAAGTGGAACAACAACTTTCAACAAAACTAACTTGATTTAAATAATTTTCAGTCCCAAAGTCCACGACACGCGCTTACCTCGCGCCCAATGCAATTATCTCCAATCTGTCCCGCTTCGAAAGCGCTCGAAAGGAAAGAGTCGCCAAAATAAATGGTACAGCAAAAGGGAGAGAAAAAAAAACCAATAACGTGCCGACGAAAAGACGTCACTCTAAAACTAAGAAAATTGACCTCATCTTGGGCTAAGGAGTTGGAAAAACTCCCCCTATTCCTCAAAAATTGAGCAAACGTTGGAGAGAAAAGAGGAAAATCATAATTTAATCGAAACAACAGAATATCATCAATGGCGAACGATAAACAAAAAATAAACAAAACAAATGGAAATTTGGTGCAGGTAAAAATGTTGTTTCGAAACGTCCGCTGGAAAAGCCAGGCCCGAGGTCAGAGAAATGAAATATCTTCATCCGCCTTTCGCTTCTCTAAATAAAGAAAAAACAAAAAGAATCAACCCACAACTGGGAGGATTCGACGAAACAAAAAGATTCGACGTTATGAAGAAAATTTGTTTGAAACGAGTTTACGAGAAGTATCACCGAACGTGATTATATCTAAACAATTTATCTTCCTTCGCTTAGTTCGGATCCTTCGCGCTTCGGGTGTACAGAAACGGCGCTCGAGGAAACGGAAGTGGGAAAGACAACCCACAAGGCTTTCGCTTTGTGCCGGATAGGTGGATACGAAGCAAATCATACGGGCATATCGGAGACCCTCCGGTCGATAGGCCTACCTTCGGATCCGGATAAACCGAAACGTAAACCTTCCCGGACAACCCTCGGGAGCGGCCGCGGTGTCGGCTCAAGCCGGATCAAGGGTCTACAGGGTTGTCTGCGAGCATAAATATGCTCGGTCCCGATCGTTCCTGTCCGATTTGCTTCGTTCGTTAACATTTGAGCTACGCCCAAGGAGGGAAGACAAATCGTGCACGGCCAAAAACAATCCTCACTTTGAAAAATCAACCAAACAAACAGAAGTAAAATCAATGCCGCCGGAAAACTTACACCCGAATGCGAGGAGGGAAGTTTTTCCGGAAGAAATTTTATAAGTCGCACCGTTTTGTTTAAATTTGCTTCTGGAGACACGTGATTTTCATACGCACGATTGCGATATCTTGGAAAGATTGGTGAGAAGGAACAATTTGATGGTGAAAAATTCACTATCTTTCGAAAGAGAGGAATTTTGAAACTTATTTTGTAAAATTCTTCAATGGAAGTTCTCAATGTCCATGTTTATAAAATATTTTTCGATTGCCTGTAGCGATATTTTAACAACATTAAAAGGAAAGACAACTTATTCAGTTTCGTATTTTACTTGTCTCTTTCGATAAGGAAGTCTTTGCTTCACTTTTACATCATAAGGATAAACAACTTATTTAGGGAACAGACAATTTAATTCCCTTTTATCTATTTTCTATTCCTTTCTATCTTTATTCTATACCTTCTTATACATGTCCAGCTTTTTCATGCTTCCAATATCATAAATTAACATATTTTGTGTTTAAATCAATTGAAAGAAATCTCAATTCAAAATTAGAAACTCCATGTATTTCAGCGTTTCGACGTCAAGCAACAAATTATTACACAAGGATAAATAGAAATAAAGCATAACACAAGAAAATACAAACAAACAAAAATCCTACCTACAAAGAACTAGAAAGTTATGGCAGCAAATCCGTCGTAGGTTCACAAGGCCTCCCCTACACTACGCTGAAAGTTAAATAGAAGGTTAATCTCCGGAGAAGTAAAGGTCGAAAAGTTCTGTTTGGAACCAATTTTTCCCAAACCAAAAAGCATTTTCCAGAACTGCAAATACGTGCATGCTGAAAAGGTGAAGTCTCCCGGTTAAGTTGTCACGGAACATTGTAGAACGCCACAGACCACTGTGTGTCTTTGTGTGTGGAAATATTCCATAAAATAGCTTGTGCTTTGCCCCGTCCGTCAGGTGATGGTCATTATGTTTCGGGTTCCGGGTGCGAAAGGTGTGTGTACAGCGAAAAATAAATAAAATAAAACTTAAAAAGCAGCACTCATTGCGGAACTTTGCGTAACCTCCCCCGGGGAGGAAGGAAGCTTTCCTAGCAGCGTTGCCGAAGGACATAACTAACAGATATCGTAGCATGGCAAAACTAGTTAAAGTTATTTATTGCAAGTGGGATATCATTCGGTGCTGTGTGCCACATTCCCATTTTGAATTATTATTCATGAACGATAAATGTAAGTAGAGCGAGCGTGAACAACATTACTGGAAAATGTGCAAATAGAGAGAACAAACAAAAAAATAAATAAATATTCCTTCCAGAAGAGCTATGCTTCTCGTTCAAGATGATTTATTTGTGAAAATATGTACAGGAAAGGAAACGGCATAATGAACAACAATTTCTTCAATAAAAAAAAACACAGATAACAATTACAGGTAATTGCGACAAAAGCGTATTCAAGCTACATTATTTAAAACTCCTTATGATGGAGAAAAAAGAGAATAAACATAAAAGTATTCTTGAAGATGTTAACAGAAATTAAAGTCTATAACAAACAACATTTATTCAAAATATAGTAAGTAATAAGTTTAAGTGACGTAATATACCAACTCTTTGCTTCTCCTATTTGCTCACTTTATAATCCAAATAAACTGCTAAAAACAGTCAGCCAAACACAGATCGTAAAGTGTAGTTTGGCCCTCCGACTTTAAACATTATCTCACCATTTTGTTGAAGTTGAACTTGATCATCTAACCGACGTCCTAAAAGGGCGAAAGTTTTGCCGTTAACCCGAAAGTAAAGCGGCTGCAGCTACGGAAAGTACTTTGTAGTTTGGTTACTTTTTGCCAGCAAAAAAAAACACGGTACTACATCAACACGACCGAAAAAGTGCAGTTGCAAAACCATGCAGGGGGTTGGAAAGTGCACCGTAATTGCGTACGCAAAGTGTGTTAGAAGCTTCCCAGCGACACCCGCTCTATTCCATGAACAACCCGGGGCGAAATGTTGTTTTATGATTTTCATCAAATCCACTCGAAAGCGCATCGGGTCAACCGCAAACTACGGAATTTTAGCAACGGCGTGCAAGGCCCGTGACGGATACACCATTGGAACCGAATGGGCCGCATGGTCGGTAGGCATAACACCAACGTTCATTTCCATCCATTAATATCGTCTAACGGAGGAGCCGACCGGAGGTGGACGAAGAGTGGCTACCGGAATGGGTACCCATTTATTCAGAAGTAAACAAATTTTGGTGAAAATATGCAGCACGTAACACAACGTAACGCATTCGAATTTATTCACGTCACATGAAGCGATGCTGTAAGTTTTGGGAAGAACGGTTTCCAAAATGACCGAATTTGACCCACACGAAAGCTGCACGGTCTGGCGATGCTGTAATATAAGCACAAGTGAGATAAACTAAATGAAAAGACTCCTAGATGTAAACCATATTTTACTAAAACATGAACATTTAAGAGTAAGTTTTCACAGCAATTTCAAACGAAATAATCATCCTATTTAACATCGGCGGAAACTGTAATCATAAAATGTAAAACTAAAACAAAAAGTTCGACTGGATGATTATTTAGAAAATTCTACTCAATTGCCTCGAACCCAGCCGGCTATTGTCCCCAAAAATTGAGGGCCCATTCCTGGGAGGAAAAAACGATCGTGAACCTGATCGCAGCCACGTTGCGCACCGAATGGTTGAAGGGCTATAAAATAAGCGACCAACGGACCTCAAAACATGGTGTTGGCCTGCAAGCGTACCGATGAATATGAAATTGATTACATAAATTAGCATACCTCAAACCTTACGCTCCCGTGCACCTAAGCCTAAAACGGTGCAGTTTTTGTTTGGCCACGGTGAGAAGAGAAATATGGGACGCGATTAAACGTGGACCTCAAAATGAAACACCGAGCGAATGAGGTTAGATTGACCGCACAGTCCTTTGATCAAAAGCGAACGTATGTCAGCGAATCCGGTTGTAATTTAAGCCCTCCACAGGATGAACAGGAAGTGTTTTGGGAGGTGGAACAAAAGAAGGATAGCAAAGGATAGTGAACCACACGAATTTAACATCTCATAAACCGTGAAGCGGCGTTAACGTTGTTGTAACCGAAATAGAATTTATCTTAAGGTCCAAACTGATCTTCAAAGTGTAAAGTATTTAAACTCAAGAAAATAAGAATAACACAGAAGGTTAACAATAAGAATGAAACAGAAGATTCAAGAAAATAAGAATAAAACAGAAGGTGAACAAAGCTAATCACAATTGACGCAACACAACAAAAGGATTAGGCTATGATAAATAAGTGCTCATTTTTCCAACATTTGCAAACGATTTTCTGAAGCTTCTATTCCTAGACTAGACAATCATTACACAACTGTTCGAAAACTTCAACACTAATAATGATCCATCATTATACTTTTAATTGTGCTCAACATAATTGCAGAGCAGAAGAGACGAACCCCTCTCAAAAGGGGTCGGGTAATGCAAATAAAACGACACACAATCTCACCAACGACGACAACCTCTTGATGCCGTGCTGTTCACTGCAGCTTAATGCAAATGGTGGCGCGGCACGGGGCCAAAACGAAAAAAAACGAGCTAACAAAAATAGAAAAACTATCTTCGGCGGGAACACAACTGACAACAACAAGGATGGCGTACAACTTTAATTATGTGTGCGAAGCGGAAGCCATGCGCGGAAATGCATCTGCATTTCAGTGCTTGTTGGTGATTTGCTTCCTTGTTTTGTGCTGCCCTCACTGCAAGGAACGATTTAATTAATTGGAACTAACGGTGGCTTTGGAGGAATAAACCCGTGTTCATCGGTGTTTTGCGACCAAAGCGTAAAACGACGCAGCGAAAGAAGTGCCGCGTATTTCGCGTCGTTTCATCAGCAATCCACTTGTACATGTTTTTCCACACAGATGGAGGATTTTTGCAGCGCCTCGACTAAACAAACGCGGGCGTGCATGCATGTGCGATTCGGGCCGAGGTTTGGTGTTTAGCTTCTTTTCCATTAAAAACTCATCAAACGAACGAATCCGTTAGAAGAGGCAAATTGCGCAGAGTAGTAAAAGTAAACTGCTGAAAAACTTGCTAAAATAAATTCAGAAGAAGAATATACTTTTTACGGAATGTTTTACCAATTTTATCAGGATGCGCGCGGAATTTTTGCAGTAAACTTGAACAAATTGTTCCCCATGTTTGTGTGACAGGTTGTCAGACATAACACATTCGGAAAGGTTATTATATTAGGTTTAAAAAAACGGTTTAGCAAACGTAACATTGTTCAAAGCAGAGAGTAATCGTGCCGGAACAAGTATACAGGATTTTGTTATGTTGGTAAATATGTCAAAAAGACCAGTTTACATGGTTTCTCTATGCATTAGAAAAGCATAAATGCGCCGATTGTATTCTTAAACTTCTGAAAAGAATTGTTAAACCTCGTAAGTCCTATTAAACCCATCAGGACATCGTTAAACTTTGGTCCCAGTCATTTTGATTTTCAAAGATGCAAATTAAGTATATTTATACCAGTGAAGAAGAAGAAGAAGGTACTTAAATTAAATTAAATAACCATCCTCCAGACCAGGGGTCGGCATACATTTCCATAAAAGAGCAAGATGATTAAAAGGAAACTGAAACCTCGGGCCGGATACCTTAAACGATGACTGCATATTTTCAAAGTAGCAACATTTTTTATGGTGTATCTTCTTTCTAAATAGTAACGTTACATAAAAAGTGGTAAACGATAAAATATTTGAAATTTTAACTTTTTTAAATATGTTCATACTTACTTTTATTGAATTTTGATTTTGTTTCCCAACATATAACAGGAATACCTCGTTGGACAATTTTAATCTTCATTTTTGGCAGGAAAACAAACCTGACATCTGGGACAAATCCGATAAAAATTGAGATGGGTTTTTTGTATGAAGCACTAAAATTTTCTTACGGGCCGGATAAAATCAGTTGGCGGGACGGACTTTGCCGACCCCTGCTCCAGACTAAGGCTTGTGTCAGTGCTTTACCGCGTCAGGTTTTGACAGGCGAAAATGTATGGGATTTGACAGCTGCAAGGTTCGCACGATTTAATCGCACGATAAAATCAAAATCATTTGATTTTATCGGATGAACGCATCCGATGTTATCTGTCAACAAAGTTGAACTTAATAAACTCTGAGTTGTTGCTTTCATCTAAGAAAAATAATAAAATTCATTTAATCGTCTTAGAAATTTAAAAGTTACAGAAAAATTGGCGGACCTGTCGTCCGACAAAACATCGTGCGGTAAAGCACTGACACCAGCCTAATAGTTAATAGTGCAGCGACATACTTTTAGACTTTAGGCCTTTTTCGATTATTCAAAAAACCGTGCAAACTGTTCATTTCTATACCCTTTCAACCCCTGGTGAAAAATAAAATGACTTTTGCAAACCGATTACTCTCTAAGTGGGACATCGTTATGTCTATTAATCCCTGACAATTTTTCTAATACCTAACACAGTGACCTTTATGCCTAAGCTAGTGCTGTCAAATTTATCTTTTAATATTGGTACGCAAAGATGAGAAATAATGTGTCCTGTATAAGCTGTTAAACGCTTCGAATCTAAAACATGAATTTAAACCTTTCAACCCCAACAAAAAAGAACAACGCTCAATCGTCCATTCTTTCCATGGCCATTCTCGTTATACTGCGCTCCATAACGCATCACCGATCAATCGTTACTGATAGCTTTATGAAAACTCCATCACCGCAATCGCACCGGAAGTACGACATTCCACAGTCACAGCAAGCATCAAACAGTGTCCGGACCGAGGACCCAACCCTATCGTTCATCAAAAACACATTCTGAAACATGCTTTCCCGAGGTTATTTTCTTTCCCCATTCTCGTCCTAGACAGAAAACAAATAGCAACACACGTAGCCATACCTCGGCCACTGATAATCTCCGGTGTCGGAAATGGCAAAACTGTCATGGCCGATTGCGAGAAACGACACACACACTCCAACACAACACGCACGATTCGTGGCGCGAAAAAAAAAATCGGATGAATGATTTGTGGCGCCATTTTTTACCCATTCCTTCTCAAGTTACTTCCTTCTCTTGGTAGTAGGGATGCAGCAGCTCGTATCCTTTAAAAAGTGTCGATTGTTTCGCATGGCCGTAGTTTCACACAGATCGGATACACTGGGCGGGGGCCGATTAGCCTACGTACGGACACTTTCTGCAGACGCGTCATGCATCACATTTTTTCATGGCGGCCAGGAAAAACTGCTTTGGAATGGAAACGGTTCGATTTCGGGGGTGTACGGTAGCTTTTTTTATCATTCGGGGTGAAGATAGAATTGAAATTGCATCCGAGATGAAGTGCCTTCAGCAAGTTTCCTACATCTGATACATCTTTAATCGTAGGCTGCATGGTGGTACGCTTTTTATGCTTACTAACATACCAGAGTATTTGCAGAGATACCGATTAGTCCCGAACTTTTTCGATGTTGCGAAGCATTTAATCGGAGTTGTTGTGCAGGGTTCCTTTAGCACCCATGAAGCAGCAGAGAAAAAAAGGTAGAGGTATTTAAAGTTGAGAAAATATTTCTCATGTTTGTCTAACAATGTCCAGATATATCCGACAGCAATAGAAAGATATTTGTAGGTTCCCGCAGTACGCTAATATTTGGGACCGAACGCTACAGCGTATATCGAGTATTAGCGTATTGCGGATTTTCTCAGCCATATCGTTTTTACTTCATATTGAAGAGTTGACACCTAGAGGAAACTGCTTATTTAACATATCTTTTATCCATATTACTAATCCATAAGCGTTCCATTTCTTCTATTATCACATTACATTTCCGAGTGGCCATACTCTGTTCGTCGAATTCCGCAGATTATCTTTGTTTGGATAATGGTCCGCACTATTGTGTTCATTTTATTTGCCAGGCTTTTGCTACATAACTCTTTCCTTGTTCGATTATCTGTACTATTTCTATCTTTTCTGTAATTGTTATAGCACTTTAATTATTTGATGCCATAGTAATCACTTCAAGCTAATCGCTTCAAGATTATACAGCTTAATAAAACAAGAACCAACGTGTATCGATTCAGGACGTGTGTAATTCAGGCCGTTGCAATCATGGCCTTTAAACGGCCGGTTAAAACTGCGAATTAAAAACTTCATTCTACCAAAACAAAGCAAAATTGACTAATCGGAACTCAAGCAACGCTATGGGCTATCATTTGTAAAAAAAAACGAGTATCGCGAATTCGCATATATCGAGTATTGCGTACTACGGGGAGCTACGGTATTAGATATCAGAATAACAATAACCAGAGATGAATAAACAATATGTTGAATTATGAGAGCACTCGGGCTTTTATCTCGCGCTATGTAGGAATGAACATTTTAAGCAATTTAATCATTAAACCTCATTAGAATACAGTTAAATTTATCAAGGTATCGTCAAATTTCGGTAAAAAACCGATAACATCGATCGGTTCAAATTGTTAAACCGGTTTGTTTTAGGTTTTTATATGTTATGTCAATCATTGTTGGAACAGTTTAATTTAAGCACAATTTCTCGTAACTTTATTTTAACCAAAAACCGTACTATGCGGCGTTACAAAAATTCAACTGCGGTTTTGTCGCTTTTCCAACAGAATAGGGCGATGTTTTCTTGCGACCCCTTTTTTATGACTTTTCTTCCGCTCCTTCTATTGGACTCATTTCACGCGATCCTATCCGTCTAACTCCGAACCCCCCTACTGTCACATTTGCCATCTATCGCGATCATGTTGGTGAAAAAAGTGTACAATCATTAAAATAAAAATAAACCTATCTGCACTTCGATGCTGATGAAATTCAACAATACCCCATCGAAGTTTATCGACTAACTACCGAAGTTAAACGATGCTATGATGCGCTAAACAGTGGCTCTATCAGTGTCAAATACGATGTGAGCTGATCTTTCCAACACTTCCATCGGCTAAACAAACTCCTTTACACTTGTACCGGCGTGAAAAAAAGAGATTTGTCAGAATGTTGTTACGAAAACATGAGAAACACCGATTTTCTTACCGAACATGAGAAATACCGATATTTTTTTTTAATTTACCGAGAACTTACCTTTATGCACCCTCTATCGAGTAGATTACCAGGTAGTAAACTCACGATAATTGAAGAAATAAAATAAACCTTAAAGAACTTAAAAATTAAACAATATTTTTAATTTCGTTAGTAGAAATACCTATTCCTGAATACCTCTGGATGTAGCTATTCAATTTACGCTCTCCTTAATAGCCGTTAGCAATGCAAACGCCTTTCAAAACCCCACGTTATCGCGTGCGGCGTTGCGAGTATCTCTTCGTACAAAATTTCCCCATTAAATGTAACTGGATGCTTCTACTGCATTTTGATCCTTGTTACGGCCACCGATGGCATTTATATGCACGCACGAGCAACGTGCATCCCATGTCCAGAGAAGTGTCACACGAAACTGCAGTAAAATTCATTACCCTCGCCAGCTCCTCCTTCCTTTAGAGCTTCTTCCGGTACAACACCCATGTACCATACAGGACCTTCTCGTCCAAAGTGTTCGGTTTGGGTATTATGTCCACATTTGGACAGCTGACTCCTCGCTTGGCGTTGGCAAAGTCTTGCACAACAGTTTTATTGATATTGAACATACACTTATTTTTTTATTTCAATCGCTATCAAACACCGTCAATTTGCAGCCCTGGTGACACGTACGGTCGCCACCCGACTGATTTCTCCTCACCAATACGGTTAGAGGTAGTGGGGTTCAGTTTAGAACGATGGCCTTGACCCGTTACATTAAACCAAACAAGGGAGTGGAACCGAAAGGCAGCGCAGTTTACTACAAAACACACGCAGAGGTAGTTAGGGAATGGTTTTTGGCGGTTCTGGGTACAGAATGCAATGGAACTATATTCGTACTGCATTTCGTACGATGCAGTTCTGAAAGCACGTATACTACACGTTCCCTCGTTACGACATGCTTCATATGTTGCCCACTGTGTTAAACTGAAGGAGCCGTTAAAGGTAAAGAAAAACCAAACGATGATCAGCCGCACACGTTTTCTATCGTGCATTTCTGGTAACGAAGTATCCTATCTTCACCACCTGACCTCAATACTTCACCGAACCGACAACATGAAGATACAGAAGTGAGAAACTAGAAGCAGGATGATGATGCCACCGATGGCCAGTGTAAACAGTTAGGGTAAACTGGATCCTTTCCGGCAAGCAAGCAAGTAGACGGGTCAATCGGCAAAGCGAGGATATGACCTGTCTACCGCAGCATATCCCAGTAATTAGAGCCCTAATTGTACCCTTTGTACGTTCCCATCCAGTGCCCTGCAGTTACCCGGGAATCGCCGGTTCAACTGACATTTCGCTTATTATATCGATGGCTGCCTTTCTACCATTTCTCTCCGTATCTATGTCCCTCTCTCGTTGCCCCCAACTCCCAACGGGCACACGCACGCAAGGAATCATCCGGATGAGCTCGCTGGAAAGGAAGTATCATTTCACCATTCGCGTGATCACTCTTGGGCGTCGCGGTTTTGGTGTTCATCGGTCCCATAACGGGATCACGGCGAGACGACTGTTCGCGCGGGCAAATATTAATTAGTACTGGTAACAACAAACGCCGGCGTCTACGAGCCAATGTCACGGGATCAGCACACCGATGCACCGATGGTAACCTTGTTAGTCGATTCGAACTTACAGTCGTTGCCACCTTTCTTTGCCCATGATTGACTTCTGCCTCCAAACACATCTGATTGTTCTTTACCACATCTGATTCTTCTTTATCTACTTCTTTTTGAATTCAATTTTGTGTTTATCTAAAAATTTGGTTACTCAGAATGAATGTAAACATAGAGATTATTGTTTGGAGTAAAACATATTTTTTTAACTAACCGCAATAAGGCAATGAGGAAGAACTATTAACATTATAAAAGTTTGTTAGTATCCGAAATTGTAAACAAATAAAACAAGTGACGTTTAGCAGTTATGAAAAAGTAGGTTTATATCCCCGAAAACACCGATTTTCTGTGCGGATTTCGAAATACGCAAAGGCAAATGCTCTAAAAGAAAATCGTTGAAGAATTGATGGTTCTGGTACAAGTTTAGTTTTAAAGCATAGATTAAGTAATGTTTATTGTTGTTAATGTGTAGTTGACTATCTAGAAAAACTACAATAACCCATTTTATTTTCATATTTTCAGTAGAAGACAGAAGCTGATGAGTTAGTGACAAACTGTGATGCGTTAGAGCTATTTCAAAAGATTAGTGGCATATTTAGACCAGTAATTCATTTTAATATAACATCGAAAGCAACAGGCAGGCCTAAACGAATTAGCATGGTGTGTCAACAAAGCATTTCCACTGCCCCAAATCGAATCTTTGAACGCTGAAATTATTAGAAATTCTATGATTATGACGAAATTCTATGATATTTTTCGAAATTCTGTGATTATTTAGCGTAATTTTTGTATTTTCATAAATGCACAAAAAAATGAAAGCTGTAGCTTCAAGAAATGTTGTAACTTTTACCAAATTGCAAAACATAAACAAAGCACAGATGAAGCTTGACCCGAATATCGACGATACACGGGAGACCAGCGATTACGCTTCGTTTACTGTGCCCTTAAGAATCTATTATTAATTATTAAATAGCATTAACAAATGTGGCATCAACTTACCTTCTCTTTCGTATATTGAACAAAATGTCTTTTCGGCATTATAAACAAAATTACTTACTTAAGCTATTTGATGAAAAACAATCCATGTGTTTTACAATATAATATTATTATACAATCTTTGCTGTTCTTTTGCTGTATCTGTCACATTACAACTTTCAGTATCAGAAATGGGCCTTAACGTACATTCCCTATCTATACAATAGTCACTTTTATAAATAAAGATGAAATAGTAAAAAAGACAACTTTCTACACTCTTTATGAACGCCTCGTTCTTCATATCCGTACACTATGTTGTTCATTTGCAATCGTATAAACTGTTTCCAACATGTGGTCTCTATTAACTATGATTTTAAGTTCATTATTCCTCCACGTACAATTATAAGTTTTGCAATCTTTTTTTTTTTTAGCAACAAATAGTGAAACAGTTTTAAAACTCTACTTGTAGTTATTGATATGATCAAATTTATGCCAGTAAGAATATATGCTTCACAGCATATATAACAGATGATCCTCTCTCAACCCTCCGTCCGTTCAAATTAAAACCGATCGTCATAAGAAGACGTTAGATTCAACTTTTAAAAATATGCATATCAAAAGAACTGACAAGGTTAATCGTATCAATTTCAACTTAACACTCTCTGGTTCTTTGTCCAAACCAATGCGAAAAATCAAACAGCCCCTCCCTCCTTGAAGCCTGGACGAAATGCTCTGCAACGTGCAGAAGAAAGGCATCCAGGCGTGCTTGGCAAAGAAGCCAAAAAATCCACCAACTGCCTACAACCATTTCCTTAAAGCAAACCTCCGGATGATAAAATGGCAGCATCCGGAACTAACATGGGTGTAGACCGCTAAAAGATGTTGTTTGCAACATTTCTTTGATTCTCATCTTGTTTTCAGGCCGAACTGCTTCGGAAAGCGGGCGAGAAGTTCAAGCTGCTTTCCGCAGAAAGCAAAGAAGTTTATGAACATCTCGCAACCTGGGCGAAAATAGACCACAAAGAAGAAATGCAACATTATGCGTAAGTTTGAATGAATCGACCAAAAGGTGAATTGTTTTGGATTGATTATAAAATTTGTTTTGTTTTGTTTACTTCTAGCTACCGCAACCCAGCAGCAGAAACCAAAAATATAGTAAAGAAGAAAGCAAACCGCACCATTACGGCTTACAACATTTTTTCCAGACAAACAAACTTTTCAAATATGTCTTGCACCGACCGAAAACAGCAGTGAAAGTACGCTGACCCTTCCGAAAAACTTCCATTCATCAAAGAAGCATCACGTGCGGAAAACCACCGGCTTACCAAGGAAGAGGTTCTCCGCTTCATACGCATAAGGCAACTGACTGGAAGACAATAGAGTACAAGAGACTTAGGTAATTGGACCGACGAAGACCTAAACTCCTCCTAACAAGCTAGGATGGATGTCTACTTTCGCAAGACCTATTTTTTCGAGCACGCGTTAACAGAGAGCGCAACCGGTAAAGTAACATATTATCCGCACAGAAAGAATCTCAGGAAGGAATGATAACCCCATTACTCAAATCGGGTTGTTTTGAAGTCGCGATCTTTAGAACCATTATCGAGTGAATCACAGTGTGTGACACAGTGCCGCTGATTCCACAACATTTCGTCCAAGAAATTGAACTAAAAATTGTCTGCTGGCCCCGGTACCGTTAGAAAAGGAACAGCTCGTCTATATCAAGGAAGACGAGGTTCCAGCAGCGAAGGGGTCAATTGATGCTAACAGCTCTTCGCACTGACCCCAAGTTGAAACAGATAGGGGAGGCCAAAGTAAGCAGATAGAATCTTCGCTATTCGAGAAGATAGAAACTTCGCTTGAGGCAAAGGCGACTGTGACCACCCTAAGGCAAACTGTCACGGTCATAATCCACCCTTAGGCAAACTGTCACGGTCATAATCCGCATCGTGGACGTGGTGGCAACGCGCGAGGAGATGCGCGACGGGCTCGAGGATCAGCAGCGCATCAACATCAGCGTATGGGCGGTTCGTATGGGGGTACCATACCATATTTTATTGTAAAAGCTGAACATTCGAGAGACGGTTGCTAACACTCGTAAACCATTCCTTTCCAAACATATATGTATATGACCACCGTCGCTAGTAACACCCCACAGCCGGTATCGAAAAATTTATTAAAATTAAAAATTTAAGTAGATATATCAATATATGAGTATAATGGCTAAGGATAGAGATCCTTCTGTGTCTTCTAACGACACCACAGTTGTACGAATTGAGGATATTACAAATGGCGTTGGTACTGGTAACGTGGTTATCTATGAATGAGCTGGTCATCGTGTAACGTAAACGATTACCAAGACTTCCTCCTGCTAATCCCGACTTTACTAATATATTAACAACCAAAAGTTACATGCCTCTACCCACTATCATGGATGAACCATTCCTTCCTCCAGATGTCGACAACGATAATGATGTTCCAAATAAGAATTCAACTGCTTTCAATGCTGTAATGTCAAGACGTAAATTGTTGGAAATTTGTAACATTAGAGCTAGCAACGCCAAGGTTCATAAAAGATTACGAGTATTATATTACATGATATAAAAGATGGTATCCTCATCGGATGTCTTTTAGCTACTGCAATCGTGAAGAAACTGGCTTTAGGGAAAAGAGAAATCATGATCAGATATGACGCCGATTATAAAAAACAGTTCAAAAAGTTCTGTGACAATAGCTCAGTTGGAGATATTACAAAACTCGAAGCTGAGTTACCATAATATTATTATCCCGGTATTTATTAACCCGGTCAGGGGGTGATGCAAAAGCACGTGCCACAATTGCCTTGTTGGTGGAAGATAGCCAACATAATCTAATCATTACTAAGGCTACAGCGAAGGAAACATGGGATGCGCTAAAAGCTCATCACTCCAAGGCAACCCTTACCGGTAAAGTTTCGCTACTAAAAGAAATGTGTAGCACAAACTACCGGGAAGGATTCCGCCAAAAGTTTTGGACGGATTACGAGATGGTCTATGCTCCTGTAGCGAAGCAGGACACATTCCGGACTATGTTTATTGTAGCAAGCCAAGCGGCATATGATGGCGAAACACATCGACATAAAAACTGCTTATGGAACAGCTGGAACATGTAAATTTGAACAACGAAGTGAAGATGGAATTCACTCAGTCAACGGCGGATCCATGTCTCTACATTCGATAGAAATCAGCTAAGTGCATGTCCGTGCAAGTAGACAAGAAAAACGCACCCCGTCTCTATCCTAGTCAATCCGACCAGAATCGTGATGTTGAACGCTGGTTCCACGATCTGGAATACTTATTTTTGCTTCATCGTATCCGTGACTGCGATAAGTTTCTTCTGACCGTCCGGCTTCTTGCAGGCACTGCCGCCTCAGTTGCTAAGACGTTCCGGTTTACCACCTACACTGGGTTGAAGCCCCAGGAATCCGCAATGCATTATCTTATGGACATGCAACGTGTTGCTCGTCAAGCTGCCGTCCCGGAATCTGAACTTCTTACAACCATCATCGACGGCTTGGGGAATCCTTCCCTCACAGCGGTTTTGCGCTATATGGTCCATACCATGGCTGACTTGCGTGAGAAGTTGAAGTGTTTCGAAGCCAGCCGCCGCCTTTGGGCTATTAAGCCCCCTTCTGCCGACGTTCGAGCCTCCCCGGTTCGTCTTCAGGAAACACCCCGCTCTCCGCCAAAGCCTATACGCTGCTTCAATTGCTCGCATTTCGGACATCACGTGAGCGAGTGTAAAAAGCCGATTGATTGAGGAGTCAGTAAGCAATTTATCACTGGAAGCTGATCGTACAAATTGCAATCCAAACAAGCAATGCCGATCTTGGCGGATATACCCGGTCTACAAACTGAGGTCCGCCAAGATCAATGTTTGGTATGCGGACGATCGAACCTAGCAAGTCACCTCTCAGCCCCTATATGAAAGAAAGAAATACATTAAGAGGAAATCAGTTTACTTTGTCCAATCTGTGAACAAAGTAAAAGACATCTTCGGAACTAATCTTGACTGCCATGGGGAGCGGGACTCAATGCAGCTTAAGGATACCATTCTACTAGGATTGGGAACCTCTCACCCAAGAAGTCCAACAAAAAAAAGCTCACGAAACGTGCCAGTTCTAACCCACACGGGTTACCTGACACAATAGCAGGTACTCTGTTATTGGCGTCAAACGCGGAAACTCCGCTTGAATGGCGGCAGGTGTTTGAGGAGATGTGCTCGATTCCGGGAGCGGTCTTCCGAAATCACGTGCTTCAGAACGCTGCGGACATCTGGCCTGATGGCTATGGAGAGTTGGAGATCTTCGAGGATTTACACGCCTTCAAGAACTGGATAACTCGCGTCGAGGGTCGACTTCCTTCCCATTCATTTCCGGAACTTACTTGGAGTGGAGTTGGCACACCAGCAGGACTAGTCTCCTGTGAACCAGTGAGCCTAAAGATGACCAGCACCATGCTGACGCAGGCAGTGGAAAAGGCTATGCCTCGTGGACCCGGAGGAAAACGCCCAACCTGTCAACCCGTGCAGGAAGTGACTCAGGCACTTGAACACGTCAACGTTTCTGCCAAGAAGACGGACTTTTGGTGTCTAGTTGACACAAAAGAGCCTGCTGACGCTATAGGTGCAGCCAGCTTAGTTGGAGAAGTGCATTGCCACGTGATGCGCCAGGCTCTGGGATTCATAGCTATAAAATATGCGGAGTATATTCCACTAAACAAAGGAGAATATCACGTGTTGGATGATCACACATGGATGTCAAGAGATAGAATATATGGAATGATAGTTGATATAAAAGATGGTATCCTCATCGGATGTCTTTTAGCTACTGCAATCGTGAATAAACTGGCTTTAGGGAAAAGAGAAATCATGATCAGATATGACGCCGATTATAAAAAACAGTTCAAAAAGTTCTGTGACAATAGCTCAGTTGGAGATATTACAAAACTCGAAGCTGAGTTACCATAATATTATTATCCCGGTATTTATTAACCCGGTCAGGGGGTGATGCAAAAGCACGTGCCACAATTGCCTTGTTGGTGGAAGATAGCCAACATAATCTAATCATTACTAAGGCTACAGCGAAGGAAACATGGGATGCGCTAAAAGCTCATCACTCCAAGGCAACCCTTACCGGTAAAGTTTCGCTACTAAAAGAAATGTGTAGCACAAACTACCGGGAAGGATTCCGCCAAAAGTTTTGGACGGATTACGAGATGGTCTATGCTCCTGTAGCGAAGCAGGACACATTCCGGACTATGTTTATTGTAGCAAGCCAAGCGGCATATGATGGCGAAACACATCGACATAAAAACTGCTTATGGAACAGCTGGAACATGTAAATTTGAACAACGAAGTGAAGATGGAATTCACTCAGTCAACGGCGGATCCATGTCTCTACATTCGATAGAAATCAGCTAAGTGCATGTCCGTGCAAGTAGACAAGAAAAACGCACCCCGTCTCTATCCTAGTCAATCCGACCAGAATCGTGATGTTGAACGCTGGTTCCACGATCTGGAATACTTATTTTTGCTTCATCGTATCCGTGACTGCGATAAGTTTCTTCTGACCGTCCGGCTTCTTGCAGGCACTGCCGCCTCAGTTGCTAAGACGTTCCGGTTTACCACCTACACTGGGTTGAAGCCCCAGGAATCCGCAATGCATTATCTTATGGACATGCAACGTGTTGCTCGTCAAGCTGCCGTCCCGGAATCTGAACTTCTTACAACCATCATCGACGGCTTGGGGAATCCTTCCCTCACAGCGGTTTTGCGCTATATGGTCCATACCATGGCTGACTTGCGTGAGAAGTTGAAGTGTTTCGAAGCCAGCCGCCGCCTTTGGGCTATTAAGCCCCCTTCTGCCGACGTTCGAGCCTCCCCGGTTCGTCTTCAGGAAACACCCCGCTCTCCGCCAAAGCCTATACGCTGCTTCAATTGCTCGCATTTCGGACATCACGTGAGCGAGTGTAAAAAGCCGATTGATTGAGGAGTCAGTAAGCAATTTATCACTGGAAGCTGATCGTACAAATTGCAATCCAAACAAGCAATGCCGATCTTGGCGGATATACCCGGTCTACAAACTGAGGTCCGCCAAGATCAATGTTTGGTATGCGGACGATCGAACCTAGCAAGTCACCTCTCAGCCCCTATATGAAAGAAAGAAATACATTAAGAGGAAATCAGTTTACTTTGTCCAATCTGTGAACAAAGTAAAAGACATCTTCGGAACTAATCTTGACTGCCATGGGGAGCGGGACTCAATGCAGCTTAAGGATACCATTCTACTAGGATTGGGAACCTCTCACCCAAGAAGTCCAACAAAAAAAAGCTCACGAAACGTGCCAGTTCTAACCCACACGGGTTAGAAGAAAACATAGGTTTAAACCAAAGATCTTCAAAGATCAAAGACAATCTATCGATTAATAGTCAGTTCCTCTCCTCTTCTGAAAAGTGAAGATACACGAGGCAACCAAATGGGAGAATGCGTTTAAGGTGAACTATAACGCACTCCCGGTAAGGCCGAGAGAAGCCGAGGTCCAGGCTAGTTGCAAAAAATGGCCTTGTGAAGCGAGCTCGGCGAACACCGTGTTCGTGAAGATGAGCTCGAAGCAGGAGGCAGAGAAAATTGTGGAGCAGCACCGTGGCAAGCACGGGAAACCCATAGATGATGTCTGTGAAAAATCACAGCGCCTTGGAATTCCAATCTGCCGAACGCACGAAGCTGCGCTCGGGTCGCCTGCCGCGGCACGAAGGCAAGATTTTGCGGCCGCGGCTATAAAAGCGCGACGCAATCGGCTTCGTTGTCTCAGTAGGTAAACGTGTTTCCACGATTGTTTACTTCAAGTTTTGCTTCCTAGTGAAAAGTGTTGTGATTCGCAATGCCGCGCAAGGTGTATTCTGCTGTGGAGATTGGCCATGTCGTCCGGATGTCGGAGCAGGGACAAACAAACGTGAGTATAGTGTTTTAAAATCAGTGTACAGTCACGAAATGACGAGTCTCGTCTGTTGCATCACAGGCGCAGATTTGTCGTTCGCTTGACATGTCGCCGTCTGTTATGTGCCGCATGCTCAAGCGTTACGCTGAGCGTGGATCTACCGAGCCTCGCTGGAGCAGCGGAAGGCCTCGGAAGACGACGCCACGCACGGACCGAGCCATAGTAAACGCGGCAAGGTCTGCGCCATTTACTCCAGCAACGCGCATTACAACGGACCTAAACTTGCCGGTCACACCACGCACGGTGATCAACCGGCTGTTGGATGCCGGTCTACGGGCCTATCTTCCAGCCAAGAAGCCGAAGCTTACGCTCCAGCATCGGCAGGCCAGACTTGCGTTTGCTAGGCAGTACCGTCACTGGAGTGTAGACCAGTGGTGGAATGTACTGTTTAGCGATGAAGTCAAGGTCAACCTTCTTGGTTCGGACGGCATGAACCACGTGAGACGGCCCCGAAACCAGAGACTCAGTCAGTCAGTGATGGTTTGGGGCTGCTTCTCGGGTGAAGGCGTAGGTCCGCTAGATCGGATAGACGGAATGCTGACCGGGGCAAGCTACGTCGAAATATTACGCTCAGTCATGCTTCCCCATGCCCAGGAAAACCTGCTAAACCGGCGATGACATTTTCAACACGACAACGACTCAAAGCACACTTGTCGTGTTGCTCAAGCATGGATCGGGGAAAACAATATTGGCGTTCTCCCTTGGCCGTCGCACTCTCCGGACCTGAATCCCATCGAGAATCTTTGGTCTATTGTGAAGAGGATGGTCCGTGAGAGAGCCTCCTATCTGACCACCGATCAGTTATTTGAGGCAATGAACGACGAATGGAGAAGGATTCCACCATCCACAATTCAGAATCTTGTGGTGTCAATGCCTAAAAGGTGTCGCATGGTGATAGCGAACAAAGGGTTCCCGTTAAAATATTGATTCATGACATTCTGGCGACTCCACAAGTAGGGAGTGGAATCCTTAAGAGGAGAGTTCTTAGTGCGGTCCCACGACTTAGTTTCGTGACTCCCACACAAGTAGGCTTGTCCCTATTGACAAGAAGCCGAAAGCCTTTAGGAAGGTTGTCTCCCCTCTATAATATCAAGAAAACAAAAAAAAATTGGTTGAGGAAAGCAATTTTTGCATTGCTAAGGGAATTTAAATTGCACGAAATGTGCCTGATTTTAATAGTTGCTATGTTTATTTCTGCAACTGTAGCATCGCGTGCGGAAAACCACCGGCTTACCAAGGAGGAGGTTCTCCGCTTCATACGCATAAGGCAACTGACTGGAAGACAATAGAGTACAAGAGACTTAGGTAATTGGACCGACAAAGACCAAAACTCCTAACAAGCTAGGATGGATGTCTACTTTCGCAGGATCTATTTTTTCGAGCACGCGTTAACAGAGAGCTCAATCTGTTAAGCAACATATTATCCGCACAGAAAGAATCTCAGGAAGGAATGATAATCCCAGTAACTGTGCGGGTGACACCAGCGCTACCGCGCCAACAGAACAACCCGCCACCAAGGAACATTGTAGTTCCTGACAGAGCTGCAAAGAAGAAGCGAAAGTCGCGCCCCCGAAAGCCTCGAGCGGACGCGATTAAACTCATCGCACTCCCAGAGACGAGTTATAAGGAGGTATACCTAGCAATCCGAAAGGACCGGGAGTTGGAGGAGGGAGTCGAGCCAAATGCCCAACAAAGCAAGAGGGTCCAACGTGTTTTAAGTGTGGTGCGAAGGGGCATCGTGCGAAAGAGTGCGCGACATCCGAAGAACGTATATCAAGTGTTTGCTCACCAAGTCCTCAACCAACCCCAAGTACCCGGAGGTACCCAGCGCGAAAGAAAACCGCAATGTTTTACTCGTGGCGATTTTGGCCATGTGTCGGGGAAATGTACTAAGAAAAGCACCAGCGTGCAAAACTATGACGAGTGCATTTCCAGAAGTCTGTGTGACATTTGGCGAATGGCGGAATTCCGCCGCCGGCATCTGTCGAAACAGAAGGAGAATATGTGGTCCAACGTACTAACGCGCGGACTGCATACAACCCGAGTTGCCCAGGAGACTTCGGTGACACCAGCGCTACCGCGCCAACAGAACAACCCGCCACCAAGGAACATTGCAGTCCCTGACAGAGCTGCAAAGAAGAAGCGAAAGTCGCGCCCCCGAAAGCCTCGAGCGGACGCGATTAAACTTACCACACTTCCAGAGACGAGTTATAAGGAGGTATACCTAGTAATCCGAAAGGACCGAGAGTTGGAGGAGGGAGTCGAGCTTAAAGGCGTGGACATACTCGTCACTGAGGCGGAAGTGGCTGACGCGGTCGAACTCGCAACAGACGTCGCAGTCTCCCCTGCCGTCGTCCACCTGAGGAAAAGGGGTGATGGGCTCCAAGTAGCTCGGATGCGAATCCCGCGGCGTTCCGCAACGACTCCTGGAAAGCTGGTTCCAGGGAAGACTCTTAGTGTACGACATATCGCAGGGTCCTGTCACGCGACCGCTGTCAGCAGGCGTCCTGTGACGCTCCCGCACCATCGACGGAGGACGACAGGGACGAAGTAATGACATCTTCATCATCATCGGCTGCGCTGCCGTTGACTCGGCCGCGAAAGGGGGGCAGTGTCGCGCCATCGATTGCGACGAACACTCGGCCGATGGTAATGCTGCAGCGAATGGCTCTCAGCGATATGGAGATATCCGAGGAGAGCGAGGAGGACGAGCTCAACATAACCGTCGTCCAGCAAGTGGCCGAAGCCCCGCAGCAGGAGTCGACAATTGCAAGCCTCAGCAGCGAGTTGAGGGAGCTCCGGGCAACCGTTGAGACCCTCCTCGCCAAGGTAAGCGAGATGGAGACGAGCCGGGCAACGGCAAAGGATAGCGGCGCTGAGCTAAAAGCGAAGCTGAGGCTGATAGCTCGCGATAACATGGAGTTAAAGCGAGAAAACAATAGCCTGCGCGAGCGTGCAGCTGCCTGCGAGCGGGAGATGGCGCTGCTTCGCAGCGGGATCAGCTCCATGAGTTCGATGGCTTCGATGGAAGTTCCACAACAGCTTGGAGGCGGAATCGGCGGAGGCGAGCGAGACCTTGAACGACGTTCAGCGCCAGCCGAGCAGACACCTCCAGCGGGTCAGGGGGCTCCGCGCAAGCGAGAACGCGGGAGGAAGAAGCAGAAGAAGCAGGAGCAAGACCAGACAGCAGCTGCTGAAGCGCCGATCAGCACAGCGCAGCCGACACCAGCGATGCCCGGCGTACCGGTGGCCGGTGTTGGCAGCAACGCTGCTCCTCTTCCGGCACCGAAGAAAAGGGCTAAAAAAGTTAAGAACAAGGAAACTGCGGCAGCTGACAACATTGAAGCGCGCGACGCAGCAGCAGCGACGACGTATGCCGGGGCCGTTGGGCGTCGATCGAAGCGGTCGCACCTGCCGCAGCAGACATCAATGCGCAGAGAAGAAAGGCCCGGAGTGGTTGTGCTCGAGAGCGATGAAGGCCACAGCTACCTCGAGGCCTACAAAGCTGTCCGAGAAAAGACATCTGTCGACCAGCATGTCGCCCGAGTTTCGAGAACAGGGGAACGCACGATGTCCCTGTTTCTCAAATCTAACATCGATTGCGAAAACGTGCTGCTAGAAGTGCAAGCGGCCATCAAGGGGGTAGGTGCGGCACGCCTCCTTGTGGATAAGCAGACGGCAGCATTGACCGGCATAGACATGCTGGCCACCTCAGAGGATGTAGTAGCAGCCGTTAAAAGACAGGCAGGCCTGACGGTGCCGTTGGACGCGGTGCGCCTGTGGCGCCGCTATGATGGCATGCAGAAGGCGCACATCAAGTTGCCGCGCTCCCAGTGCAAGATGCTGGATGGCCTTGGGATCACCATTGGGAACACGAGATGCATTGTGCAGGCGCTTGCGTCGGTCCCAGCAGGCGAGCAGCTATGCTATCGCTGCTTCGGGAGGGGGCACCGTTCGCGTGAGTGCACTGGACCGGACTACTCCAAGTGCTGCTTCCGGTGCGGATCGAAGCAGCATAAGGCCAAGGAGTGCAGCTCGGGCCCCAAGTGCCTCGTGTGTTCCGGAAACCATCAAACTGGGTCAACGGTTTGCAGCGCAAGTAGCCAGCCGTCATGTAACGCCAGTAACGACCGCAGATGGCAGAGGGGGCGCCAGGTTGAACATCCTGCAGGTCAACCTAGGACGCAGCAGAGTAGCGCAGGACTTGATGCTCCAGACCGCACGGGAGCAGAAAGTCGACGTCGTTTTGGCGTCGGAGATATATCGCGTCCCAGAGAACAACGGGAACTGGGCGGCTGATTCGACGTCAAAGGCAGCAGTGGTAGTCACCGGAAGCCTGCCAATTCAGCGAGTGTGGTCGAGCGAGGAGGGAATGGTATCAGTCCAAGTCTCAGAGACCATCGCAGACTCCAGTACGGCGGCACGCTGCGCAGCAACGACGACCGCAGCAGCAGCAGCAGTCAAACGCCGTACCTCAGCCAACACCACCGAGAGCATCCAGCAGCAGTGGCGGGGTCGCGCTCAGCCTGAGCGATGCATCAAGGACCGGTGCTCTGACTTCTGACGAGGAGGCGGCGGTCGCTGAGGCCATCCATTCTGGCAATTAACAGCGCCATAGAAGTAGCAGAGCGACCTAAGTCGGCAGCGTCGAGAAGAGAGGGCTGGCAACGGCCAGTTAGAGCCAGACTCTGCTCCTGGAGGAGTGGAGAGCTTTAGCGCATAGCCTAACCCATGGTGCTTCACACTATGGGGGGGGCGGGTCCCTCATCCTCTGACAACATGCCGCGAGGCCGTCATAAGGGGGGTGGGGGACTATGCCAGGGTTTTTTAGGGGGTACCCATAGGCGTAAGTCGGGCACTTGTGACCGCAGTGCGTAAGTGCATTTGTCCCTGGGTTAACAAAAAAAAAAAAAAGCAGGCGTTCCACAGGGTTCAATACTAGGTCCTACGTTATGGAATGTGATGTATGACGACGTCCTCTCTATCGACTCACCCTCTGACAACATGCCGCAAGGCTGTCATAAGGGGGGTGAGGGACTGTGACAGGGTTTTTTAGGGGGTACTCGAAGGCGTAAACCCGGCATCTAACTTATCAGCATAAGTTCAGGCACTGACTGGTTGTGGGAAATAATTGCGTGACAATAATTATCAATTATGTCATCCGCGCGACCATGCGATAAGCGCATATCGATGATGTCCTCCGTGCGACCATCGATATGCAAATCCCCTCCATGACCCGGAAGATCGTGTGACGTGCCAGACCGCGTGCTGGAATGTCAGCTTATCACCGCGTGCTGGTACGTCACAGGAGAGAATGCGTGGGAGAGCTTCGCTACGGGCAACTCTCCCACGCGTAGGGAAGTGGAGGGGAGCGTTCTCACTATAAAACCGTCGATCAACGGATCGACGGGCCTCTTTTTCTGCTTTCGCCTGCTTGTGAAAACTGCCGCTACGTGCCAATCTACTACGTGCTTTTTCTACTTCGCTACGTGCAAATAAAGTCATTTAGTTCGCGTTTAACGTAAGTGTAGATTTCATCGTGAAATCCGAAACCACAGCTTCGTGCAAAAACGTTTCCCCCCAGCTTCGTGCAAAAACATTTTTTGGTGACCCCGACGTGATAGTGAAAAGTGCCGTGAGGTAAAATCCTGTCACTATAAGTGAACAAACAATGAATACCGATAACGAAACCAACGTGTCCGAGGCCTTGCGGCTACTTACCGCCCTGGAGGGCAGTGTAAAGGAGGTGGCCGCAAGCCTCGAGTCCAAACTGAGTCCGGAGGTGGCCGCCGTGAAAGCGGACATTTTGGCGTCCCTGTGGCGCGACGGGAACGCCGCGTTGATGCGCGTCGAATGCATCACCGGCCCCCACCCGCGCAGGGGTCCCTTCATGGAGGCTTATGCGGCAGCCATGGCGGCTGCAACCAAGTGCCGTGACGGAGCTGCCTCCAAGCCGTCCATTTTGGACGCCACGGTGGCGGGGCAGCCATCGCGGGCAGACCATCTGCCACGCATCGAGCTGCCCAAGTTTGAAGGCTCGCCCTCCGAATGGAGCGCGTTCTCGAGCCGGTTCGAGAAGCGCGTGGCCGGGCTGTCGGAGGATTCCGATAAGTTCGCCTTTCTTCACAAGTGCCTCGAGCGATGCGACATCGCGAGGCACAGCTGCGAGGCGTTTGAGAACGCCGGCATGCCGTTCGCCCAGGCATGGGCCAAGCTCGAGGAGCGGTTTTACAAGAAGCGGGTGGCATTCATGGGCCACATCCGCAAGATCCTGGAATTGCCCAGGATGAGCTCTCCATCGGCGAACGCGTTGATGCGCGTCATCGACGTGGTGGAGACGGCCGTGGCCTCAACCCGCCAGATCGCCGAGGCTGGCGATTCCACCTCCGTGGTGGAAGACGGGCTGATTGTCGCGCTCGTAATGGATAAGGTAGACGCTGAAACCATTGCGAGCGTGACACGGCGTGCGGACCAGCAGCTCATCCCTACGTGGGTTGAGCTGCGTCGCGAGTTGGATGGGCTGGCAAATAAAATATATTACCAGCCCAAGCGCAAGAAGGATACGGATCGAGCGCGTGGAGCAAACCAGCGAGCAGCACGGACGGTGCTAGCTGCAACCGTCACCCCGAAGCCCGCTGCCATCGCTCCCAAGCCTGCGCGGAAGGCGCCGGCGACCCAGCCAGCCGCTGCTGCCGTTGTTCCTGCCAGCACCAGCACGAAGGTGAGTAAGGGGGGTCAGAGGGCTGGGACGCGGCGGTGTTACGCGTGCGACGAGATGGGTCACGTGACGACGGTGTGCTCGGAGCTGCGCGCGCGGTCCATAATTCAGTGCATTAATTACATTATGGACCGTCGCAAGTGCATGAACTGTTTCTCCAAGGACCATCCGGCCAATGTGTGCCCAAGTAAGCCCAAGTGCCCCCAGCTTCGTGCAAAAACACTGACAATTGCTACAATTGCGGTAATGCCGGTCATCGTGCAAGGGAATGCGAGTTTATGCTGAGAGGACCGAGGAGTTACGTATGCAACACGTTTGGACATGTCGCGAAAAGAAACACGCAAAATTTTGGAAGAGAAACTCGACAACACCATAAATTTATGAGGGTGTCGAGGGAGGAGTTTGAATATCTGCTAACGATTGTAACGCCGAAGATCCGTAAACAGGACACCTATATGTGAGATGCAATAACAGCTCGTGAAAGGCTTAACATCACGCTTCGGTTTCTGGGTGCTGGAGATGACTACCAGAGCCTAGAGGATGCATATCGGGTGAGATAACAATATTCTACATGAATATATACGAATGTATTGATGTTTACAATAGTACATGTTCTGCTTAAATAATTTTTAGGTGTCCCGGCAACCTATTTCTAGAGAGTTCTTAGTGCTGTCCCACGACTTAGTTTCTTGACTCCCACACAAGTAGGCTTGTCCCTTTTGACAAGAAGCCGAAAGCCTTTAGGAAGGTTGTCTCCCCTCTAAAATATCAAGAAAACAAAAAAAAATCTGCCAAGGCGGATGGCCAACGCGTTGGTTGGAACCCGCCTCGTCTTCGGGTACAGCATCTGCTGGGTCCACTTCGCCCCAGCCTTAACGATGGACAAGGTGCACTGCCACCGCTGCCTGCTCCGAGGGTCATCAAGCAGCGGCCTGCAAAAACGCAGAAAGGTGCCCGGTGTGCAGGGAGCCACACGCCATCGAAGGGGCACGGTGCAAGAACCGCCGTGAGAATTCAGAGTGATCCAGCAGAATCTAAGGCGGAGTGCGACGGCCCAGGATCTCCTGACCCAGAACGTGGTGCGGACGTAGCACTCCTGTCCGATTACCACCGCGTTCCAGCGAATAACGGCAACTGGGTCTCTGATCCTGCCACAAGAACGGCGGTCGTCGCACTGGGGAGATACCCGATCCGGCAGATCGGGTGCCTTGCGCCGACCGAAAACAGCAGTGGAAGTACGCTGACCCTTCCGAAAAACTTCCATCAAAGAAGCATCGCGTGCGAAAAACCACCGGCTTACCAAGGAAAAGGTTCTCTGCTTCATACGCATAAGGCAACTGACTGGAAGACAATAGAGAACCAGAGACTTAAAGACCTAAAATCCTCCTAACAAGCTAGGATGGATGTCTACTTTCGCAGGACCTATTTTTTCGAGCACGCATTAACAGAGAGCGGAATCGGTAAAGCAACATATTATCCGCTCAGAAAGAATATCAGGAAGGAATGATAATCCCATTAACTCAAGTCGAATTGTTTTGAAGTCGCGATCTTTAGTACCATTACCGAGTGAATCTACAGACACAGTGCCGCTGACTCCAGAACATTTCGCCCAAGAAATTGAACTAAAAATTGTCTGCCGGCCCCGGTACCGTTAGAAAAGGAACAGCTCGTCTGTATCAAGGAAGACGAGGTTCCAGCACCGAAGGGGTCAATTGATGCTAACAGCTCTTCACACCGACCCCACGGTGAAACAGATAGGGAAGGCCAAAGTAAGCGAGTTTGGCGGACGGGCGGGTATATGCTGGTGGAACTTACCAAGGAGAGCTCCGGCGACACCACGGTACTGGCGGAGAAGATAGAAGCTTCGCTTGAGGCAAAGGCGACTGTGACCACCCTTAGGCAAACTGTCACGGTCATAATCCACCCTTAGGCAAACTGTCACGGTCATAATCCGCATCGTGGACGTGATGGCAACGCGCGAGGAGATGCGCGACGGGCTCGAGGATCAGCAGCGCATCAACATCAGCGTATGGGCGGTTCGTATGGGGGTACCATACCATATTTTATTATAAAAGCTGAACATTCGAGAAACGGTTGCTAACACTCGTAAACCAGTCCTTTCCAAACATAGATGTATATGACCACCGTCGCTAGTAACACCCCACAGCGGGTATCGAAAAATTTATTTAAATTAAAAATTTAAGTTTTTAAGTATATGAGTATAATGGCTAAGGAAAGAGATCCTTTTATGTCTTCTGACGACACCACGTGGTTATCTATGAACGTGCTGGTCATCGTAACGTAAACGATTTTCACCCAAACGCACCGATATATAGAGAATTACCAAGACTTCCTCCTGCTAATCCCGACTTTACTAATATATTAACAATCAAAAGATACATGCCTCTAGCCACTATCATGGATGAACCATTCCTTCCTCCAGATGTCGATAACGATAATGATGTACCAAATAAGATTTCAACTGTTTTTAATGCTGTAATGTCAAGACGTAAATTGTTGGAAATTTGTAAAATTAGAGCTAGCAACGCCAAGGTTCATAAAAGATTATGAGTATTATATTACATGTTCGTGGTCTTGAGCTTATCTGTTGCGGCTCTGGGATTCATAGCTACAAAATATGCGGAGTATATACCACTAAACAAAGGAGATTATCACGTGTTGGATGATCACACATGGATGTCAAGAGATAGAATATATGGCATGATACTTGATATAAAAGATGGTATCCTCATCGGATGTCTTTTAGCTACTGAATAAACTGGCTTTAGGGAAAAGAGAAATCATGATCAGATATGACGCCGATTATAAAAAACAGTTCAAAAAGTTCTGTGGCAATAGCTCAGTTGGAGATATTAGAAAACTCGAAGCTGAGTTATCACAATATTATTATACATTTCGATGCACTACTTTGTCGGTCCTTCTTGAACATCTTATTGCTATCATATTGTGGGAAACTTATGAATATCAAAAGCTGAAATATCCTGATCCCAGTATCTCGCTTGACAACCGGGACCATGACTCATGTATTCTAAACAATTGAAGGCGAAGAGGAACAGCCAAAATACAATGGCTGAAAAATTTAACATCGAGTTAGCCTTGAAAGTAGAGATGGAATTCACTCAGTCAACGGCGGATCCATGTCTCTACATTCGATAGAAATCAGCTAAGTGCATGTCCGTGCAAGTAGACAAGAAAAACGCACCTCGTCTCTATCCTAGTCAATCCGACCAGAATCGTGATGTTGAACGCTGGTTCCACGATCTGGAATACTTATTTTTGCTTCATCGTATCCGTGACTGCGATAAGTTTCTTCTGACCGTCCGGCTTCTTGCAGGCACTGCCGCCTCAGTTGCTAAGACGTTCCGGTTTACCACCTACACTGGGTTGAAGGACGCCCTGATCAAGCATCAAGCCCCCCCGCCCCCCCGCCACCAAACAGCGGGTTTGCGCTATATGGTCCATACCATGGCTGACTTGCGTGAGAAGTTTAAGTGTTTCGAAGCCAGCCGCCGCCTTCGGGCTATTAAGCCCCCTTCTGCCGAGGTCCGAGCCTCCCCGGTTCGTCTTCAGGAAACACCCCGCTCCCCGCCAAAGCCTATACGCTGCTTCAATTAGTCGCACTTCGGACATCACGTGAGCGAGTGTAAAAAGCCGATTGATAGAGGAGTCAGTAAGCAATTCATCACTGAAAGCTGATACCGATCTGGACAATGGGTCAGACGGGTTAATCATCGTACAAATTGCAATCCAAACAAGCAATGCCGATCTTGGCGGATATACCCGGTCTACAAACTGAAGTCCGCCACGATCAATCTTTGGTAAGCGGATGATCGAACCTAGCAAGTCACCTCTCAGCCCCTATATGAAAGAAAGAAATACATTAAGAGGAAATCAGTTTACTTTGTCCAATCTGTGAACAAAGTAAAAGACATCTTCGGAACTAATCTTGACTGCGATGGGGAGCGGGACTCAATGCAACTTAACACTAGAATACATTGCTTTGGAAACTTGCCCGAATGCTTTTTAGGGGTCATTTTGACCCCTATTTTGAAAACGCTATAACATCACTATTTTTGAAGATTTTTCAAATCCGTAAACTGTTACGGTTTAGTATATTTATAGACTATCTTTTGGCGTTTTTAATTTTTGGATGTACCACTTCATCATTCCACCAGCTCGGTGTATAGCAAAAAAGATCGATATGAGTCGAAATTTAATCCTTTTCAACTTTTATTCTTTCAAAATGTAACATGTAACTTCGGAAAAAAAGAGTGCGCTATGATGTTGATGTATTAGGCCACCTTTGAAAAATAATTTCATATTTTTAAATTATCAAAAAACGCCACAAATTGATCTTGAAGATGTGGATTTTAACATTTTCCATAGGTAGTTTCCATTCTGCGCTTTGTTCCGTTATTTTTTGTAAAAATATTCAGCCGTTTTCGAAATATTAAAATCGAAAACTGCGTTGGGGTCAAAATGACCCCAATTTGGATTCTAGTGTTAAGGATTCCATTCTGCTAGGATTGGGAACCTCTCACCCAAGAAGTCCAACAAAAAAAGGCTCACGAAACGTGCCAGTACCCACACGGGTTAGAAGAAAAAAGAGGTTTAAACCAAAGATCTTCAAAGATCAAAGACAATCAAAAATTAATAGTTAGTTCCCCTCCTCTTCTGAAAAGTAAAGATACACGAGGCAACCAAATGGGAGTAAGCCAAATGCGTTTAAGGTGAACTATAACGCACTCCCGGTTAGGCCCAGAGAAGCCGATGTCTAGGCTAGTTGCAAAAAATGGCCTTGTGAAGCGAGCTCGTCGAACACCGTGTTCGTGAAGATGAGCTCGAAGCAGGAGGCAGAGAAAATTGTGGAGCAGCACCTTGGCAAGCACGGAAACCCATAGATGGTGTCTGTGAAAAATCACAGCGCCTTGGAATTCCAATCTGCCGAACGCACGAAGCTGCGCTCGGGTCGACTGCCGCGGCATGAAGGCAAGATTTTGCGGCCGCGGCGGCTATAAAAGCGCGACGCAATCGGCTTCGTTGTCGCAGTAGGTAAACGCTATTCCACGTTTGTTTATCTCAAGTTTTGTTTTCAAGTGCTAAAGTGTTGTGATTTGCAATGCCGCGAAAGGTTTATTCAGCTGTTGCGATTGGCCATGTCGTCCGGATGTCGGAGCAGGGACAAACAAACGTGAGTATAGTGTTTTAAAATCAGTGTACAGTCACGAAATGACGAGTCTCGTCTGTTGCATCACAGGCGCAGATTTGTCGTTCGCTTGACATGTCGCCGTCTGTTGTGTGCCGCATGCTCAAGCGTTACGCTGAGCGTGGATCTACCGAGCCTCGCTGGAGCAGCGGAAGGCCTCGGAAGACGACGCCACGCACGGACCGAGCCATAGTAAACGCGGCAAGGTCTGCGCCATTTACTCCAGCAACGCGCATTACAACGGACCTAAACTTGCCGGTCACACCACGCACGGTGATCAACCGGCTGTTGGATGCCGGTCTACGGGCCTATCTTCCAGCCAAGAAGCCGAAGCTTACGCTCCAGCATCGGCAGGCCAGACTTGCGTTTGCTAGGCAGTACCGTCACTGGAGTGTAGACCAGTGGTGGAATGTACTGTTTAGTGATGAAGTCAAGGTCAACCTTCTTGGTTCGGACGGCATGAACCACGTGAGACGGCTCCGAAACCAGAGACTGAACCCACGGTACTGTCTACCAACAACCCGCCACAGTCAGTCAGTGATGGTTTGGGGCTGCTTCTCGGGTGAAGGCGTAGGTCTGCTACACCGGATAGACGGAATGCTGACCGGGGCAGGCTAAGTCGAAATCCTACGCTCGGTCATGCTTCCCCATGCCCAGGAAACCCTGGCAAACCGGCGATGGCTTTTCCAACACGACAACGACTCCAAGCATACTTGTCGTGTTGCTCGTGCTTGAATCGGGGAGAACAATATTGGTGTTCTCCCTTGGCCGTCGCACTCTCCGGACCTGAATCCCATCGAGAATCTTTGGTCTATTGTGAAGAGGATGGTCCGTGAGAGAGCCTCCTATCTGACCACCGATCAGTTATTTGAGGCAATGAACGATGAATGGAGAAGGATTCCACCATCCACAATTCAGAATCTTGTGGATTCAATGCCTAAAAGGTGTCGCATGGTCATAGAGAACAAAGGGTTCCCGATAAAATATTAGACCATGACATTCTGGCGATTCCACAAGTAGGGAGTGGAATCCATTGACTCCCACACAAGTAGGCTTGTCCCTTTTGACAAGAAGCCGAAAGCCTTTAGGAAGGTTGTTTCCCCTCTAAAATATCAAGAAAACAAAAAAAAAGGAATGATAATCCCATTTACTCAAGTCGGGCTTTTTGAAGTCGTGATCTTTAGAACCATTATCGAAAGAATCTACAGACACAGATCCGCTGACTCCAGAACATTTCGTCCAAGAAATTGAACTGTAAACTCCTATAATTAATAACCTGGAATTTATGTATGTACACCTCTAGTTTGACCACCTTATGTAAATCATACCTTAGTCCTAACCATATCGAACTATGACATGTGTCAAATAAAACCACGAGGCGGATTCTCTTCTGCAACCGACCTCCGACCAGAACGGCCAACTTAAGCCTTTGTCTCGTGTTCGTTTCTGTAACCGCGACTCTGCTGCAATAACCCTAAGTGCGTTAATCAGTTATATTTTGACGCGATTACAACTTCAGAAGTGGGATAACCCGTAAAAATGTTAACTAAAAGTGAAATGATTAATGTGTTGGCGGAAGTTCAAGTGCCTGTACCTCCCTCGACGACCCTACGCCAGATCCGACAGCTGTACGAGGACACGTGCTTACGAAAAGACATCTTCGGAACTAATCTTGACTGCCATGGGGAGCGGGACTCAATACAACTTAAGGATTCCATTCTGCTAGGATTGGGAACCTCTCACCCAAGAAGTCCAACAAAAAGAGGCTCACGAAACGTGCCAGTACCCACACGGGTTAGAAGAAAAAAGAGGTTTATACCAAAGATCTTCAAAGATCAAAGACAATCTATCGATTAATAGCCAGTTCCTCTCCTCTTCTGAAAAGTGATGATGCACGAGGCAACCAAATGGGAGTAAGCCAAATGCGTTTAAGGTGAACTATAACGCACTCCCGGTAAGGCCGAGAGAAGCCGAGGTCCAGGCTAGTTGCAAAAAATGGCCTTTTGAAGCGAGCTCGGCGAACACCGTGTTCGTGAAGATGAGCTCGAAGCAAGAGGCAGAGAAAATTGTGGAGCAGCACCGTGGCAAGCACGGGAAAACCATAGATGGTGTCGGCTACCCAATAGAAATTTCGTCACCGACGAAGCACTCACAAAGGAGATATGGGCAGGTATTGGAGATAAGAGAGCTAACCCATGGGTTGAACTCTCCGCTAGCTGGCATCCTGTCGGATGTGCGTGTGGTGCGTGCGTATGGTGCGAACCGATCCGATCGCATCGTACCTACACATCGGAGGCGAGCTCACACGCGTGTCATGCCAATGGCAGGTAAAAACTTGCCAGTACTGGCTCACCACGGCGTGTCATGCGCCACAAACCGACAGGAAGAGGGGGAAGCAGCGACCTATGCTTCCGCACTCAGTAGCGGCCCCCATGCTAGACGAAACGCCGAGAAGAACACTCCGCTCAAGCGCGACCACAGGCCGCAGCTCGGCGGCGGCAAGCACTGAGGCGGCAGTAGTAGAATTTATTGACGAATCACCAAAGGAGCGGAGGGTGGAGCGGGTGCTGCGGTCGCGCTCGCATTCGACCAGTGGCCCGCGCTCGTTCCTGGGGAGCACCTTGGATAACCTCAAGGGTGTGCTCATCGGGCAGCTGCCCCAGGTGCCACAGTCTTCGGAGGTGACTGTAGGTGTCGGAACGAGCGAGGAGTCGGAGGAAGACGAGGCGGACCAACCGTTTGAACTGACGCAATCGAAGTTATCATAAACACTACTTGAGCAAGCAATCAATGCTGTGTGCATTAACCTCGTGTCGTTAGGTGTCGTTATCAAGTGGTTTGTTATTGAGTGGAAAATTCCATAGTTGGATCAGTGCAGCGCGTGTTTGTTATCAGTACACGAGGTAGTTGAGTGTACACATTATAGGGTGTTCAATCGATCGGTGGATTATTGATAGTGGCGTGATCGGTGTTATTGGTATAAAAGGGGTGTACCATCGATCAGTTGAAGAGTATATTAAGCCGCACCATGGAGTTTGAGAGTCAGTAGAACCGTGAAACGACAACCGACGACGTTGAAACGTCTCAAGTTGAAATAAGTGAGAAAGTGTTGAGTGCAGCTAATCAGATTTGGTCATTGATCCGCAAGAATCTGGAGTTCATGAACAACTGGCTAGCCCAGGAGGAATTGGAAGGGACGGAGGAGGATCCGTTATCGGTACCACAGATGACGATGAGTTCGGTAGCACCAATACCAGAGAATCTACACCAGCACTGGAAGATAGTGCACATGATTACATCAGAGATGAGCTTCAGGGAGAGCGCACCTATCTCAAAAGAGGACTTGCGGAGCTTTCTCGTCGACGTGACACACAACACCGGTATTACCATGCAGGTGTTTGGCGATTCGATGATGTGGCAGGAACTCAAGCACTTCTTGGCATCATCGAAAAAGCGAATCGAGACATTAGGATGCTTTACGTCTTCCTCGAACGAGACCACCTCCATGTCCTGGCAACTCCTGCGGCTTCCCCGGTCGTGCTAAACCGGACAACTACATCAACGCCTGAAGTCACCACTGTCTCGGTTCCGGAGCAGCAGGCGCCGCAGCTGCCCGAGGGTTCGGGTGTGGCCGAAAAGGATCCAACTGGAGGCCCGGAGAAGATTGCGGAAATGTCCGCGATGGCTGATCAAGGCGCTGACGGCGCAGAACGCAGCGCTCCAGGCTCAGGTGGCGGACCTGATGGTAAAGCTTGAGCGGCTTCTGGAGGCCCAGACACTCCAAGAGACCTACATGATCCAGGAAGGGTGAAAGACCATCGAGGGTATGGTACCCAAATGGGTGAACCTGTTTGAAAACAGGAATCGCGTAAAGCCTGCAAAACCATGTTAGCAGACTAAGTGGACAATATGAAACCAATAATAACTGGAGACGAAACATGTATCTACGCGTACGACCCAGAAACAACAAACCAGTCCAGCGAATACCGTTCCCCAAACGAGACGAAACCCAAGAAGTCGTCAAATCACGACGCTCATGGATAGCTGCTGACGTGTCTCGGCCAACCATAGCGCCCGGTAACGAGCAGAAGAGCTTCATTAGTTGTGACAATGGTGGGAAGTCTAGCGGGGTAGGGGTTGATCGTTCCAGCTAAGTCCCCCCCCCCCCCTCAACTTACTAACCACCATGCTGGACGTTACACCGAAACGAACACTCCGCTCCAGCTCGACCACGGGCCGCAGCTCGGCGGTAGCCAACGCTGAGGCGGCAGAAGTGGTAGCTGTCAACGAGTCATCTAAGGAGAGAAGCGTGGAGCGGGCGCTGCGGCCGCGCTCGCACTCTACAAGTGGCAGGCTTCCGTTCAAGGATAATCTCAGAGTGCTCATCGGAGACTTGGAGAAGGAGTTGGAGAAAAGTGAGGCGGATCAGCCGTCCGAACTGGCGACATCGACAAAGCCAAGTGCAACTCCTGTGGCTTCCCCGGTAGCGCCAACACGGACTACGATATCAACGCCTGAAGTAACCACTGTCTCTGTCTGGAGCAGCTGGCATCGCAACTGCCCGGAGGCTCGTCGGAAAAGGATGCAACTGGAGGCCCTGCGCGAAGTGCGGAAATGTCAGCGATGGCCGAGACCATCAAGGCGTTGACAGCGCAAAACGCTGCGCTCCAGGCTCAGGTGACTCAGCTGATGGCAAAAGTAGAGAGGCTGCTGGAGGCCCAGGTTATCCAGCAGACGAGTCTAATGAAGGAAGGGCGGAAGACCATCGAGGGGATGGTACGCGAGGCCTTCGGAGACCCTCCATCGAAGCAGAAGCAAGGGAAAAACCGCTTCAGGAAGGCAGGACAAGAGAAAGCGACACCGCCGCCGGCAGCGCAGCAGAAGCAGCATCTGGAGCAGCAGCAGTCGCAGCGTCAGCAGGATGAAGGGTTCACAACGGTTGGAAAGAAGGGCCGTCCGGTTAGTAACAAGCAAGGACAAGACCACCAGGCCAACCAAGGGAAACCCAAGGCCAACAAAGGCAAGAGAATGGAACACCAGAGTGCCCCGAAGGACAAGCAGAGCTTCGCCGAAGTAGTCGGCTCATCCACCGAGCGCCCGGCAGCCGCGGCACAACGCGAGAAGGGGCATTCCGGCGGTGGCACCAAGACGTCGAGGAAGCCGGAGCTGAGGTATCGGCCAGACGTCATCACGGTCGTGCCGGCTCCTGGGACAACGTTCCTCGACGTATTCCGGAGCGTTCGAGCGGACACGCAGGTAGCAGCCGCGGTACATAAGGGCGTCCGGACCGCGTCAAGTCATCTCGCTATGACGCTAAAGCGGTCTGCGGATGCCAACGCGGCATATCAACGTGTGAAGGAGTTGGCCCCCGAGGGCAGCGAAGTTCACCTGCGGCTGGATCTGGTGACCGTCGTCCTACGGGGAGTAGACATGCTGGCGGAACCAGCAGATGTGGCCAAGGCTGTAGCGGATTGCATAGGTGAACAAGTTGATGCGGGCTCCGTGCGATTGCACCGTTATTTCCAGGGTGACCAGATGGCACTGGTGCGTGTCCAGCGGGGAGTCGCAAATGCGCTTATCGACGACCGCCTCAACATAGGATACAGCCGCTGCCGAGTTTCGCTGGCGCCGCCCCCGCAGCTCGAGAGAATGCGCTGCTCTCGCTGCATGTTGCTCGGCCACATGGCGCGCTCCTGCACCGGTCCCGACCGGTCCGCTCTGAACCGTCGGTACGGAGGGCAAGGACACAAGGCTGCTAGCTGCAGCAATCCAGAAAAATGCCTTGAATGCAGAGGACCGTGGCGCGGAAAAGTGTAAGAACCGCCGTCAAAATTCAAAGTAGTGCAGCAGAATTTAAGACGGAGTGCGATGGCCCAGGATCTCCTGACCCAGTTGGCCCGCTACATGCTACATATGGTACTTTGCATTTGTATGAGTGGTTTGGCTTCATATCTGGATTAGTCAGGCCGGGATCATGTATTGAACTATCTTACCTCGCGGGTATAGTCAGTAGATTCAAAAACCTATTTTCAAAAGTAAACATGCTGATAAAAGCGTCATCGATGATGTTCAAGGTTTTTACAATTTACCCAATATTATAGAATCTCTGCTCAACACTTGTGTATTGCGTCTCGGAATGGAAGTCGAGAGTATTACGCTTAGTGGAAAAATTACTTGACTACTAAGGATGTACTTTATTATTCTCATAGCAGAGGTAGACGACTACATGAGTGCGCAAGATTGAAGATGAGCTTTATTAACACAAACGCAACACTGCTTACTGCCTTGCAAGGTGAGGCAAAGGCGAACACCGGGGTCATCGCGGAGCTGTATGGAACCATTAAGGAACTTCGCGAGGAGCTCCACCGCCAAGTGTCAGGATTGACGGAACAATTGGGGCAAATAAAGCGTACCCAGCTGGAGCAACAGTCGCGGCTGTTCCAGGAGGCAACGGAGACAGTACAGCGACTGGTTGTGGTAGCACTGCACAAAGGCCCGTCCGATTGGCTTACAAAACCACTGGTAAGTAAAATTAAACAAAAAACCTGACACGCAATAAATATACGCATCAGTGTGCACACTGCGATCAAAACACAGATTGTGGAAATTTTAAATCAAACCAATTGCATCTAGTAGACTATGAAATGCAATTTGGTGCCTTCGAAACAGTCTATATATCAATCGCAGCATACATATTCCGTTATTTGACCATTTGTAGCGATACGTTACGGATGCTCAAAGCACGGATGGATAGGAAATTTGATATAAATTTGGTTCTGGTTAGGGTTTGGCAGATAGTGGAATACTATCGGCATAGAAAGAAAAGAAGTAGTATGGGTAAGTAAAAGAAAAAATAAAATCTTCCGTGTAATAAAAATACACATTTACATGTTTTAACATGCTTTTTCTCATTTCCAGGGCTGGCAACCGAAGCTCTGGGATATTGCTGAAGAAAAAAAAATGCATATCAAACGAACTGACAAGGTTAATCGTATCAATTTCAACATAACACTCTCTGGTTCTTAGTCAAAACCAATCCAAAAATCAAAGAGCTCCTCCTTGGAGCCTGGACGAAATGCTCTGCAACGTGCAGAAGAAAGGTATCCAGGCGTGCTTGGCAAAGAAGCCGAAAAATCCAGCAACTGCCTACAACCATTTCCTTAAAGCAAACCTCCGGATGATAAAATTGCAGCATCCGGAACTAACTTGGGTGAGTGTTGCGGTGCATGTGGCCGCTAAAAGATGTTGGTTGCAACATTTCTTTGATTCTCATCTGTTTGTCATTAGTTTAATCATTAACATTATCTCGTTATAGGTTTTATCCATGCATTGTCCATCGAGTGATGGTAATAAAACCGGATTAGACTATCTGTTGACGTGCTGGTGGGTTTTTTTTTTTATATTGTTAAATAAGCATTAATTTAATCATTTACATTATCTCGTTAATGTTTCAGGCCGAACTGCTTCGGAAAGCGGGCGAGAAGTTCAAGCTGCTTTCCGCAGAAAGCAAAGCAGTTTATGAACATCTCGCAACCTGGGCGAAAATAGACCACAAAGAAGAAATGCAACATTATTCGTAAGTTTGAATGAATCGATCAAAAGGCGACTTGTTTTGGATTGATTATATAATTGGTTTGCTTGTTTTGTTTACTTCTAGCTACCACAACCCAGCAGCAGAAACCAAAACTATAGTAAAGAAGAAAGCAAACCGCACCATTACGGCTTACAACATTTTTTCCAAACAAGCAAACTTTTCAAATATGTCTTGCGCCGACCGAAAACAGCAGTGAAAGTACGCTGACCCTTCCGAAAAACTTCCATTCATCAAAGAAGCATCGCGTGCGGAAAACTACCGGCTTACCAAGGAAGAGGTTCTCCGCTTCATACGCATAAGGCAACTGACTGGAAGACAATAGAGAACCAGAGACTTAAAGACCTAAAATCCTCCTAACAAGCTAGGATGGATGTCTATTTTCGCAGGACCTATTTTTTCGAGCACGCATTAACAGAGAGCGGAATCGGTAAAGCAACATATTATCCGCTCAGAAAGAATCTCAGGAAGGAATGATAATCCCATTAACTCAAGTCGAGTTGTTTTGAAGTCGCGATTTTTAGTACCATTATCGAGTGAATCTACAGACACAGTGCCGCTGACTCCAGAACATTTCGCCCAGGAAATTGAACTAAAAATTGTCTGCCGGCCCCGGTACCGTTAGAAAAGGAACAGCTCGTCTATATCAACTAAGACGAAGTTCCAGAAGCGAAGGTTGATTGGTCAATTGATGCTAACAGCTCTTCACACTGACCCCAAGTTGAAACAGATAGGGGAGGCCAAAGTAAGCGAGTTTGGCGGACGGGCGGGTATATGCTGGTGGAACTTACCAAGGAGAGCTCCGGCGACACCACGGTACTGGCGGAGAAGATAGAAGCTTCGCTTGAGGCAAAGGCGACTGTGACCACCCTTAGGCAAACTGTCACGGTCATAATCCACCCTTAGGCAAACTGTCACGGTCATAATCCGCATCGTGGACGTGGTGGCAACGCGCGAGGAGATGCGCGACGGGCTCGAGGATCAGCAGCGCATCAACATCAGCGTATGGGCGGTTCGTATGGGGGTACCATACCATATTTTATTATAAAAGCTGAACATTCGAGAAACGGTTGCTAACACTCGTAAACCAGTCCTTTCCAAACATAGATGTATATGACCACCGTCGCTAGTAACACCCCACAGCGGGTATCGAAAAATTTATTTAAATTAAAAATTTAAGTTTTTAAGTATATGAGTATAATGGCTAAGGAAAGAGATCCTTTTATGTCTTCTAACGACACCACAGTTTTACGAATTGAGGATATTACAAATGGCGTTGGTACTGGTAACGTGGTTATCTATGAACGTGCTGGTCATCGTAACGTAAACGATTTTCACCCAAACGCACCGATATATAGAGAATTACCAAGACTTCCTCCTGCTAATCCCGACTTTACTAATATATTAACAATCAAAAGTTACATGCCTCTAGCCACTATCATGAATGAACCATTCCTTCCGCCAGATGTCGATAACGATAATGATGTACCAAATAAGAATTCAACCGCTTTTAATGCTGTAATGTCAAGACGTAAATTGTTGGAAATTTGTAAAATTAGAGCTAGCAACGCCAAAGTTCATAAAAGATTACGAGTATTATATTACATGTTCGTGGTCTTGAGCTTATCTGTTGCGGCTCTGGGATTCATAGCTACAAAATATGCGGAATATATTCCACTAAACAAAGGAGATTATCACGTGTTGGATGATCACACATGGATGTCAAGAGATAGAATATATGGCATGATACTTGATATAAAAGATGGTATCCTCATCGGATGTCTTTTAGCTACTGCAATCGTGAATAAACTGGCTTTAGGGAAAAGAGAAATCATGATCAGATATGACGCCGATTATAAAAAAACAGTTCAAAAACTTCTGTGACAATAGCTCAGTTGGAGATATTAGAAAACTCGAAGCTGAGTTACCACAATATTATTATACATTTCGATGCTCTACTTGGTCGGTCCTTCTTGAACATCTTATTGCTATCTTATTGTGGGAAACTTATGAATATCAGAAGCTGAAATATCCTGACCCCAGTATACCGCTTGACAACCGGGACCATGACTCATGTATTCCACTCTGTGAACAAAGTAAAAGACATCTTCAGAACTAATCTTGACTGCCATGGGGAGCGGGACTCAATACAACTTAAGGATTCCATTCTGCTAGGATTGGGAACCTCTCACCCAAGAAGTCCAACAAAAAAAGGTTCACGAAACGTGCCAGTACCCACACGGGTTAGAAGAAAAAAGAGGTTTATACCAAAGATCTTCAAAGATCAAAGACAATCTATCGATTAATAGCCAGTTCCTCTCCTCTTCTGAAAAGTGAAGATGCACGAGGCAACCAAATGGGAATAAGTCAAATGCGTTTAAGGTGAACTATAACGCACTCCCGGTAAGGCCGAGAGAAGCCGAGGTCCAGGCTAGTTGCAAAAAATGGCCTTTTGAAGCGAGCTCGGCGAACACCGTGTTCGTGAAGATGAGCTCGAAGCAAGAGGCAGAGAAAATTGTGGAGCAGCACCGTGGCAAGCACGGGAAAACCATAGATGGTGTCGGCTACCCAATAGAAATACAACTCGTGGATGGCGCCACCGACGTGAAGGTTTTAGACCTGCCATATTTCGTCACCGACGAAGCACTCACAAAGGAGATATGGGCAGGTATTGGAGATAATAGAGCTAACCCATGGGTTGAACTCTCCGCTAGCTGGCATCCTGTCGGATGTGCGTGTGGTGCGTATGGTGCGAACCGATCCGATCGCATCGTACCTACTCATCGGAGGCGAGCTCACACGCGTGTCATGCCAATGGCAGGTAAAAACTTGCCAGTACTGGCTCACCACGGCGTGTCATGCGCCACAAACCGACAGGAAGAGGGGGAAGCAGCGACCTATGCTTCCGCACTCAGTAGCGGCCCCCATGCTAGACGAAACGCCGAGAAGAACACTCCGCTCAAGCGCGACCACAGGCCGCAGCTCGGCGGCGGCAAGCACTGAGGCGGCAGTAGTAGAATTTATTGACGAATCACCAAAGGAGCGGAGGGTGGAGCGGGTGCTGCGGTCGCGCTCGCATTCGACCAGTGGCCCGCGCTCGTTCCTGGGGAGCACCTTGGATAACCTCAAGGGTGTGCTCATCGGGCAGCTGCCCCAGGTGCCACAGTCTTCGGAGGTGACTGTAGGTGTCGGAACGAGCGAGGAGTCGGAGGAAGACGAGGCGGACCAACCGTTTGAACTGACGCAATCGAAGTTATCATAAACACTACTTGAGCAAGCAATCAATGCTGTGTGCATTAACCTCGTGTCTTTAGGTGTCGTTATCAAGTGGTTTGTTATTGAGTGGAAAATTCCATAGTTGGATCAGTGCAGCGCGTGTTTGTTATCAGTACACGAGGTAGTTGAGTGTACACAGTATGGTGTGTTCAATCGATCGGTGGATTATTGATAGTGGCGTGATCGGTGTTATTGGTATAAAAGGGATGTACCATCGATCAGTTGAAGAGTATATTAAGCCGCACCATGGAGTTTGAGAGTCAGTACAACCGTGAAACGACAACCGACGACGTTGAAACGTCTCAAGTTGAAATAAGTGAGAAAGTATTGAGTGCAGCTAATCAGATTTGGTCATTGATCCGCAAGAATAGGCTAGCCCAGGAGGAATTGGAAGGGACGGAGGAGGATCCGTTATCGGTACCACAGATGACGATGAGTTCGGTAGCACCAATGACTACCAGAGAATCTACACCAGCACTGGAAGATAGTGCACATGATTACATCAGAGATGAGCTTCAGGGAGAGCGCACCTATCTCAAAAGAGGACTTGCGGAGCTTTCTCGTCGACGTGATACACAATACCGGTATTACCATGCAGGTGTTTGGCGATTCGATGATGTGGCAGGAACTCAAGCACTTCTTGGCATCATCGAAAAAGCGAATCGAGACATTAGGATGCTTTACGTCTTCCTCGAACGAGACCACCTCCATGTCCTGGCAACTCCTGCGGCTTCCCCGGTCGTGCTAAACCGGACAACTACATCAACGCCTGAAGTCACCACTGTCTCGGTTCCGGAGCAGCAGGCGCCGCAGCTGCCCGAGGGTTCGGGTGTGGCCGAAAAGGATCCAACTGGAGGCCCGGAGCAGCGTGCGGAAATGTCCGCGATGGCTGATCAAGGCGCTGACGGCGCAGAACGCAGCGCTCCAGGCTCAGGTGGCGGACCTGATGGTATAGCTTGAGCGGCTTCTGGAGGCCCAGGCTCTCCAAGAGACCTACATGATCGAGGAAGGGCGAAAGACCATCGAGGGTATGGTACCCAAATGGGTGAACCTGTTTGAAAACAGGAATCGCGTAGAAGTCTGCAAAAAACCATGTTAGCAGACTAAGTGGACAATATGAAACCAATAATAACTGGAGACGAAACATGTATCTACGCGTACGACCCAGAAACAACAAACCAGTCCAGCGAATACCGTTCCCCAAACGAGACGAAACCCAAGAAGTCGTCAAATCACGACGCTCATGGATAGCTGCTGACGTGTCTCGGCCAACCATAGCGCCCGGTAACGAGCAGAAGAGCTTCATTAGTTGTGACAATGGTGGGAAGTCTAGCGGGGTAGGGGTTGATCGTTCCAGCTAAGTCCCCCCCCCCCCTCAACTTACTAACCACCATGCTGGACGTTACACCGAAACGAACACTCCGCTCCAGCTCGACCACGGGCCGCAGCTCGGCGGTAGCCAACGCTGAGGCGGCAGAAGTGGTAGCTGTCAACGAGTCATCTAAGGAGAGAAGCGTGGAGCGGGCGCTGCGGCCGCGCTCGCACTCTACAAGTGGCAGGCTTCCGTTCAAGGATAATCTCAGAGTGCTCATCGGAGACTTGGAGAAGGAGTTGGAGAAAAGTGAGGCGGATCAGCCGTCCGAACTGGCGACATCGACAAAGCCAAGTGCAACTCCTGTGGCTTCCCCGGTAGCGCCAACACGGACTACGATATCATCCCCTGAAGCAATCTCGGGGTCATCGCCATCGGGGCTCCACCGCCAAGTGTCGGGATTGACGGAACAATTAACGCGTTCCCAGCTGGAGCAACAGTCGTGGCTGTTCCAGGAGGCAACGGAGACAGTACAGCGACTGGTTGCGGTAGTACTGCACAAATGCCCGTCCGATTGGCTTACAAAACCTGTTGCAAACCGTTACGTTCAAATTTGGTTGCATCCAAATTATTTTGTTTGCAACTTGCAAACTACTTGTCGGGCATAAAAAAAAGATCGCCGGGTCACCTTTGCCCGGTCAGCTGATAGGGAGGAATGACCGCGATCGGCTAGCGATCGTCGGTCGGGCGGATGAGAACCGGAGGAGAAAGAGCATAAATAGGAGCCAAGAGGGAAGAGGGCTTCACTCTTGGCTCAGAAAGGATAGAAATAAAGCGAAAGTTTTTTTAACTCCTCCCGCCCGCAATTTTGCGAGTTATAAGAAATCGCTTGAGTTGAAGTCTTTTTATCCGAAATCTGGCCAAGAGGTTGCGAGTTGCAACATTTCAGTTCTAAAAAGTATGAACAGACTCTTACATCGAAAATATAAAATGCAAAACCCAGAAGCAGTAGGTGGAACTTCCTCAGAAATGTCAGAGCGCTACCACACTACAGCGGAATCAATGGAACATGATCCACCAGTTGCAGCAGCTCCCGAACCGCGTTCAATCAAGAGGCGCAACGTTGACGTAGACGGCAACGAGATCCCCGACTCCAAGCGCAACAAAGCCGTACCGGAAGTTGAGAAGAAGCATAAGGCACTGCTCTACATTCTTCATTCTCATGAATGGCTAATAGACGCTTTCCAGCTGAAGGACAAGACCAACATTGAGGCTATCGCTGATTTGACGTCCATAATTGTGACATGTCACAACTACAATCGTCAGTCAGCTAATGGTGTTGGAGGGTTGCGTGAGCTGATAGATGATGAATTTGTCTTCAAGGCGAATGACATGGCAGGTACGGGCAAACGAGTGGCGGAACACCTCAAGGTCTTTGAGGAAAAATACGGATTCAAGTATACCCGCAATGAGGAGGATAGGAAGAACATCGGAACGCTCTCTTCCATTCTGTCTTTAATTGGAGGATATCGGCATCGACTAAACGGGGTCCGTTTAGGAAACGTTGTTATCATGAAAACCAAGAAGAACAACGAAGAGCAGATTATGGAACTCAGTCGCTTTGGATTGAACAACACCCATGCTCCCTTTCTCACAGGCTGCAGTTATACCCCTTCACTCCAGTCCTCTATGAAACAGTCATTGGGGCCACTGACTGTTTTAATTAACCTCGTCATGAACACGGAAGAGAAGTATTCTCGTGCCTGGAAGGATGCTTTCTGTCAGGCATTCAAGTTGGTTCCCAACATCGAGGAAATAGCCAATCTGCTAGCAGGATCGAAGTCCAAGTATTCTGCACTCATCCGGGCCCTGGGTGACCTGTGCCATTTTGGAATAACGCGATCGTCAAACAAAGCGTTTATTCCTGCAGCCATGCTGATGAAGGTCAATTCATCATCCTGCCCTGAGTACAAATCAAAATTTGAGCAAAAACTGGGCGACTACTCGTTCACTCTGAAATTCGAACATCTCGGTGCACCCCTGAAGAATATGGATTTCTCTGGCCACGGTCTGCTAAATTTCTGGAATCTGGCTGGTTTGGAGAACTTTACCATGCGGGGTGACCACATGTCAAAAGAGACGGCTTCGCAGATCAACTTCCACGCAGTTATGGGCTCGCAGAAGGAAAATCTTGATCTGTTGGATTGGATGACTGGTTCCCAGTTTTTCACCCGGCGACAGATGGGAGACTGTTTCTCAAAGAAAGGGGAATCAGGGAAGCATGTAGCCTTCAATCCCATCCCCTTTAAGCGCTTTGCGAAGCTAGCCAGTGCAGCCCAGACAGACTTCATCCGTGGAGGCAAGGGACAGGTATCGCGGGCTCCTGTGTTTTCTGGAAGGTGCCGAGTAGAAGTGGATGTAGACTCGGAACTATTCCGTATTCTGAAAACGTCACAGGAAACCATGGGCTCATTCGGATTGATGACCGATGATCGAGCAATATCAATCATCAACGGCGTGAAGGCGACGATCAATGCGAGACTTGTCTCTGAAAAATTGATCAAATATGGAACGACACAATTTTACCTTCCCTGTGCTTCTGGCGACGGAAAGGAATACGGCGATCCTGTTGAGATGCCCACTATCCTGAAAGCGCGTTTCTTCTATCAGCAAGATTAACCCTTTCCTTTATTTACTTTTTCATTATTATTATTAAACAATAAAGATTATAACCATTATGCATTTTATCTGGTTTTCCTATTGGATTTTTATGTAAAAAAAAAAAAAAAGAGAAATAACATAAATAGGAGCCAAGAGGGAAGAGGGCTTCACTCTTGGCTCAGAAAGGATAGAAATAAAGCGAAAGTTTTTTTAACTCCTCCCGCCCGCAATTTTGCGAGTTATAAGAAATCGCTTGAGTTGAAGTCTTTTTATCCGAAATCTGGCCAAGAGGTTGCGAGTTGGAACAAAACCACTGGTAAGTAAAATTAAACAAAAAACCTGACACGCAATAAATATACGCATCAGTGTGCACACTGCGATCAAAACACAGATTGTGGAAATTTTAAATCAAACCAATTGCATCTAGAAGACTATGAAATGCAATTTGGTGCCTTCGAAACAGTCTATATATCAATCGCAGCATACATATTCCGTTATTTGACCATTTGTAGCGATACGTTACGGATGCTCAAAGTACGGATGGATAGGAAATTTGGTAGAAATTTGGTTCTGGTTAGGGTTTGGCAGACAATCGGATACTATCGGCATAGAAAGAAAAGAAGTAGTATGTGTAAGTAAAAGAAAAAATAAAATCTTCCATGTAATAAAAATACACATTTACATGTTTTAACATGCTTTTTCTCATTTCCAGGGCTGGCAACCGAAGCTCTGGGATATTGCTGAAGAAGAAGACCCGGAGATGTTTCCTCAAATATTATTATAATTTATTTTCTCTACCTGTCTACCTGTACACTACCTGTACCACACACACAGAGCATATTACCCGTCGCTACAATAACCATGCTGCATATTTAAGCAGTATATACCTGATTGATAATTAAACATCAGCCATATTCGCTTACCCACATTCATGAATCATACCTTATAAAATAATATAAAAGCTAGTCAAGCAATGTACACAGCATTCTCAGTACACCAGTTGAACAATACACGTCGCAAAGACACTGAACTCAAGAACCTGGTTGTGATTCATTTCACCCTCGAAATCCAGGATCGCTAACTCGCGGAATTCGTTCACCAAGCAAGAAGTCTACGTGCGTGTGTGTGTACACCAAACTGCTAAGGTGCGAACAGTGGTGTGAGCAGAAGGACTAGACGAGAAAGAGGGGAGACGTGGAACGAAAACAACTACGATCACGCTCACTCTCTACTCTTCGACTACCCCAACGCTCCTTTTCTTCCTCAATAAGATCGGGGACACCCTCCAGGGTTGCTCAGTTGCCCGTAACCGTTTATTGTGTAACCGACGATTCCGAGGACGAGGGAGGTCCACGGCGCGAGACGAAACCGGAGAGGATAGACGTAACTCTATTGGTCCTCCTTACCAGCAGGAGAAACCCGTTGCCGCGACAGAACATACCTCGACAGCGGAGGTTAAAGAGGTTATGGCCGAACTCAAGGAATCTGGGGTCCTGATGTCTCTGCTAGCTGCCTTGCAAGACGAGGCAAAGCAGCACAAGGGGCTCATCGCGGAGCTACGTACCACGATACAAGAGCTCCGCGAAGATAACCGAGAGCTCCGCAAGCAGGTAGCAGGGCTTACGGATCAACTTGCGGCAATTACACGAGACCAGATAAAGCAACAATCGCAGTTGTTCCAGGAGGAAACGGAGACCGTCCAGCGGTTAGTTGTGGAAGCCAAGCGCAAAGGTCCATCAAAGACCACGTTGGGAAAGGACAAGGCGCAACAATCGCGGGAACAGCCGCAGCAGACGGTTTTCGAGAAGGTTAAGGCGCTCGCACCCGAGGGCTGTGAGGTCCACCAGCGCCATGATACAGTGACCATCCAGGTTAAGGGCATCGATATTCTGGCAGAAAAGAAAGACGTTGCAGAAGCGATCTCAGCGCGATTTGGTAAGTGCATCGAGGCCAGCGCCGTCAGGATGTACCGATACTACCAGGGAGATCAGCGGGCGTTCGTACGTGTGCCACGGCACATTGCTAACGCCGTGGTCGGGGATCGGTTCGTCTTCGGGTACAGCCGCTGCCGGGTGTCACTCGCTCCACCGCCTCCGATGGACAAGATGTGTTGTTCCCGCTGCCTGCTGGCTGGACACAAGGCGCGTTCGTGCAACGGCCCGGACAGGTCCGCACTCTGTCGTCGATGCGGAGCTGAGGGGCATAAGGCCGCCGCTTGCGAACAACCAGCCAAGTGCCTGGATTGCGGAGGACCGCACGCCACCGGCACGGCACGGTGCCAAAACCGCAGTACAAGTTCGCCATAATACAACAGAACTTGAGACGGAATGCGACGGGCCAGGATCGGTTGACCCAGTTAGAACGTGAGCGCGGGGCGGACATTGCCATACTGTCCAAATAAAATCACGTGCCCGCGCAAACAACAACTGGGTCTTCGAACCTGCCATAAGAATGGCGGCCGTCGCATTGGGGAGGCTCAGCAGTGGAGTGAATGCGGAGGACCACCAACGCCAGAGGCCACGAGATGCTGCCCAGCCAGAGCATAGGTGGAACGGATGTCTGTGTCGTTCTGCCGGACTACACACACCAAGCGACCACCAGTCCATCTACTACAGAGTGGCGATCGATCTGCCGATCAGAGCAGACGTGGTTTTATTAAAGCGGCGAACGAAACGTGTGAAGCGGACAGAACAAAAAAAAGTATTGTACTGATTTATTGGTGACGGTGGAGTAAGTAAAGATGACGGACGCATGAGTCACCCGTTGCCAACGGTATTTAAAAAGAGCAAGAGTTTCTTGCAACAATGTAGCCAGTAGATAGTATGCTCTGAAACGCAGATGCGAGTAGACGTACTACACCACACGTTCAGTGTGACAGAAACGAGTGCAATACAAGTTTGTGAGAACGGAGAAAACGTGAAATGGAGGATGCAAGAATGAGGATGCCCATACGGGCTAACACGTTCTGCATCGACTACGAGGGGATGCCAAGACGCCCCTCGAGAACAGAAGTCATCGATTTCATCGTTGACAAGCTTGGTCTTGGCGACAAAATCGAAGCAATCCAGAATTGCTCATCTCGCGGGCGCGTCTTCGTCCAGATGGAGACAGGTGAGCTGGCGAGAGAGGTTGTCGCAGCCAACGGCAACAAACACGCCATCGATGGCAAAACCTATACCACTCCGTTGATCCTGGAGGACGGAACGATAGAGGTGAAGCTGCTAGAGCTTCCCTCGTACATCACACACGAAGAAATCAGAGATGAAATGGCCAAATTCGGCGAAATATCATCGATTGACGATGAGAAATACGGAGCAGAAACGCGGGTTCCAGGTTAGGCTAATATCGTTCAATGCCAAAATGAAGCTGGGACCAACGCTGATCATTGCCGGTGAACGCACACGAATAAAATACCCCGGGCATGCGGCGTACTGCATGTACTGTCTAGTACCAGAACATTTTGGTAGGACATGTGCGCAGACGAAGCGAGAATCTTACGCAGCGCGCACCTACACCATTACAACATACAGCACCTAAAACTACGGCACCAAAAATCGCTCCAAAACACCAACAAAAGGGCAAAAAAACGAACGGATCTCCCGCCTTGTGCTCACATCAATTGCCCAGGCGCTCGTGGACCTGGCTAGGATGAATAACCTGCTCCAGTGACTCCCCTCCAGCAATCGGTGACAGTCAATTGGAATTAATAAAGGATTGCTCGTCGCCAAAACTGATCTGGGACAAGTTGTGTAACGTGTTTGAACGACGTGGTGTTGCGGGACAGTTATTTCTTCGGAAACAGCTCCTCACATTAAAGAAGTGTGTGCTCTCTTCCTTCTTGATCGTCAACCAACACTGACGTGTTTCTTTTCTCTTCCTGTTACCGCGTGTTAATATATCACAAATAACCTGCGCTTATTATCGAAGCCCAAGTAATCCAACTCTACGAAGGAAGACGACGGAGATGACGCCTACCAAGATCGAGGACAGCCTTACTCATTCCGAGGAGTATGATGGCACGGCAAGTGTAAGCACGTGGCTATCTGATCGTGAAGCCACAGCTACCATGGCCCGTTGAAACGAGAGGCAGAAAGCAATCATGTGCCGTAAAATAACTGACTGGTATTGCGAAGCCATTTATCATGACATTGCAAGCAGGTGAAGCGACCCATTTTGTCCATCCCACGTGCTTCAAATTTGCCACCACTAATAAAAGCATTGATAGAAACGATTGCAGCGACCCAGCTTGTCCAACAGCTAGCCCCAACCGTCTCCCACCTCAAGCCAATAACCGCCAGCCAAGATCGCCAACAAGCATCAACGTCAGCAGAGAGAACTCCGCAACTGCTACGCTGTGCATGACACATCGCGAACGCGCGCGGCGAAAGCGAAAACATCGCGTCAGCAAAACACAGCCAAGCTCGGAACCCGCAAATCCATCGTCAGCAGAATGCGTCGAACCTTCGACACGCAACTCAACAAGCGCCGATCGGAAAGAACGCATGACTTGGGACCGATTGACCCAGTAAGACATCGCGACCCCGTTATGAGTTGGGGAAAATTGCGAGAATAACTGTTGACAAAACATAGCGCGTTTGATGACTACCAGGCATCGACATGTGGGAACGAGTTAAGATGTTTGTCAAAACAAAGCGCAGCGGAGGGTTAACTGGAACAGCAAAGTAGAACAGTTGACGTTGATGGACGCCAACGGCGATAGAAGACGAAGAGGGACGAAGGCTTAGGTGCGGTGATGACCAGGGGGCGGAGAGCTGAAGGGACAACAGGGTTGGCTTTAGTATATAAGACCAATCAAATGTTTAATAAAGGTTCGCAATTTAGACCTGGAGGTGCCAGGGTAAGGTAATCCATCCGTGTGTCGCGTTTAATTTTAGGTCTTTTAAGTCCGCTAGTTCGTCGTTTAAGTTCCGCGAAGTTTAAGGTGAAAGTCGTTAGGAGCCATTCTGCCTGGCCGCTCGACTTTCGGTTCACAGGCATAACATACCAACAGCTGAAATGGGAGTTGCAGAGAGTTCGGGGAAGTTGTTCGGACAAGTGACATACACCGTCAGCTAACAGCGCGGCAGCGTGGTAGCCAAGAATCGGCGCTCGATTACGTATACGCTATGCAAAAAATCGAGCAGCATATACAACTTGACGAACAAAGCATTTGCGAATACATAGCAGAGATGGCTACACTAGTGACGAAAAGCTGAGGGCAAAAAATTCATGGAGCGTGCGGTAAGCAAGGGAGCACCAAAGATACCAGTGGTGGGAAAGCAACGAGGGGCGACGGAGAACACCAAGAAGCGCAATTATTGTAGTTGTGGCAGTAGCTCTCACCAACTAGCCGAATGCCCATCAAAGCAAGTGGGTCCAACGTGTTTTAAGTGTGGTGCGAAGGGGCATCGTGCCAAAGAGTGCGCGAATTCTCGCGAAAGAAAGCCGCAATGTTTTACTCGTGGCGATTTTGGCCATGTGTCGGGGAAATGTACTAAGAAAAGCACCAGCGTGCAATGACGAGTACATTTCCAGAAGTCTGTGTGACAATTGGCGAATGGCGGAATTCCGCCGCCGGCATCTGTCGAAACCGAAGGAGAATATGTGGTCCAACGTACTAACGCGCGGACTCCATACGACCCGAGTTGCCCAGGAGACGTCGGTGACACCAGCGCTACCGCGCCAACAGCACAACCCGCCACCAAGGAATATTGCAATTCCTGACGGAACTGCAAAGAAGAAGCGAAAGTCGCGCCCCCGAAAGCCTCGAGCGGACGCGATTAAACTTACCACACTCCCAGAGACGAGCTATAAGGAGGTATACCTAGCAATCCGTAAACAGGACACCTATATGCGAGATGCAATAACAGCTCGGGAAAGGCTTAACATCACGCTGCGGTTTCTGGGTGCTGGAGATGACTACCAGAGCCTAGAGGATGCATATCGGGTGAGATAACAAGTGGAGTGGCCGGTGCCTTCTGAAGCCTGAAGAGCAGCCTGAGAGCGGTCACCGATGAGGAGTTGTTGGCGATTGCAGCAAAAATGAATCCGCGGAAGGCTCCAGGGCCGGATGGTATACCAAACGGAGCAGTCACCGCAGCCATCCGGGAGTCGACAGGTACGTTCCGGAGGATATATCAACAGCTGCTCGACGACGGAGTTTTCCCGGAGCAATGGAAGACGCAGCGCCTCGTGCTGCTTCCTAAGACCGGGAAACCACCGGGCCAAGCGTCCTCCTATAGGCCCCTGTGCATGCTCGACAACGTCGGCAAAGTTTACGAGCGCATAGTCCTGGACCGCCTTAACGGCCATCTGGAGTCTCCACAGCCAGATGGTCCTCGCCTCTCACCCCGCCAGTACGGTTTCCGTAAGGGGAGATCGACGGTGGAGGCGATCCAGGAGGTGGTGAAGGTGGGACGTCGGGCAATGTCCTTCAAAAGGACCAACAAACGTGATAGACGCTGTCTCATGGTTGTTGCCCTTGATGTCCGGAACGCCTTCAACTCCGCGAGCTGGACCCGGATCGGCGAGGCCCTGGAGGGCAAAGGAGTACCCGGGCACCTGATCAACCTACTAGGCAGCTACTTCAGCATTACGCAACCAGCGCCGGGCACGTGACGAGACCAATTACTGCTGGCGTTCCACAGGGCTCCATTTTGGGGCCCACATTGTGGAACGTCATGTACGACGGGGTACTTGAGATGGAGCTGCCGCCGGGGGTCGAGACAGTTGCGTTCGCCGACGACCTCGTCCTGTTGGTGCCCGGTCGAACGCCTCGGGAGGCATCAATGCTAGCCAGCAGATCGGTGGGGACAGTGCAAAGCTGGACGGCCGAACATCAGCTGACGCTTGCACTGCAAAAGACCGAGATCGTGATGGTAAGCAGCATGCGCGCAGGACACCCGAGAGTCCCGGTTCGGGTAGGCGGAACAACGCTGCGGTCGAGTCGCCATATCCGGTATCTGGGCGTGCGCTTGGAAGACCACCTCTCGTGGAATTTCCACGTCCAGGCGGTGACAGAGAAAGCGACGCGGGTCAACAGGGCTCTGGGATACCTGTTGAGGAACCACGGAGGACCGTCCAGCGTCCGGCGCCGCACCCTGGCCAGCGTTTCCACTTCCATTCTGAGATACGCGGCCTCGGTGTGGTGGAAGGCGACGGAGCTTCAGTGTAACCGGCGACGACTCAACAGGGTCCACAACAGGTCGGCGAAGATGGTGGCGAGCACCTTCCGCACGGTGCGGTACGAGGTCGCCACCCTAGTAGCTGGACTGCCGCGGAGGTGCGCGAGCGCCTGCTGACGGGGCACAGGATGGTCCCGGCCGAAGCGGACAAAATGCTGGACTATTTGCTTCAGAGCCCGGAGGCGTGGGAGCGTGTGGAGGAAGCGGTAACCAACATCACCCGGGAGCTTCAGCGATTGTGGACGTTCGAGAGGGGAGCTGAGGTGTAGGAGGAGCAGGAGCGGTGGCGAACGGGACGATTTGGCCGTGACCCCACGCTACGAGGCAGGATCAAGGCGATGGACCCAGCGGCACAGGCGGCGCACAGGCGACGAGCGCGCCAGTTGTTGGAAAACATACGTCACCTGAGGAACCGGGAGCGGCGAACCTCGCCGGCAGTATATGCGGCAGACCTGGCAGTACGTGTGGCGCGATTGGGCTTGCATGATGCTGCCCCGAAGATTAGAACGGGGCCGCCGCAGTGCTTGAAGACGCCGAGAGACAGCTACGGAACGCGAGACAGGAACGACGCAACGAGCGTCAAAGAGCGTACAGAAGAAGGCTCCGGGAGCAAGAAGGTAGTCAGCGTGAAACGGGTGATGCTGGTGCCCAACGAGGGCCCACCAGGCGAACAGGCCCCCTAAGGGCAGAAATCGTTAGATAGTTAGATAGGCCACGAGGCCAGACGCCCGCCCCACACGACTCAACCGTGTAGGTGCATGTCGTGTGGGGCAACAAAAAGGGCCAGAGTAGGGAGTATTGTATGTATTTCTGTTCAAACTGTGATAATGTAACCTAGTTTTATAAGAGAAATATATGCAAGAACCCTGTTTAAAAAAAAAAAGATTAAACTCGCTGCGGCACAAGAAGCAATCGGGACGCGCAACGGAGCAACGGCGACAACATTCGCAAAGGCCGTTGGACGTCGATCAAAGGATGCAGCTACGTCGCAGAAGGCAACATCGAGCACGGCCAGGGGAGCGACTGCCCCGCCCCGACGCAGGGGTGGCGCTGGAGGTGACTCAACAGAGGCACCATCGGCGCGGCCAATGGTGAAGGGACGGCCAGACGTCATCAAGGTCGTCCCGCCTCCAGGAGTTACGTTTTTGGACGTATTTAGAAAGGTTCGGGCAAACAAAGAGATAGTAGAGATGGTTGACAAGGGCGAGCGCACGCAGAATAACCACCTTAAGATGTTCCTCCGCAAGGCAGTCGATGCCAGGACAGTGTTTGAGAGAGTGAGGGCAGCCGCTCCGGAGGATTGCAAAGTGCACCTCAGGCTCGACACCGTGACGCTGCTGGTTAAGGGCATCGACATGCTTGCGGAGAAGGGGGACGTGTCACCCGGGAGCTGCAGCGCATCTGGACGGCGGAGCGAGGTGCGGTGGCGGTGCGGGCGACACGAGAGGCCAGACGTAAAGCAACGGAGCGGGAAGCGCGACGGCAGCTATGGAGGGAGGGCCGTTTCGGCCGCGACCCGGCGTTGCGGGACCGCATCCTGGCGATGAGTGACGACGTGTGGGAGGCCTTCAGGCGGCGTGCTCGGCAGCTGCAACAGAACATCCGGTAGCTGGAGCTGAGGCGCCATCGGATGCCGTCGGCGGTGTTTGAGGCCACAATGACACTTCATGTGGCGAATCTGCGGCACCACGACGCGGCGCCAGAACATCAGGCGACGACGGCGGAGAACCTGAGGCAGACCCAACTGGGGTTGGAGAATGCTCGGAGAGAGCACAGGAACGCCCGGCAACGAGCGGCGAGAAGAAGGAACGGCTCTACCGTGTAGGTGCATGCCGTGTGGGGCAACAACAGGGCTAGAGTAGGGATTAGCGATTGTATTCTCTCAAAAAATCTGTGATATTGTATATAAGACATCTAAGAGAAATACATGAATGAACCCTTTATAAAAAAAAAAAAAGCACGGCCAGGGGAGAGAGGCCTGGAGTTGCAGTTCTTGAGGCCAACGAGGGCAAGAGCTACATAGAGGCCTATAAAGCTGTGCGGGAAAAAACAACCATCGACCAGCACGTCGCCAGGGTTGACGGTGAGAGCGTGCTGGTAGATGTCCAAGCCGCCATTAAGGAGGTTGGAGTGTCGCGCCTCCTGGTGGACAAACAGACACCAGCACTCACCGGAATAGACATGCTAGCCACCGCAGAGGACGTGGACGCAGCGACCAAACGGCAGGCAGGTCTAACGGTGCAAGCTGACGCGGTGCGCCTTTGGCGCCGTTATGATGGAATGCAAACGGCACACGTCAAGCTGCCGCGCGGCCAGTGCCAAATGCTGGACGGCATGAAAATTACCCAGATTCTTCCACACAAGTGTATTTCTGAACAGGTTATGGGCCCAGGTCCAACCATGGAGAAGGCGAAATATAACATACCGCTATTCAACGATGATACCAATTTCCAGAATTGGTGTTTCCGCGTACAAACTGTTTTGGACGTGGAAGGTGTGTGGAGTGTAGTGTCGGCAGAAGAAACAAAAACCGAAGAACCAGCATTCGCGAAGGCAGACAAAAAGGCACGAAGCCGTATTGTTAACTTTCTTGCCGACGAATGCCTGGAGATTGTTAGGGAAGCGACCACGGCCAAACAAATGTGGTTCGATTCGATAGCGTACGATAGGGTATGACTTTCATCGCGCAGCTTTGTGCTATCATTAATCTGAAGGTTGTTCGACTCTTTTTTTTTGCCCTAAATAATTTCCTTTACGAATTATCTAGCTATCAATGTCGCGGGAAGAGGTCACATGTAAATGATCTAGAACACCGTCTCATGCAACCTACTTCATGGGCATCAACTCACAAAGGCAGGTGTAGAGATACTTGTTTCACTTGTTCGGGTGTAGCAGTTTACACTCGAGCATGTCCGTCATGAGGCAGACCTTGCCATCGTTCAACATTGCAAACGCGATGAGTTCCTGATTTTCCCTATCGTAGTTTGCAATTGAGTACCGGTGTGCCTGTAGCCGGGCTAAATCCTCGATCAACTTGGTAAACGGTTTTTGCTGGGGACGTACAAATGGATGAAGTTCATATCATTCTTCAAGATCAACTCATTGTACACATTGGGCCCTACCTCCAATTCTACGATTTAGAGTGATGTTGTTTCTCTCATCTTACGCTTATCACAGCCTTTACGGCCATGGTCCAAGCAAACCAAAAGAAGATTAAAAGAGGAGCATTTTTATGCAAGCCTCTAAATTAAGTGCATTGTTCGTGCAAACCACAACAACACCCCGCTAGACAATTTCGAGTACTTTCCTCCATCCGCAACCACCTATACTTTCCACCTTGTACACAAGACACTGGACATGCCATCCCTGTTACTCATACAGACTATTTTTTTCTGTCTTGCTCTTCTGTGTAATGAACGTTTTGCTTCGATCCAATATGGTGTGCGAAAAATAGTGACCCGTGTATTTACACTGGTGCATTGTCCTTGTGTTGGTGCAAGAATTGCTCGACGCTTCGGCCGGCAATTTGACAAGTTCAGCGACGCGGTGAGAAGCAATCAAGAAAGCAGAGCACAAACTAATTTTTCCTTTTAATTGTAGAACGAACAACTTAAAATGGCATCAAGATCATCGAAATATAGAAAGGCACTTCGATATATCGCGGAGCTTGAAGCGGAGATGGAGATTATATCTCCGACAACGGGTAGCCTGGAAGTAGGTAAGTTCAACAATGGCCTTTTCATTGTTGTTTATGTCGGCTGAATTCATCTGTAATTACAACTCATCTACATTAGTTCGTTCACCTCCAGCATAGCTACTGTTTGGTTAACTTTTAACATCACTAACTCACATTTAATCTTTCGTTTTACAACATAAAATATTTTACACTTGCTCATATCGCTTGAAACACAAGATTGAAAAATAAAGCAAATCTTTGAAAGGTATAATGTTGTTCTAAAGAAATCCGTTGATATATCACACCAATCCACGTAAGTAACTGTGCACACCCACACACTCTCACGCCTCTGAGCACAATCACACACCTACATAGTCGGGGAACATACGCATACAACTATATTATGCTTGAATTTCTTCCGGGCGAAACGCCCTACTACGAAACAAAACGGTCCTATTTTTACCCAGGCCAGAGGCCAAATGGAACAAAAGCAGGGCGTCTTGTATACAAATCGCCACTTGCATGTGCTATTTGACAGCCAAATTGTAAACAAAATATCCAAAATGATTCCGAGCAAAACTGCTCTGTCGCAACCTGTCTAGTGTTTAGTAACCTTGGGATTCTCTTCTGCACCCGACCTCCGACCAGAACGGTCGCCAAACTTAAGTCTTCGGTCCGTCCTATGCCACCAGCGGCCAAGAAAGAAAACAACCCCCGCAGCAGACCCGTCGGACCTGTACGACGCGGACACGTTGCTGCTAATCTTGACGGAAATGACGCAAAAACCCCGGAGCTGCCGTACTCGACTGGAGCAACTCAACGCAATTACGTCCATACTTATTCGATATGGTTAAGTTGAAAATAGTTACATGGAACGCACGCTCGGTTCGAGCTAAAGCCATTCCGCAGGGGGACCTTCTTCAAAAGCCTTTTGCTTTTCACGTAGACAAAGCTTTTCACGTAGTTGAGTGAAAAATTGTGCGTAATGCAGATGCATTGTGCATCGATTGCTGGCATCAGGATGCTTACAGCGTAGACAAATCTGTGTGTTGGACTGCTGGAAGCTGTGTGTGCGAATATTTGAGAACCTTCTCTAATAAACACCATGACGATTGGGATGACTGGACACAGTTCTATCAATTTGTGTACAACACAACATGTCATACTAATACACAATTAACTCTAATCTCTAATAAAAATAAATAAAAATCTAATGAGCTAGCACGTAAAACTTTTATAGAAGAAAAAATAAAAAGAAAAAGTACTCAGAACCAAAATATAAATCCCATCAAGATATGGCCGACTTTCACTACACCTTACGGACAGTACCAGATGACTAGGTTGCCCATGGGTTTGAAGGTTAGCCCTTCGATTTTTTCTAGACTTAAGACAGTAGCATTAGCAGGACTAAGTCTTGAAAAATGTCTGGTTTATCTCGATGATATAATCGTATTCGGGAGAACCATAAACGAACATCATAGAAATTAAACCCTGCCAAATGCTACTTCATGGCAAAAGAACTGGTTTATTTAGGTCATTTCATATCAGCGGAAGGAGTAAAACCAGACCTTCAACAGGTTCGATGTATACAGGAGTGGAGTACCCCAACATCACCAGAGGAGATCAAACGATGCATTGCATTCGCAAACTACTATCGCAAGCATATACCAAATTTCGCTTGGATTTTTTTTGTCGTTAAATTATTTAACCAGATAGAATATTTAATTCAAATGGACCCCAAACTGCCAACAATCCTTTTGAATCGGTTTTGGGGAGTTGTGATCTGTTGGCATGCCCATCGGTCACAACCTTACTAATACTCCACACTGACTGTTGATACCGTACGTACCAACGCACACACTCCGGTCAGAAGCGATTGCGAATAACTTTACGGCACGCTCGAACATTTGGCCTTTCGAACCGGATTCTGATCCCATGTGGGATCCTCCGCGAACAATCGAGTAAATCGGGTCGAAAGTATAAAACGCGTGGTTCGAATACCGCGATATAGTGTGTGTAGTGTGAAGCACAGTTTAAGGCTTCAAAATGCCCAGGGTAAAATCATCGGACTCTCTGCGGCATCGCATAAACTATGTTTAGCGTTAGGTGGAGAAGTTGAGAGCAGAAATGGACGATGAAAAAGCAGCTGGCACCCGCCCTACGGAAGCAGTCATTAAACTACGCAGCACCGTCTTGGAGCGTTGCAGAGTACAATACGAGGAGCTTCACGTCGAGAGATTGGAGTCAGCAGCAGTGGATGACTACGAGAAACACGATGATCAGCTTAGTGCGTTCGAAACTCTCGTAGAGGGAATTCAACTAGCATTGCTCGCAAGCAATCCTGAGAAAAAGTGCGATGTGCCTCCTACACAGAGTGTGCACTTGTTGCCAATGCCAATACCCACGTTTGATGGGCAGTATAAAAATTGGCCCAATTTTCCCAGCTGTTTAGCGATCTTCTGGCTCGCACAAATCATTCAGATGCAGTGAAACTGCACAATCTCAATAGTGCATTGATTGGATAAGCGGCAGGCATATTGAATGTCAGTATGATCTGCAATAATAACTTTGAGACTGCCTGGCAGCTATTGATCAACCGTTACGAAAACCCCCGAGTAATTGTGGAGTCTCATATTGCCGGACGGCTGGAAAAAAAATCATCCCTACGTGGGTTAAATTGCGCGGCTAGTTGGACAGTCTGGCCAACAGGATCTACTACCAGCCTAAGCGGAAGGAAGACACGGCGGCCCTGGCCGTTCAGGCGCGAGTCCCACTCAGCGTGCGGCACGGACGGTGCTGGCTGCAACCGTCGCCCCAAAGCCCGCTGCTAAGCCTGCGCGGAGGACACCGGCAACCCAGCCAGCCGCTGTTGCTGCGGTGTCTGCCAGCACAACCACGCGGGTAAGCCAAAAGGGGGGTCAGAGAGCCGGTTGAAAAGGTTAAACCTATAATGAAATTGTACTAGGAGAACTTCTTTCTTCAACAAGGGAGAGAATTGATATAGACATGTAAACGGGGTGTACACATGAACTTCACACCCACAAATATGTCAGTTTTGACAGCTTGCGAATAAAGTGCATAATGCGAGAGTTGTTACCATGTGCTACTGGTCGAGTTACTTTGCGGATCCGAAAATCGATAAGTAACAAGCTACAATAGTGAGACAGCGTTTTGTAAAATAAATCAGTGCCAAGTTTAAAATTCTACCGATTAACCTCGTGTTATTTTGACAGCCGTACTTTGCCACCCTATCCGTAAGCACGAAACGATCAACTCTTCCCTTCTATTGCATAGGCATCGGTCATATGCATGAGGAAACTAGCTTGAAGGTAACACAGAGCTAGAGTTTACGACAATTAATACCGGCAAAGTTCAGAACTTTTGCCCTTAACACGCGTGATGACAAGTTAGGAGGTCTACCTTCGTGGGGTCTATTTGATAAAACGCACGTTTGAAGACTCGGTACGGTGTTGAAAAGATGCTTAAAAGTGGCGATATAAGTACCGCGGAATCAATGCATGCATAATTATTGTACATGAAATTCGACCATGCACAACGCATAGTCGAGAGGAACAGAAAATAAACTTGATCATACCATATACTGTATACTAAAACTTACAAATTTTCCACACGTATATCATGGGCCAAATTGAACATGGTGGTTTAAGAAAACATTGATATGAAAAAAAAGAAAATTGCAAAATAGTAAAAAAACAGTTGCGACCACGAAAGAAACCCTAAAAGCTTATGTTGAAATGTCCGATCCTCGGATTTGTTCCGAGCGAAAATCATTTCGCAATTCTATCGCAAATCACTTAGGCCTCATGCCTCTGTAAGACATCAATTTATATTGCACTGCCTACCTTATGGCATATTTGATCGCCTATATGGTTTCGCCCTGATGCGCTTCATAACGAATGACTGACGAAAACGGAGCAGGTCGATTAAACATATCGATGACACGTACTTTGTAGTATCCGCTAACACCGCTACAGGCTAGAAAAAAAAACAAAAAAAAACTAAATTAACGAGAAGGTAAATACAAATTCTAAAAATCATTTTCTTATCTTCTATTCTCCTACATGAGACAAATATTTTAACGTAAATATTACATTTTCTACATTTCCGTTATAACTATGAAAAGTCAATGAAAAATTACTATAGAAAATTAATTTCGACAAATTATAAGGAAACGACATAATTCAAATGCCTACACAAAATTTTGAAGCGAATGTGTCAATTCATACCTCTGTCTTCTCCCATAAGAACAGGATCCTCGTTAATCCACTTACTAAGAGCACTATCGGTAACATACTGGAAGAAAGTGAATGGCGTATGCTGATGATTGTTGATTGCACGCCATTTGCATTTTTCTTTACCGACAGCAGATTGAAGAGGCCTGAACCACACTTCATACTTTTGGATGCACCTATAACAGAAGGAGGCAAGAAACGATCTAGAATCCCATGATGAATATTTTTAACACAATATAGACATACCGCACGTTTCCCCTATTAGGTACTGCCCAGAAGATCAACACATTATCTGCAAAAACCGAACGCACTCGTAGTCGTCGCACGGGCCCGAAGAGCTTATTATTGGCGGATAAGCTGCTGCAGATACGTACACTTAGAATCCAGGGACCGCTAAGGCTTAAGTTCACCGACAGAGTCGTTGAGTCACTGTATTGGTCAAATTGCACCGGTTCAGCTACACCTCCTCGATTAAGCACGCTGGGAAACTGAACTGCACGCATTGCGGCCAGCTGCTTAGCGGACGGATATGCTGGTCGTCCTTCCCATTGCCAGATTCGGAAAGGATCATTTAATCCATCCTGTAGAGCCTCTATCAGGTAACTCACGCGGGTTCTCCCAAAAACGCTCAGCGGTAAAGTAATATTGAACCACGACCTTCGCACTATCAATGGGAAGGTATCGTTTGATCGTGATGCCACAATACACAGGTACGATGGAGGTGACCGATCGTCGAACGAAATGATGTAGGAGACGTTTCCTTTCTGAAAATACGTTCTGGTGGCACGCTCTCCAAGCCTGCCCAACATTCCGAGGGCAGAATAAATTGGTTTTACCACAAATTGCGTATGCGGTGGCACGGTTTCGTTCATTTGGAACCGGGCTAGCAGAGTGCGTTGCTCGAACACATAGGGATAGTACGATAGAAACGCGTTATCATTGGAGAGAAATAGAAAATGTTGCCCAAAGTCGTCTCCAGTGTCAAGCATCGCATTCCAATGCTGCGATACTATGGAGAACAGCATTGCCGCATAGCGAACGTCCGCTTGAAATGGGCGTCCTGTAGACCAGCTTGCGATGGGATCAGCTTCACTATGAAAGACAGACAGGAAAAGGTGAGAAGTGAAAAAAATCATGCGCTAGCAATCTATACTTACTCATTAGCGAACTTCATCCTACGAAGTTTTGGAAATCGGGTAAAGATATCGTTTATCAATTCTCGTGCACCATCCAACACCTCTGAGGCCCACCGTCCACTCCCTTTCCGATGAAAGGTGATTATATCGAAAGGGCACTGGTTGGGCATCGAATTACAAAAATCCAGAACACCCCAGCAGAATGGGTGATGTACTTCTGCTTTGAAAAGTCCTGCAGGACCATTTAAACCAAGTCGTACTACACCTGGTCCAGCAGAATCGATCATCGCATCCAAACCCATCCGAATAGCTGTTACATAAGTCAAGTAGTCTGTAAGAAAAAAAGAGCATTCATTATTTCAGCCTATTAACGAAAATTAACATTGGTGCAATATAGAACACACACAGCACTCTTACCGTTGACGCTAAAATTGAGCATGTTGTAAGTCTTCAAGTCTGGTTCGTTCCACGCCTCAAACCGCCATAAGGCGACATATGACGCGCCGTAACGATTCAAGTAGTGTTCAACCAGCTGCTGAACCAAATCCTTCCAGAAGTATTCTGAATGCGTGATCTGCATGCTCAACTCACCAACAGGCACACCCATCAGCTCGAAGCCAGGGCTTAGTCCGAAATATTTCAGAGAATCCAGGAAGCTGTCCAGTTCAGTAAAATTATACCGAAATTTTCCTTCCTCCAATGAACTGTAGCAACGATGACCCAAGGAAAGCAAATGATGTAGAAATATGATACAAAAATGAAGAGCAACATTATTTTACCAAATATTGCTTACTTCTTTGAATTACATTTTAGTTTAGTGCGCACTACTGCACTGTCTATGTATTAGCAATGTGAACTAAGTTATGAAAGGAATCACGCTTCCTATGATACGATGGTTTTATGCCAGACTGCCACACAATGACTACGAATGAGTGAAAAAGATGAATTTTCATAAGCGCACCAAACCAAGTTAACTCAACGGCCTACTTGTTCAAATAATGATAATAAGACGTTCAAATAAAGATCCCTTTTCTCGTTGAAAGAACCGTAAAACATTTTGCTTTTCTTTCGAGTCTCGATACAATTACAGAGTTTTCAAAATTATTTAAAATGTGAATGTATTTAGCGCTAATCCTGATTGGTTATTGCATCTATTGCGAACTACACAAAATGTATCAAAAAATATTTTTCTAAAGCAAATTCTACTCTTCGTCAAATATACACTGCTTTTGTTAGTATAGAAGCGAACTGAAAATACTTACACTTGAAGCAACTCCAGCAACCAATGTATCCGCACACTTTTCGCTCCGTTCTTTGTAAGCGACGCTATCAACTCTAAATTAAGCAGCGAATCTCTGGACAGCAGGAACATCCCACTAGAGTTGCGCGGCTCTGGCGGACACAATCCTGTGCTGGCCCAAAATGGAGTCAACGGAAATGTTTCGATTTGGTAGCTGGTCGATGAGGCAGTAGGCATGAAAATAACCTCTGCAAATGCAGAAGCTATTGCCGCCAGCAAAAGCAAAATGGCTGCCATTGTTCCGAAACTCAATTTAATGCGCAGTATGTTCACATTTGAAATATTAGTAACTGATTTCGTTTTGTTCGTTTTGTTACATCACAACCGTTGGACTGTTTCCCTTTCCATTGCAATAACTTAAATCACTGGTTCGCCGCATCGTTTTTCAAAGCCTGCTCACCACTGCAGCCACGGTGGCTGATTGATTTCGTGCGGCTGCACGAATGTGAGGTTAACCGGTATGTTCACAACGGCATACGGAATCTTTAGTTTATTCAGCGTACGCCGAATGATAAGTCCATTTTTGCCAAGCAGAAATGCGGCAGGAATGTCCGTGTCCCGATCTGTATTGTCGTGCACCATTTCGATGTAATAATCGTAGTCGTCTGAATCGACATCTACATCGGTCATTATAACTGCAGCACCACCGACTGCCTCTACGTTGATCGCCTTCGTCAAAAACGAACAGTCACTGTCGGGATGGAGAGCAGAAACACAAACGAAAATGTACAAAACTTTTCGAGTACAACGTAATGCCCACGTGAATTATTATGAACACCGTGCGAAATTTATGATGTTTCGACATCTCTTAACTTTTACATTTAGAGAAATTAATGTTCCAGCACTCACCCTCGCTCCACCAATGCAATATTTCCGATCAGCTCCTCTACATTCACAAACTTAGTTGAGCACGCATCCGCCGGAATAGCTGGCACTAGTTTTGCCCGTTTCGACCGGAATGTTGTACCGAAGCTGCCTCCGAAATCCTTTGCCGGCCGTAACCGGTAAGTGTATTGAAGCTCCGGGGGGTCAACAATCTCAAAGAACACGTCCCCCGCTATCACGTCCGGCGTCCGGACACCATCTTGCATGTGCAAGTTGTTCGCTAGAAGAGAAAAGCTGTTCAATGATACCGGAAACCATTAAACGGTGACATTTTGACTCTGCCGTCGACAGTAGCGTTATGTCCGGAAGAAAACAACCGTTGTCCCTAACGTCGAAAGCATATAGTTCCTAGCAAGCGTGCTTTGAACTATGCTTTTCGCATTCCGAAAATATGCAGACTACATTTACAGATTATATTGTTAGAAGCTTCTAGAATTCTACTCACCTCCGCTCCAAACGATTGTTATCGAACTGAATAAGCAGACCCACGGCAAGTACGCCCCGATACGTGTCAACAGCCGCCTAGAAACTGATTGTTTCCTTTGTTCGGCATATACAGCGGGCAAGATGGATGGAAATCGAATTACCATCGTTCAGAACATTCGCTACCTGCTGCGATTGGTTTATTACCTGCTCGTCGAGCTAGCAAACAAACGAGCAGTAGCGAAACCAGCGTTCATGGAAACAATGGAAAACATTTCGTAATGAAATTGGTATTACGCACTTATGAACAAAAGGCATTTAACCCCATTTTACTTACCGGATCTGTCGGCAGTCCAGTCGAGCGTTGAATTCAGATGAACTATACCAATTATTAGTATAAACTATTATTATAAACTATTCAGATAACCTCCGAGTCAATCGCACCCGACGCGGGACAACTTCGAGCGGCAAAAGAAAAACTAAGTGTGCGTTGATATGACAGATCGCGTTCCGTCACGAAAAGCGGACCTACAGCGGAGGAATTAGTTCCGAAAAAAAATATAGTTTTATTTTCACCCACATCAAAATTATCACTGTTCTGCAATAAAATTTCAACACAGCACAAGACGAATTAAATTCAAAACGATTTGCGGTGGGCAAAACGGTCCCCACATTCCCTTCCCTACATTACAGTTTCTCAAAATTTCATTTGCCCATCCCTAATACCACGGACGGATATCCCACAAGGTTACTACACACTAGACAGGTTGCGACAAATAGAACATTTTTACTGCTTGGAGATAAAAAAATGAAAGAAAAATTTGACAAACAAGTTGGAATGGTTTGTTTACGTTCGGATTGGAATAACGAAGATTTTTTTTTTTTTAATATTTAAATAAACTGTTAGCGCTCACAGCGAAAAATCATAAGCGCTGCTATTTTCAATCAAAGTAGGCTTTAACCAGATTATTAAAGTTAGTGGAGGGACAGATTCACAGTTCCACGAGAGCAGGCGTTATAAGAACACGAAATCTATTGAGTTGATTGAAAATTGTTCCATACAACAAAAACCATGTCTTCTAATTTCAAGTGTTGTGTGAAATCTTGTAAAAACAATAGATATAATGTGAAAAAATTTAATAAAATAATATGGTTCCATAAATTTCCCACAACTGAACCAATTAAACAAAAATGGATAAGTTTTTGTGGAAAGGAAACGGGTTGGATACCATCATCAAATAATGTGGTGTGCTCTCAACATTTTATTGAAGCCGATTACCAATTAGGTAGTACGCAGGCAGTTAAGCATGGATGTAATTGGCTCAATCCTGAAGGTGAGATAATTAAACTACTTTTAGTGAAACTTATGCAATCAATATGTCCTTCCAGCAATTCCTTCCATCCTGTTAGACGAAAATGCTAATGATGTTTTTCACCCTTCTGTCGACAAGGAGAACCAGTATGAAAATATACAAGGATCTTCTTTGCAGCAACTGGAAGGTAATATTTTGGGAAACCAATCCGCCGCACTAATTTTAACCATGCTAATACATGTTTAAATGTGATTTCAGCCACTCCATCTACCTCAAACCTATGCTCAAAGTGTAATTCACACGCAATAACAATATTACGGTTAGAAAATAGACTTGAGGAAATGGACCAGAGAAATAAGCAACTGGTCGATATTAATAATAAGTTAAGTGAAAGATTAAAAGAATTTCACGAGAAGGAAAAAACTCACATTAGGCTGCTAGAAGAACTAGAAAATACAACTAAAAAAATTAAGGAAGAATGGCCACGAGCGCATTTTGTAGAAAATATGAAGAAAAATCTTAAAGGGACATTGTCATCAAATCAAATAGATTTAATTTTGAATATTAAGAAAACAGTCAAATGGACTAAGCAAGAACTTTCGGCGGCATTCACACTAAAATATTTCAGTCAAAGGGCCTACCGTTACATGCTAACAGATTTAAATTATCCTCTACCATCCATAAGAACATTACAACGATATGCTAGCAAATTAGACATGAAACAAGGTATTTTGGAAGACATATTAACTTTTATAGGATTTTTTGCGCAGACATTAGAGCCTAGGGAACGAGAGTGTGTTTTATCATTCGATGAAATGAAGGTTTCTAAGATATTAGAGTACGATCCATCAGCAGATGAAGTGGTGGGTCCTTTTAACTACCTGCAGGTAGTAATGATCCGAGGGTTATTCAAGAATTGGAAGCAACCCATCTTTATTGCTTTTGATCAAAAAATGACTAAGGAAATATTATTTGATATAATTTCTAGGCTTAGCGATAAAATGATTAATGTAGTGGCGATTGTCAGCGATAATTGTCAAACAAACTTAGGATGTTGGAAAGAGCTAGGAGCACGGGATGACATTGAAAGACCATATTTTATCCATCCAAAAACTAAACAGAATGTTTATGTGATCCCAGATACACCGCATCTTTTAAAATTGTTAAGAAACTGGCTTCTGGATCACGGATTTGAGTATAATGGTAGAATAATTGAAGCAAGTAATCTTCTCCGTCTGATAGCAAAGAGAAACGAGTCCGAAATGACTCCTTTGTTCAAGCTTACCACATCACATGTCGATATGACTGCCCAAGAGCGTCAAAATGTTCGTCGAGCAGCAGAATTATTGTCTCGGACTACCGCTATAGCTCTTCGACGATATTTTCCAGAAGATGATGGTGCCAAATTTTTGGCGGATTTCATTGAAATAGTTGATTTATGGTTCAGTATATCCAATTCGTATACCCCCTACGCGAAATTGGATTTAAAAAAATCGTTCATTGGTAGCGACAATCAAGTGCGAGCTCTTACAGATATGTATGAAACTGTATCAAAAATGACCATCCCAGGGAAAAATACGATGCAAGTTTTTCAACGTTCTATTCTGATGCAGATAAAATCTCTTCAAATGGTTTATGCAGATATGAAAACTAAACATGCTATTACTTTCATCTCTACACATAAGGTAATTCATATTTAAATTTTGAAATATTTTGTAACATCTGAACTCATGTTTTTGTTTTTTTTTCAGCTAAATCAGGATGTATTAGAGAATTTTTTCTCGCAATTGCGACAAATTGGGGGAGTTTACGATCATCCTTCTCCTCTCAGTTGTTTGTATAGAATACGTATAATGGTTTTAGGGAAATCACCCAGCATTTTGCTAAACCAGACAACAACCGTTGAGGCTATGAATACTGAGCAAGATGAGTTCATTACAACAACAGAGAGCACTGCATGTGATGTTGGAAGCAACGATTTCTTTATCTCAGCCTCCATGTTTTGTGAAGCCGAAATAATTCCTATTTTGCCAAATGTGGAAGCAATGGAAGATGTAAATAATTTCTCAATGCCAGACGGAAGTTCACTTAGTTCAATTAGTGAAACTAGCATAGAATTGCCTGAACAAGAAGCTGACGGATTGGCTTATATACTTGGGTATATTGCAAAAAAACACCAATCTAAGTTTTCCAATTTGAATCTGGGGGAACATACATTCAAAACTAAATTAGACCATACCTATTGTCAACCCCCAACATTTGTGCAGCACCTATCGTGCGGTGGGTTGTTTGAACCATCAGACGAATTTTTAAATTGGGGAAAAAAGATGGAAAAAATATTTCTTAAAATGAATCCTGACGGAAGCTTAATGAAAGGTTCAGGCATAGTGCAGCAAATTACTAGAAGGATACAAAAACACTTTGAAGAACTGCCAATAGAAATAATTCGTTCTTTTGCTAAACAACGAGTGATAGTAAGAATGCGTTACATAAACTTAAAAACAGCTAATACTTTTAAATATAAAACCAAAAGAAAGTTTGGTCAGGCTAACACTAAAGCGGTCAAAAAAATGAAAAAAATTACAACATAATTCAATATATTACATAGTACCGTCATAGATATAAGCTTAGTATTATATTATACTGTTATAGATATAGTCTTAATCCTGTATTATTCTTAATCCTATATTATAGTCTTAATCTTAGAATGACTGTGTACCATTGTTAATGTATAGTGCTCAGTGCCGTATCACCGACGAATACAGAAATTTTCCCATTTTTCTAAACTCCGCCAATAGCTCCATTGCTTGATTTTAGCATTATTCTGCTGCACGTCTTTAAATGGGGCATTAGCGTACGATCTTCCTTGCGCAGCTTTGTGCTATCATTAATTTGAATGTTTATAGACTATTTTTTGCCCTTGAAAATTTCCTTTACGAATTATCTGGCTATCCATATCGCGGGAAGAGGCCACCTGTAATTGATTTTGTTAAAATGCTAACTGATTTCGAACACCGTCTCATACAAGCTGCTTCATCGGCATCAACTCACAAAGGCAGGTGTAGAGATACTTGTTCCACTTGTTTGGGTGTAGCAGTTTATTCTCGAGCATGTCCTTCATTAGGCCGACCTCGCCATCGTTCAACATTACAAACGCGATGAGTTCCTGATTTTCCCTATCGTAGTTTGCAATTGAGTACCGGTGTGCCTGTAAACGGTTTCTTGAGGACGTACAAATGGATGAAGTTCTTTTCATTCTTCAAGATCAACTCATTGTACACATTGGGTCCTTCCTCTGATTCTACGATTTAGAGCAATGTTATTTCTCACATCTTACACTTATCACAGCCTATACGGCCATGGTCCAAGCAAACCAAAAAAAGATTAAAAGAGAAGCATTTTTATGCGAGCCACTAAATTATCTCCATCGTTCCTGCAAACCACAACAACACCACCGTTATTTTGACAGACAAATTGTAAACAAGATATCCAAAATGGTTCCGAGCAAAACTGCTCTGTCGCAACCTGTCTAGTGTTTAGTAACCTTGGATATCCCACAGTCATACGAATGTCACGATTGTCAAAGCCATCAACGCTGGAATTTTCAATAGCCTCGACACTGCGTTGAACGATTTCGAACAGTTTTGAACTGCCAGTTGGTCTCCAAGTTTGCTTTCAAAATATATTGGTGCTATTATGTCATATGCATTTTACGTTCTACTAGAAATTGAAATCCACAACCCTTCTTCTAAAGGAGGATACATTTTCCAAATCAGAAAAAAATAGAACAACAATAATTCTTTGAGTAAAAATAAGAATTGTTATTATATTTCTTAAACATTATCTATGCATGTATATATATATAGATTTTTAATATATTTAGTAGATACAATACATTTGCTTATCGTCCTCATCACCAGCACATGGTGCACATTCGTGCTAAATCGCTCACTGCTCGAATCCGAACGCTATCTAATATTTTTATTCAGCTACCTTAACTAATTCACCTACATGTTCTTACAATCAAAAAAATAAACTCATTCCTTCTCGTTTGTATCACGTTCAACATTGGACTTTGACGTCCATGCCAGCTGTTTGTCGGGCTATACCTTGACCGTAAGCCAGAATAAGTTTCTGTTTTCTTCTAATGCCCCACCATTCATCGATTCCCATGTCGCAGCCGGATCCAATGAGCTACTTTTTTAACGTTAGAAAATTAACTTATCGACTTCAATTCTTTGACGACTTTAAACTCATTGAAAGGTATTTGTTTTTTTTTCTAAAATGAGCAGTACCAAGAGGCAAATAAATGCGTCAATGTATTGCAATTGAAGTCACCGTCAACCGAACTCTTCCCACGTACAAGAAGATAAATAAACGCGAAGGCTTCGCTGTTGGTTTGAACATGTTCGAGAAGCGGGCCTTTAATTTGCCCAAGCGGAAACTACATACTTTCTATGTACAGCGCGGCGGCAGTTGTTCGTTAAACTTTTTTTGGGACATACTGAAGAATTGAAGCTGGAGCAGCTTCAATTTAACGTAAACTCACATCGCTCCACCAGCCAAACCGATAACATAAAAACGGAACATACCCTAAATGATGGTCTGTTTCTTAATGCTAGCTTTAAAACAACACAAGAACGCGAGCGTTTCGCTATTACGTGTTCCAGAAATGTAATGCAGTTGAATGTTCCCGCCCTTTACAGTTTTGATAGGAAAGCGAATGATCTTCCTGTTCGTGGCATTGATATACCAGAATCAAAATAACGACGTTATGCAATAATTTCTAAGCCGATGAGCATCCAACCGCAACTCACATCCATATAAGTCGAACAGCTCGATGGACACCACGCACCGATCTGGAAGAAATCGCAAAACACGAACCCACGAACCCGGGTCGCAGGAAAGCTAGGAAAACCGTAGCGACCCGAAGCGGTAACCGTCGGGAGTCGAGGCGACAGACGAAGTTTTGTGGAGTGTGGATCATGGACATGGCAGACGAAGGTAAAGTACTGATTACGTTTGTAAAATGTACATATTTTGGCAAATAACTCTGGAGTTGGCTCCCGGGAGCGTTCTTAACGTATTGTGGGCAAACCCGGGAAGAGAATGTCCCTTGGCTGCTCAAGTGATTCCGAACTGCCTTCAAATGGACGTTCGTTTCAGCCATGTTCGGGGTACGTCGCAGTCACAGGAAATGTAATACGAACTAAGAGGTTAAAAAATGGATTTACATAAGTTAACAACTTGATCTTCCAACCGCTGGTCGATCGCCGCGACGATTTGGGATATTTATAGTTACAAAGTGTGGACGATAGCTGTTTATTACAATAACATCGTCACAGCGCCGACCAAGCTGCTATATCTCGTTCCGGTTCTGGGCTACGCACTGTACCTACTTCCTTTTGGCATACGGTTATCGAGAAGAGGCATACGTTAACACGCTATAAAATGTTGCGCGTTCCTTTATGCTTTATCTGCTTTTTGTCTTCTCTGTCTCTGGTTCCCTAAATTGGGATTCTACGATTGGGTTAGCGGTACTAATTCGAGTGTTCCCGAATGGTTTACATGCACATCGACCCTGTGCTTAGTTCGTTTGATTTGGATTATCTTATGCATTGCTGCACTACCTCCTCCTGTGACTACAGCTAACGATACCTTCCTTCTTCTGATTCCTACCGGTCTCATTATGTCGTGTTATAGTGAAATTTCTTTAGTTCTCTGTTTCACCCCGCTTTCACTTACGCTGCTACGGTAGAAGTAACAAAAAGATTAGCACTAAAGTTTACAAAACCCATCGTTCCTAACATGTACGAATCCCCGTGCCCCGTTGCAAGCGAACGTTCGCTCTTAACGTTCGATTTCCGTACGTGGCAGACTACAAGGCGCGTGTTATCTGTGGTGGACCTTTCGCGGAGGGCAATACCGTAGGGAGCTAGCACAAATGCAGCAGACAGTTGCCCTCCTCGATCGACCACACGACTAGCTGCTGCTGTTCCGGTTGCTGCTGGTGCTGTTGTTGCTGGTGCTGCCACCGGTCCCGCTGCCGCTGATACTGTTGTACCGTGCCCTGAAGCCTGCCGCCCCCTGTCATGCACCCAACCCATCGGAATACGAAGAAATGCTGCTCCGCGTCGAGCCACCGACCTGCAGCAGATGATGGTGGTGGTGCGGATGATGGGACGCATGGTTCGGATGCTGCTGGTGGTCGTGGGGCTGCTGGGGAGATTGTGGAGGCATCGGCACGAGGCTGTTCCCGTACAGCTGCTCCATTTCGTCCAGCTGCTGGGCGAACGTTTCCTCGAGGCGCTGCGTAGTTCAATGGTGACGGTGGTATTACAAAAGAAAAGCAAGATGATAAAGAAAAACAAACAAAACAGTATTAGCAAACAATAAACCTGAGTTTATCCCCAGTCCCAAATTCTTACACAATGATAATGACCAACATAAAAAATAGAAATAAAAAAAATACACACAAAACGAATCGAAAGAAACAGATAATTAAAACAAGTGGTATACTAAATAAAGTGTAACAAACATAATGAACATATAATTATATCTATGAGTATTGCAGCCGGGTTTTAAAAACAAAAAAAAATGAAACACGAAACATGTACGAGGAGAAACAAGCTCCCTGTACAGAAAAGGGGCCCACACAAATTATGATAAACCTTCACCAACCAACCACCTAACCATATAGAACAGTATACGCTTGATCCAACAATGCTAGATGGCCGATTACCATGAAAAATAGTATTAAACACAAAACAACTAATTTAATTCCAATTTGTCAAAGTTTTGGATTAATTTCATAGAAAAAATAACCACATTTTGTTTTTAAATTCGAATTGTTGTAGTGAAGCTGAGTGGTTCAAAGCTTTAATATAATAAAAGTATCAAAGTTGAATGTGTTAAAGAAAGTATATTTTCTTTTTTCAAACATAAACAATAGATAATGAAGAGGATTTACCTTTTGTTAGATTTATGTTAGGTGCCAATGTAAAATATTAAAAATTGCACCACACTTCCTAACACCTTCATTTCCTGCCAGCATGAGGAAAAGAAACGGGGTATCGTGTCGTTAACGAATCGTGCAACACATGTCACACTGTGTGGTCGATCTGATGTACTTGATCGATTGTACAGTGAATACAAAACATCACGCACGCATAAGCTTCCCTCCGTATGTGTGTCGCACAAGACGAACGATTATTTTATGCACGACGAGCGGCGCAATGTCCATGCACCAACATCGATCATAAATGCACGTGATTTGTGCAACAGATGCGCGACCATAAGAGAACTGAACCCTTGATTATCTTAACTCTTGTATTTGATACTTTGTTGTGTTTATTTTTTCCGTAGTGACACTTCATAAAACATATTTGCATATAGTTAAATGTGTCCCAGGAAGGCATTGGACATTAATCAACAAAGAATGGATGTGGACGCCATAGAAACCCCATAGAAGCGGTATAAATATATCTTTAAAAACCTTTTGATTTCATTCGATGTAGCCCACCTATTTCCAGCGTAAACGTTACAATTTGTTAACAAATCTACCGGTTTAGTTTATACACGCGCGTCCTTTTGAAAACGACCCAACAGACAAACGAAAGCAAACTAATTTATCTAGCAACGCCTTGCGCACTTGTGCCACCCATTATTATTGATCGCAAGTGATCTTGAATTTTAAAGTGTGCAAATCGCTTATCGATACGTGATCGAGACCTTTAAGGGGTTTTATGACACGGTCAGCAACACACACACACACACACACACACACACATGGTAGATCTTGGATCTCTCCTCGCTTTTAAAATGCGAAGGAGGTGATCCCGCGTGAAACTCACGATACCGTATCAATCTTATCGCCAACACTACAAACCGACTCCCGGAGGCCGCCCTGAGTACTGAGCTGGTACTCATAGAAATAATAACCCGTACCAATCGGGGGAAACCAATGCTCGGTGACAGGGGGTGTCTGCCTGCTGTCCGGAAGTGTGGTTCCTGCGGAAGAATACTAGTCATCGGCGGAGTCATGGAGTAGAGTAAGGTGCGCGGCGTTTAGTCGGGCACGCCTTACGGCGTGCGAACCACTTGTTTGGCTGGTTCAGTTTAGCAATGATATCCGAGCGAATCGGTTCACCATGCGCGCCACGGGGTGGTACGACCCTTAGGGTGGTGACGCTCGCGCTGTTTCGATGTTTGCTGCTAGTGTTCCTAACCATCGATAGTCAGCCCCAGTTTAGCACCCTGGCGGCGTTCGATTACTGTGCCGCGTCGAAAAATCTCTGCCAACCAGCCGGGGCACGCCACGTCGTCTGCAATGGACGGCGTTTCTCGCCAGCCTGCCAATCGGATCCGAGGCTCATCAAGATGAAACCGGCATACCGGGGCCTGATACTGGACTTTCACAACCGGCTGCGGAACAATCTGGCCTGCGGGTACTTCCGTCGTTACGCCGAGGCGAGCTCGATGGAGCAGTTGGTAAGCCACCAACAACAAACCCTGTGTCCATGATGTTGACACTTGAACAATTACTCCCTTCCTTGTTTTTTTCCTCGCTTGTTTCAGCATTGGGACAACAAACTCGCCCGGATGGCGGAGTACAACGCGCGTACGTGCAACTTCGCCCACGACGAGTGTCGCAATACGCGCAAATACCGGCAGGTCGGTCAAAATCTGGCCATCAACTGGTTCCACGGCGTTAACGTGACCGTGCCGGCGGCGATCGACAAGTTCCAGCGCCACTGGTTCCAGGAGCACAGCCGTGGCCGGCAGAAGCTGCTCGATCGCTACGGGGAGCAGTCGATGCGGGCCGGCATCGGTCACTTCACGCAGATGGTACACGCCGACACGACGCGCGTCGGGTGCGCGATGGTACGCTTCCGGAGCGTGAAACAGGATCTGCCCGTGACGCAGTACTACCTGGTGTGCAACTACTCGGTGGGGAATCTGTACGAGCGGCCGGTCTACCGGAAGGGGCGCCGGTGCAGCAAATGCAAGTACGGTTGCGCCAACAACGGAACGCACTACCGATGCCTATGTTCAACCGGACCTGCTCAACCGAAAGGATGATCATTCATAAAGGCAGAGCGGTTCACGTAGCGTAATTTTCATAATATATTCCATTCCATCATAAGTTGACCATACACACATAAAGTGTGTAAATTCGCCCATACATAAATATTTCAACTTTATTTATTTAAAATATGCATGTTTGTTTACGATAAATAAAATAAAAGCTATCAACCTCTCCCGAATTTCGTTGTCCTATTTCTACTACTCAAACCATCGATAACAGCAAAATATCCAATTATGGGTCACGACCAGATTTTACACTCGAAAAGAGTTCAAACAAATGAAGCACTTTCTCTATCATCGGCGCATCGGTAAAGCAAATCGGAGGGACAACTTATCGTAGAGTACATAGCAAACGTGATAAGACACTGGAAACGATAAGCTCGTGTCACCACTAGGTGCGTTACAACACGCTTGTGTTGCAAAAAATAAAAATAAATAAACACCTGAAGTACTCCAACCAAGTCGGAGGAGATTTATTCCCGTACGCAACGTGGATGAAATGAGTTACAGATGTTTAACAACCCATTATCCCCAAGCTGATGACCAAGTTTCCGTTCCAAGACGTGTTTCCGTCGTCACGGATGGAGGGCAAACCAGCTAGCGGAACGAAAATGAGCGCCATGTGGCTTCGGTTTATCACGTGTTCGCATACACTGGGACAGTTCAAATTGGATGATGATGCATCGACGGGAGAATGTCATCCCTGGAATGTGTGACTGGTATTGGTCATTTACACAGAAGGTAGGTAATATTTTACCATAAGTTATGGTTATTGGTGCACCTGCTTGTACTTCAAAACAGTAGTTGTTTTCAAAAGAGATAAAGAAGCGAATGTCTGATCTGCGCATCAGAATTCAAGATGAATGACATGGCATATGAGGCACCAGTTTCGATGGACCACTCGCTTGGATGGACGACAATAACAAACGATAATCGTTAACACAAATGAAAAATACCCAAAAGGTGAAACAAACATTTTATAACATTAAACCATAAAGCAACTTACGCCACATGGGATATAATTTAAAAAAAACACGCGTAGCAAGTGGAACAGAAAAGAACTAACCGATACAACACAATGAACAAACGGAACAACGGTACACACAGCAGGGATGTGGTTCGACAAAGAGGGAGGAAAAAACATCGAAAACCAACCTTCTCAGGACGATCCAGAATGTCGGCAGGCAGTAAGAAGAGGGCCGCAAGACACAACAAGGACGTGCGCGTGTGGCGTTTGTTTGGATGTTGCGGGAATAGCGCGAGTGTGTTGTAGGAACATATGGGGAAGAGCGCCATTGGTATCATTCGTTTGACGGGCGTAATAACCGGGTGGAAGCGGAACCAGGCATGCCTAATGTTTTGCAGTTTCCGGAAGGAGTACTCCACAAGAAGTTTTAAACTGTACCCCGATTCCTCTTTTTCGCTCGCTTAACTTCAACACGTTTTAACATACGATGTTGGTTGTGCAAGCATGGTTAGTTCCTTTGGCAAGGGTAGTGTTTAATATGTGTGACAAATGTTAGTAATAGTAGTAGTTTATCTTCCATTTTCGCGATGGCATTTTGTTAGTGACAGACTGATTTAGGATGGCCACACTCTTCCCGTCCTATTTGTAGTTGTTGTGCTTCGGTGTGAACGTGGGTGAATGTTAGTACGTATGGAAGGTGTTGGAAAGAACACGGCCTGTCTCTTCGTACTTCAACAGAGGAGAGAAGTAAGCGAACGTTCGTTCGTGTGATCCGCCTGGAGAAGTGTCTGCAGCCCGAGTCAGTTCCGAGTTGCGCTGCGGGTTGGTTGCGGGTGGTTTTAGAGCTCCGTTTGCATGTCACAGGTTCGCGATGCGGGTTTCTTGGCGCTCTGGGAGTTTCCGGGAGGAAGATCCCAACGCGCGCCAAACAGTGGTACGTAATTCGAGGGAATAGAGGGATAGTTGGGTGGATAGAAGAACCATTGGCAGTGCGGGAGATGGTGGTGGTGGTGATGGTGTTGGCGAAGAGATATGGAGTGGCACGAACCAGCAATACACAGCATCAGCTTTCCTTTCCCCTTTTTTTGGCACACATACTGAGCAAAATCTCTAGATGTTTTCCAATCTACATAGAAAGGAGGACAAAAACAATCCATCTAAACAACCGTATCATCATCCTTGCCCGGCGCCAGCAGCACCGGTGTCGACGGTGACAACTTCAAGCCCGTTGTGCCCGACTTTCGGCCACCATTGGCCGTGGCGTCGTGTGGCAACGGTAGCCCACCCCGGGCGGAACTGAATGTGGTCAGCCGATGAACGCTGCTGACGTCGGAAGCGCTGGCAGCAAACGTGTTTTCACCGAGCCGACTCGTTCCCCAGCCACCGGACGTGCGGGGCATCGTGCCACTGGACGCGTACGATGCGTGTGAAATGTTCGACCGGTTCGACATACCATCAAAGATGCTGGCCGGCTTCCGATGGTTCACTTGATTGACGCGTATCGACACGATACTGCGATCCTTTGGCTCCGGATAGTTTTGGTACGTCCGGGAGGAGCTACTACCATACTCATACTCCCCTCTACCGCCGCCGCCCGTCGTCGAAGCACTCGAGTGGAGGAAACTTTTGATGGGAATGCGCGTCGCCGAGCGGGCACCCGACGACGACCCCTTGCCGGACAGCAGATCCTCTGATTTGCGCCGCACGTGGACAGCACCAGCGGAACCATATGCTCCGTCATTCGTGTGAATATACTTGATCGCGGAATCGCGGTGGCTTCCCTTACTGCCACTACCTCCACCACCTGAGTACCCACTACTTGCCACACCTCCTCCTCCACCAGCCCCCCTCGGGATGTAGTTTTCGCCCTCGTTCTCCTCCAGCACTGAGTCGTAGGACGAGGCGAGCGAAAGCTTGTGAGCCGAGTTGGGCGTGTTCGGCATGGAGCGGGTCAAATCCGGCACGGAGCTGTGTATGCTGCTACGATTACCACCACCCCCACCGCCACCTACACCACCAGTTCCGCCAATGCCTACCACTCCGGCACCACCTCCCACACCACCGCCGTTGACCGAGGGAAGGGTAAGGAACGTACGGGAGCGCGTGATGTTGAGCAACCGGAGCGAAAGGGTATTGAGGGAGTTGGCGCGATTGCGCAGCTCCGGCGGCACGATGAAGTCACCCTCGAATTCGCGCCGATCGACCGGACCCCAGCGGTCCTCGTACTCGTCCACCATGCGGTTCAGGTGCTTTTCGATGGCCTGGCAGTACCGGTACACACACACGACCAGCAGTGTGACGGGACGGGAAGGGGAAAAATCGGGGAGCGGGACCAAGGACGATGACACAAAATTTGCAAAAATCGACGAGTATGTGAGTTGTGTTATGTTTTGTTTTGTTTTGTTTTGTTTTCATAAACGTAGCGGGCAAAAGAGAAATAGAAAAAGAGTAAAAAAATACATTCGGTTACGGTTAGTAAGTGGCATCGGCATTTGTACAGCAACAGGTTAACGGGTATAAATAGGATCGAAAGCTGAAAACATGAGCATTATTGGTTAGAAGCTAATTAATCTTACATACGATTAGTTTTGTGGCGCATGCAATGCACTTGGCTCAGCAAACGCTACAACGCGTCATTTTACACACCAACCAATCTACGTTACGTCGAAGAACTAACGGTGTTTACTAAAAGATAGATTAACCAATTTAATATGAACCCTTAAGGCACTACAGGGTAAAGCTTTTCTGAAATTGTTTTGTAAAGGCTTGTCGCCTTCATAGTTTTACCTCACTCGGGTAAGCGCAGTGATTTCGTACTGCTCGTTTCCCGTGTGCGGCACAGGCTAATATATTTTTAAAACAAGAACAAGCAGCTAATTACTATCCAAAGTACTTCCATAGTTGCTAGGGAGCAAACGATCATTTAAAGTATAGATCATAATTTTTAACATTTTTAGGATTAAATTAATATTAATGTTTCTTCTGCTTCGGACGATAAACTATTTAAAAAAACAATGTGGCACATTTCGTAATCAATTTGGCTGTGAAGGGGTCTAAATAAAGTATGTAAATAGTTTAGTTAGTATCGTTCGTACTAGGTCGTTAAATTTTGATCAACCATGTCAATAAGAAAGTATTCTAATAATAAAAAAAAAATTATTGGTATGATATTAAAATTCATCTATCTTAACAATTAAATCAAAAGCCTTTAGGGGGTTAACGAAACCTTAAACGAATAAAGTTAGTTCTTCGACAAACATTTTAGTACAATCGTTTTTACATTAGCCAATTTGAATTAAATAACAAAAACATTTGAAAAACGCTAACTACATCTTTGGTTTTGAACACCCCTCGTCATTCACGTTCAACTTCACCATTCAGATGACTTTCATCTAATCTAGAATCTAGTTTATCTTTAAAGAAGATGATAAAATTTGGTTCTACAATTCATACGGAGTATTAAAAACCAATCTCACATACGATCACATGCAGGTCCCAGAGACCCCTCGCATTTCTGCCAATAGAGCATTCAATTTCTATCATCATGGAACACTTACCTGTTTGCGTGGCATCAGCTGAGCCTTCCATTCGCGCAGCTCCTTCTGCAGCGCCTCGTCGCACTCACGCAGCTTAGCCGTCTCGTGCTCGAGCAGCTGTTTGCGTTTTTCGTTTTGCAGCTGCTCCAGTTCCCTGTTAGAAATAGATCCACCATGTGAAAATCACCATATGCTTTGGAGGAATGGAAACTTTTAATCCACTTACCTGATGGAACCTTCTGAGGTAGCCCTTAGCTCTTCCAGTTGCTTACTGTGCTTCGTTTCGAAGCGTTGCTGCTCCTGGTTGTACCGCTTCTTCTCCTGCTCCTGGAACTGATGGTTTTAAACAAATGACATAAGTAAGAATGGTTAAAACAACTTGGGAAGGCTCTCTGTCCTCATACCTTTTTCAGTTTATCCCGCTCCAACTCTGGATCGGTGGTCATCGAAATGCGCAGCGATTCGCGGAACATCATATCGCGGGCCTTCCGTTCGGCGCGGATTCTCTTTGGCAGTGCTCGCCGTTCGATCGTCTGTCGCTTCAGCAGCTCCTCCTCCTTCCGGGAGATCATACTGGAAGAGGCGGAAGAGTTTGTGAGTTCACGAAAGAAAGCAAAAACTACCATCCCTTTTAGCCATACCGTTTGATCTGATCCAATTCTTTCTCGTGCCGGATAATCATCTGATGGCGCTGCATGAAGCAAATGTCCTTCACGTGTCTCTTCGCTAGCTGGTGCTTGTCGTGAATGTGTTTCTCCTCCAACTCCCACAGCATCGCTTCTCGCGTTCTCATTGTCTGTGAAAACCACAAAGGCATAACAATATTTTAATAGTAAATCCCATTGGATGGCAATCCAAACTATCTAATATTCAGTGCGCTCCCATCAAACTTTAGTACAAACATACCGTTTGCTTTTGCTGCAGGTAACCCTTGTCCGTCGCCGATAGTTTCTCGCGGTAGATTTCACTGATCCGTCGCAGCGCCAGCTCGTGATTCTCCGACAGAGACGACAGGAACGATTTCTCACGCTCCTCGTGCTCGAATTCCATCTGCGTTTTTCGCTTGCGGAACTCGTCTTTCCGCTTCTCTTTCGGCAGTAGGTCAACCTCCTGCTTGAGCAGCCGTATCTCCTGCTTTAGACTATCGCGGAACTGAGAAGAACATGGATCGGGATTAGAAAATGCAAATGTACCACAACGTAATCGAGGAAAGGGGCGAAGTCTTAACTTACCAACTTTAGATCACGCTCCTGCTCGCCCCGGATCTTCTTCGAGGTGTTCCGCAGTTCCGCCTCCTGCTGCTGTTCGAACTTCTCCACCGTCTGGCGGTGCTGGCGAGCAAGCACATCCATGTCCGCCTCGAAGGTACGCTCCAGCTGAAGGCGTTCCTGCTCGAACTTCTTTTCCTGCTGCTCTTTGGCGATCGCTTCCTTCGCTTGCAGGTCGTAAAACTGTTTTTTCTCCTGCTTCTGCAGCATCTTCAGCTCGCGCAGCTCCTGCTTGCGGAACAGGTGGTCGTCGTACAGCTTGTTGCTGTCCTCGTCGCTGTAGATCACCTTGCTAGTGGTGGTCGTAACCTGTACGCCATCGATCTCGAACTTACGCGTTCGTTTGCGGGTCTTCTTTTTCAGATTTTGCAAGTGCAGCTCCTCCTTGGTGAAGTTACGGTTCGCCTTCTGTCGCACCGCACCGGGAGCGCCCGGAGCGGCGGCTACACCTGGCCCACCGGCACCTGCCGTAGCTGCTGCAGCTGCCTTCGTTCCCTCGCCAATGACAAGCGTGGAAGCGCCCGACGAGGAAGACAGCAGCGGTGGCACCTTATCTCCGTCGTCGAGGTCCAGTGAGGGTAGAGGTTTCCTTCGCAGTGTCACCTCCTCGTCGAGCTCCAGCGTGGCTCCGGCAGGGTGCTCGCGACTGTCGTGACTAGTGGTGGTCGCAATGCTTTCCGCATCGCTTCGATCGTGCAGTTGTTTCGGCCCAACCGTTACGTTTCCGCTGCCGATGCGCTGATGCTGATGATGATGGTGGCCGGCACTGCCGCTACCACCCCCGATAACAACCGCTGCGGCCGGTGGATGGTGGTGGATAGGGGTGCTGGCCGAGCGGACCGATCCACCGCCCTCGAGTGAACCGACACTGCTGTCCGGTGAAATCCGTTGCTTCTCGTTGTGTTTACTTCTATTCACTATGATACTAACGTCCTCGCGGCTCTGATGGAACTCGGCCCCACCGTTAAACCGATTTCCATTGATCGCAGCACCACCACTGGCGCCGGCCACAGTGGACACCGGACCACCAACCGGCGCCTTACCCGATTGACTCGGTAACGAAATCGATGATCCCGAGGGCGACCGCTGCTGCTGGTGCTGCGTCGGGAGCGGTTGCTGACGGCCGCCGCCAGCACCCACCACAATGTCCACCTTCACGTCGTCACTCGATTCGCTCGGGCCACAGCTCACGTTCGACAAGTCACTGGTGGAATCATTATGGTACGGATGATGAAGATGGTGGTGCGGATGCTGCTGCTGGGGAAGATGGCCTTGGTTGAGCATCAGCTGCGGGTGGTGTTGGGACGAGTCCTTCACCTTGATCTCCTCCTCGCCCACCGTCACCACCGATACATGACTAGTGTCCAGCAGCAGCTTACTTCCGTTGCCGCTGGTGTTTAGGTTACTAATGCTAGCATTAAATACGTCCCCGTCGCCGTAGCTGTCGGTGTCGCGCTCCACCGCGACCTCGTCGAATCCGGGGCTAACGATAAGCACCTCACTCTCGTCCAGTTTGCGTGCGATCGCTCCCTGGCGATGCCGGGGTGAAACGTTCTCCAGACTGTCCAGGGATTGGAAATCGTCGTCCGTCGACGATTCGTTGACGTGCGTTTTGTTCAACTCGTTCGAGACAATAACGACCTCGTCCGAGCCGCCGGTCGCCGGTGATGATATGATGCGCGAGCGACGCTGCTGCGACGAACCGAACGATTTCGTCGACGAAGCCGATGAGGACGTTCCGGAGGTGGTGGTGGCCGCGGCTGGTGGAATCGAATTATCTATGATGACCGGCGGGTGGCTCGTCACCACCGTCACCTGGGCCACATTGCTTGCCAGACTGTTCGACGGGTCAGCCAACACGGTCGCATCGTTGATGGTAATGGATGTGGTAGAGGAAGAGTTCATCAGATGATGCGGGTGATAATGCTGCTGCTGGCGTGCGCTACCGGGCGTCGAGGGGACCATCTTAACGCCACCATCGTCTCCATCGTCCGACGGTGGAATTGCTTTCGGCGGAATGGCAACATTGTTGAACGATTGATTAGCAGGTGTCGGCGACGCAGGACGTTCGACGACGACCGGGGACACCTTATCCTTGCTGGTGGCCCCAGTTCCTCCTACTGGCGTCGGAGGAGCGTGCTCTTTGCGTGGAGACTTAGGCTGATCGTCGATCAGTACACCGGCGCTGCTCATGCGCACAAGCGCCGGTGGTGGTGGAACAGAACTTGCCGCTGTTGCATCCGGACGATCAGCTCCGGCCGGAGGTGTTTGGGGTGTTTCCGGTGGTGTCGGGGGAACTCCTTCGTTCGGCATGGCACCAGCGCCGGCCAGCGGTAGCATGGCATGTTTGGCCGTCGGTGAAGTCGGTGTCTGCGGTGGCGGTGGAGGTGCGGGTCCTTTCTTAACGCCGGCAGCACCGATGACGGCCGCTTTTCTCTGCTCACCTCCCACCACCGAACCGTCTACCGATGGCGTCTGATCGAGTAGTTGTTGCTGATCGTTGGCCGTAACTTGCTTGGCAACCGGTAGAACTGGCGCTGGCACACCGGAAACCGTGGACGAGGTTGAAGATGATGACGTGGTCGTTGTTGGTTGCGGCGACACCGCTGCAACCGGTGCCGGTTGCGACTTTTTCGACTCTGGCTTCGTCTCCACAGCAGCCGGAACAACCACTTCTGCGGGTCCAGAAAGAGGAGTTGGCGCAGCAATTGGAGCTGCTGCTGCTGCCGCTGGTGGTGGCACCGGAACTGGAACCGTCGGGATGGGCTTCGTTTTGCTGGGCTCGTCTTCGGTGCTAGGAACGGGTGTAGATTCTTTCGAATCTCTGGACGATTTCGAAAGGGATGTCGGTGTGTCTGGAACTGGAATAATTTTGAATTCAATAAAACATACACTTTTCTACCAGCGTCTCTCCAAAGCTTCCACTTACGTTTATCAGTTTCTTGACTCTGTAGTGATGAAGAATCATCGTCCAAGTCGAGCGGTAGAGCAGAATTGCGGGGTTCCTGGCGTGCGCGACGAAGAAATACGCAAGAGAAAAATAAACAACATTAATGTAAGAAAAGGAGTTTGGCAATCGAACAAAAAACTGATAATAAAAATGAATGAAGTGAAAATAACACTATCAAAGTATAAATCATTGAAGAAAAACATCATGCATATAACATTGAGCAAATTATGAAAATATGAACAATACTAACTATCGAATGACAGTTTGCGAAACAGAAAAGAAAGAAAAAGAGCTACGGAACTATTGCCAGACTAGATGTTTACGCACTACAGTCCGATTTTTCTGGTTTTTTTTCAAATTCTTTTTCTTTAGATCAGATTGAAAAACTTTTCGATTTACAATGAGGCACTCTACGACACACTTGATAGAAAACGAGGCGCTTAGAGTACAGGGGCGTTGTTGCATACGTAAGGAAGTAAGTTAAACTAATTAGTTTAATTGTATAGTATAACATACGATTCTATGTCACACTGTACTGTATTGATTTCTTAAACCGTAAAATAATACATTATTGTTGAAATTGTAAACTAGTCATAGGTCGTGTTCGGGATTCTTATGAGAAAATGAAATTCAAATAGCAACTTCATGACGAAATGTACGCAATTTAGTATACAATTCCCTCTCGTCCAAACAAAAGCTTTCTACTAGATTGGTAGTTTTGTATAATATCAAGAAGTGATTGATTAAATATCGTTTTAATAAAATCTAATACAATAGATAAGTTTACTTCCGTACAACAAACAATGCGAAACTCTGGCGCCCCGTGGGTACCGGGAGAGGAACTCTTAACAACACAACATTAATTCACACTCAACACGCGCAATCACAGAACGAGCGAGGGACGCAAATCGGGCTGCCGTCATTTCCAGCACAAAACACTCTAGTCTGACAAAACTTACCAACCCTCTGATAGAGCGATCTGCGTTTCGCTTGTCGTTTAGCTTTCTGTTTTCGTTTTGTTATTTTGTTTGCGCAAGTTCGTTTGAGTTTGTTAGACAAAAAATTCCACGGAGAAAACGGTTGGTAATGGCGAGATCGCAGATGTTAGTAAACGAGTATCAGGTGTGAGGCAGCGTGTGAACAATGGGAAGGAAAAGATGTGAACAGAGCATGAGATAGTGAGATATTGCATTTCGAACAAACACACGTGTGTGTTAGTACGTGAGCGGCGAGTCATGGAGCACACAGAGGGCTAAACTCTATTTGGTAGCAGGCCCAAGATTGTCCACGTCGTGGTACGAAATCCTGTTGCGCCTGATTTGTGAAAACTTTTTCGATGCGGAGTAAAATGCGTACCTCTGCCTCTTCATCGACCAGTTCTTCCTCTACGACGTCCGCCTTGTACTCGAGCAGCAGGTCCTTGATGGGTTTCGAGTCCAGGTCACCGCTGATGAACGGTAGTGCCATAAGTACGTCGGTCGAAGGCCTCTGCTGGGGATCCTACAACGACAGTCCAACAAGACAGTTTTATTTTGTGTGCAAGCAGCAGCTGGTAAGAATATAAATGTTTCTAATCAAACCCGTACGTACCTTCACCAGTGTGCGCGCCAGAAAGTCATTAAAGCTTTTCGTCCATTTCGACGGTTGGTCCAGCTTCGGGGGTTCACTTTTCTGAATCTTGAGCAGCACCCGCATCGGCGACATCTCGCTGTTCGGTGGTTCCATCTGGGCGAACTCGATCAGCGTGATGCCGAGCGACCAGATGTCGACCTTGAAGTCGTACGGGTTGTCCCGGAACGTTTCGCACAGCACCAGCTCCGGCGCCATCCAGTACGGCGTCCCGATGAAGGTGTCGTGCTTCTGCATCGTATGCTTGTTCTTCGCCGAGACGCCGAAATCCGCTGCGGAAAACCGAAAGGAAGCAGAGAAAAGAGATTAATCGTTGCAACTCACGGGTGCACCCATCCATCACACACGCGGCAGCGGTAGGCGTTATTGCAATTGCTTACCCAACTTGACGCCACCGTCCATCGTCAGCAGCACGTTGCCGGCTTTCAAGTCCCGGTGTATCACCTTGTTCTTGTGTAAATGGTTCAGTCCGGCGCACATGTGCTTGCATACGTAGGCAATCTGCGCCTCGGTGAGCGGTTTCTCCAGCTCCACCATAATACTATCTAAGGCACCGCCATCACAATATTCTATCAGCATCTGCAGTAAACGAAAGAGGAGAAAAGGCGTGATAAAGTTTCGTAACAAAAGACCACCGAAGGGTGAGGTGCGAAGAAGAAATCGCTTCAATCAGCCTAGACCTTGCACAGGCTGCGTATACCCTCTGGAAGAAAAACATATGATCCCTCTCCCTTATGGTGACGCGGATAATCGCTGGACCCAAACAGAAACTTTCTATAGCGGAGGACGGAGGACAGTTTGGAATATCAAAACCATCCGGTAGCTTATGAATGAAATTACCTACCGCCGGGTTTTCTTAATCTCCACCAACACCAACACCGACCGGGCAGTAGGAAAGCAATCCCGCAAAGAAATTCGATCCACTTGGAGGTGGCCTGCCCCATCCCGAAAACATCTTCCAAGACAAAGCGGCATAAGGTTCCAGTTGACTGTCGACGGTGCAACAGATTGTATTTCGTTGCTTGTTTTTCATAAACATGTTCACGCTTTGAGCTAGCGTCTTGGTTTGCAAGTCGCAGTCTCTTAGCAGCACATATAGACGCTTTCGATCCTTTTTCTTCTCTATCAGGTTTGTCGTTGGTTTGGTGCAGTGAAAAGGAACCGTGCAACTATGCAAAACATCGAAGCATAAAAAAGGGTGGCCTCACTCAGTGCAATAATATAAGGGTAACGTATTGTACCGCCGGCATAGGCACAGGCTATCGTTGATTTTACATGAGCGAGAAGCAAAAAAGTAGGTATAAAAACTCACACTAGCTGAACGCATGTTGGCAATTGTACATGGGTGTACTTACAATAATGAACAATTGCTTTTGAGTGATAAATTAGACTGTTTGGTTATTTGTATCATCTTTCTTGTTTACGGTTTTGATTAAAAGAATTCCAAACAAGGAAAAAGAAAATAAAACATTTCTAGGAGTATTCATAATGCGAAACCAACTTTAGTTAGTAAAATACAAATCGAGTAGTATTTTCTTGTATATATGATCCTACTGAAATCAATATTAGTTATAATATCAAGCCTTCACAAGGTCTACATATTGATATTTTTATGAGTACGCGGTGTTGATCCTTAATCAGATAATTCACAACAGGAAACAGGCATTTATTTGAAGATCTGGTAAAGCTCACTCCACGGAAATAATTAAAACTGGCCTAAGTAGATCATTGGAGCAGTAGGAATTTATCCTACGGTTGATATGTAAAACAGTATATCTTAGTCTCTAAATCCTCGAGGGAACATGAACGTTCAATCAACACAGGAAAATCAAATAGTAATTTAATAATAAAAGGCAAAATAATTGTCTTCTCGCCTTCAGCGACTCCAGTACAAGTCATCGTATCGGATGAAATGGAAAGTTATATTCTGTGTTCAAGATATTTTTCTAATCACTACCAAACCTTAGCTTCTTCTGTACACTCTACAACTGCAACGTACGCACTAAGCTGCGATCAATTTTACATTGGTGCATTGCTATACATCTACACACAGATCGGGCTAAACTTTCTTTATGCGATCCTAAAAGATTGGAGGTTAATAGTTCTCTGAATTTAAGATAGGATTCTCTGATTACAATAAAATTCTGAATTAGAATCACAAAAAAACCCCGCCCAACAACCTTCGCTCACTCAACTCACCCATAGCTTGTCGTCGATCGAGTACGCCTCGTACAAACCGACAATGTTCTCATGCTTGATCTCGGACAGAATGTCGATCTCCACCATGTGATCGCTCAGGTTCTCCTCGTCCTCGAGGGTGCACATCTTGGCGGCGGCCAGCTGGCGCGTTTCCTTGTTCTGCGCTTTGTACACCTTGCCGAACGCGCCATCGCCGAGCTCGCCGATCATGTCCCAAAAGTCGTTCGGGTCCGTGTCCATGCGGATGTTGTTGAAGATGCGCTTTTTCTTCGCCTCCCCGCTGCCCAGGTGGAACACCTTCTTGAGATTGTTGAGGAACGACATCTTGACGCGATGGTGCAGTAACGGAAAACCTTAAAGGGAACTAAACAACACACACCGCTCTCACTGTTTCGGAGCAAATTCGGCCCGACCGCTTCTTGCTAGTAGCTAGTGGTTTCGTTTTTCACTGCCCTCATACACGCACTCTCACTCCTCTGTGACTCGTACTCACTTTGTTGTAGGTTACAACCAACTAACCTCCCCCGAGTGTAGGGAAATCGCTTATCTCTACCGTGGTATCACTCTATATCTTCGTTCTTATCTATTTCCCGCGTCACTCTGTACGTTCTAGAAAATATTTATATTTTCTGCACATAGACCTATTGCGTTTTAAGGATGTTTTGCTTGCTTTCAATCGCCACTGTTTTCATACCATTCACAACCGTTGGCCACTCGAAAAGATTTCGTATTTGAAAAGCTTACATCTACCACACGAGAGTAGTACTGTCCTGGGTACACACAATATCACTTTCAAACTACTGATTCCCAGTACACGACGAGTTGGGATTCACGTGCGCTTCGGAAGACGCTGTCGGAAGTTTATCTGGAACGCCGATGCACACCCGGGCTCTTCTTATCATTATTAAATCCGTCGGCGCTGCTAGCACGTCTTCATCTGCAGCTTGATAATTATGCTGATACCGATAACGATTCAAAGCGCTCCCCAAGGACCGGACAGTGGCTGTCCTGCAGTCTTCATCATACCCGCCATGGGCTGCCGTAGCATCTTGACCGTCGCAGACGTGATTGTAGCAGTACATGGTATCCCGTCCGGGTGCCATCTTACGGATCCGGAACACCACGTCCCGGACTGCCGCGTCCAGTACCGTCCTCGCCGAGGCGCTTGGTACGTTCGGGGTTGCAACTCGTGTTTAGCTCGCCAGTGCAACGACTTCTTTTGCTACAGAACATTGTAGCGCATCGGTCTCACACCGAATGACATGCGATGGTAGAGCTGGATGTAGTTCTTCTGGTACTGATCCTAAAATAAAAGAAAAAAATATCTTATTAGTCACTTTTATTGGTGCACGAGTACGATTCATCGTATGTTTATTGATAAACCCAACAACGAGGCGACGAAAAGACAAATCTGTGTTGGTAGAAGATCCTTTCAAATAAACTAACAACATGCTATTCAAATGCTTCCTCTGTTAGCAGCGATTAACAGCCCTTTCCCCTCCCAGCAGTGTTTGTTTATCTGTGCAATAAATTATTCCAATTATAAATATGAAGAGTTGGCGGTGCGCGCCCGAACGAAAATGAATCGAATTCGTAGAAAGTTGCTTCAATCAACATATCATAATTTAGTAGTACGATAAAAAACAGATTTTGAATCAACAAACTCTGCACCATGAAAAAGGTTTGTCGATTACGAGGGTTTGGATCGAGCTCGGGCGGAAAAACAAAAGTCCGTTAAAATTATCCTCCTTCGTTAATCGTAATACTTTTAACCCGCTTGCGGGTAAACATTTCACCCCCGAAACGAATTTATCCCTCCCTCGCACACCTTAACACTCCCTCTCCACACGGAATGCACATTATTCGTGCTAATAAAACTGTGAAACCCAATTACTGCCAGGCGTGGAAAATTGAGTTGCTTTAGTTTTTGCAACAACCGCGCTCCGGGTTCCAATTTACCGCACCACCGCGGGGATAGGCGAGTGTGTAAAAACTAATACCACTCATGCATAGACTACCGCAGATCGTCGAAAAACAGGAATGTAGAAGAAAACCCCGAAAAATGGGAGGATAGAGAAAGAATTTCCCCAATTTATGCCGCGAAAAGTGGGCTCTCACGCGCCACTTTCAGGGCGTGTTTTTCCAACAGTTTGATGAAATGCACCGGTGTGGCGCGCGATGGCATCTCTATTATTCGCACCGACACAGTCTTCTTCAAAACCCACGTTGTAGTGAAGCACCTGAAGAGAACGCATTGTGCACACAATGTGTTGAACGCGATCCACCAGAGTTAAAGAAACGTTTTTATCGGGTAGCAAAAAAGGAGACACAAATTTTAGCACCAATTTTTACGACCAGCAACGATATTTTGTACATTTACGAGGATTCAGTCAAAACCATAGGAATGCCATTTGGTTTCTCCTATGGCATGATGTTAAGGTTAAGGTTCAAGTTCATAAAAAACTATTTTGAACTGCAAAATACCGAAACGTTTTAATTCCGAGTTTGAAAGAAGAAAAACAATACAACACAAACATATTTATAACATAATAAATCTTTTAAACTTAAACATATAACTAAAGGAATCTCTTCTAAACTTAAACCTATAGTTTCTTGTTTAATTTAATTACTAATGTTCGTCTGACATATATTACAAACTTGTAATTCAAGTAAATTTTCAAGAACTAAAAAAAAATTAAATGTATATCTAGATATCCTTCAACCAGGAGCGATAAAAAACCTCTAAAACCCAAAAGATGTATCGAAAAACAATTCCCTTCGTATAGGAAGAGCTGACGTTGATTCTCGGGCAACTAACTGCCAATTGCATATGTATGTGGGGTCGAACAAGTCAAACAAGTTTTCAAATGTATTCGCCCTCAATCTTCCTAATCATTGTCCCGGAACAGGTCGACATGGAACCAGCGATGAACCTTCTTCGTTTTTTCATCTTCCAACAATGGGTGGAACAAGAATATGGCAAATCTTCGATTCACTTAGGACCTTCGCACAACTCTCTAGAGATTTTTAGTTGGTTTTCTACCGGTATTTTCTACCGGACCAACAAAGTTGTTGATCAGTGAGGAATTTTTGGAAGATGCTCTCTGGGTTTCATTTTACGTTCCAACGTCGGTGAATGAAGTCGTCACCTGCTGCCTCACAATACCAAAACACCCTCGTTGGAGTATTTTTCCTATTGCCAAACAATTTTGTTCAATCTATTGCTTCTAAGGGTGTTGTGCTAGAGAACGGTCAGAACCACCGCGTAATACGATACGATACGGTTGAGAAACCGATCGGCTCCAAACGCTCCGTGCGTAGCGGTATCCCACCTTACGTAATCGGCCAGATGGACGGTGTGGTGTAGCAAGACAAGACCGTTGTGTCTTGGCGGTCGTTCTGGGCACTCTCTGGGAGTCGTATTCCATCACCCGTGCCCGTCGCTTTTGCACAACACCACCAAAAAGTGCTAACGAGAAACCTCTAGCGGGGATTTGGGTGGCGTCGTTCGTATGACGGACTTCCCGCAAGGTGCCATCCTCTAATCTTCTCGCCATAAGCAAACGGATGAAATGGATGAATCGATCGGTCACGACTTTATCTGCTCGGATGAAGAAGCAACAAGCACCTCACGTTGCCGAACGAAGCTGGGACCATCAATGTTCAAGGACGATAAAGTGCTCACTCGGTTCACCTATTGGAGATGATAAAAAAGGAAGGGACAGTTCATAAATTCCCTCCCCAAAAAAAACGATGACGACATTCATACCAAAAGCACGCAAGCACAGTTGCACCGACTGCGGGCCAACGATCTTTCGGCCCAGTAATTTAAATTAAAAAATCGACGTAGAAAAAAAGGGTACAGTCTATTACATCATTGAGCGTAGAAAGTAAACCCCCCACTAGAGACCGTTCCTTGACCCGCACACGCGTTTACAGGGGGGAACTGCTAATTTAGTCAACATTCGGTGGCCGTTTAGCCGTTAATGGGTGTATAGGGTTACCTTCGCCCGAAACGGATCTCCCCGCCATCTTAATGGTGGTACCACTAGAGATGACCAATTTAGATTATCCCAATGGTTGGCGTGCCGCTGGTTCGGTGTCTTAGTCTTGGAAGAAAGTAACACACGCACGCACGAACAAAAAAACCATCGAAACCGACCCGGTAAGTTACACCATCAATTCCGGGCGTTACAAGTCGAAAGGGAACACTTCCTACGATTAAGTCGCACGCAGTGTTTCCTCCCTCAATTCGTCGCTAAAACCGGGAAAAAGAACAGGGGGCCCTAGTTAACAGATCGATCGAGTAATTTGTCTAATGTTGGCTCTTAGGATAGCTTAGCGTAGGGGAGGCGCCGAGGCTTATACGTGGTGTTAATCTTAATAGACCTACACACGAACCTTAGTCACCCGGTGAGGAGATGAAATCGGGGGAAACCTGTGTGGCATTTAATCGCTGAAGACTCCTCGTCGTTTGCTAACCCATTATAGCGATGACCCCTTGGAAGATTTCACACTCGGAAGCGGCCCCGACTAATTTGTGGCCTGATCCGAGCGACCTGATATCCAGCGAAACTTTTGACGAAATATGTGATGTGGTAATAGTATAAGGCCTAAGTGGGTAGCAAGCTACTTAGATAGTCCAAGCTGGAATTGTATGTAGGTTTGTAGCCAAACTGGCTACATAAATTGAATGAATTAATTAAAGTAATTGATAAACAGCCCGCCAGCCATGTCCATAAGACTCATGCGTGCCTGTCCTGACGATTATTTAGAGTACATCCGTGTAAGCAACTGGCATGAAAGAACTCCCAACTTGTATGCACCAAACACAGCTTTTCGATGATCGTTGAACCGGTTGAAAAGCGCGAGGACTTGGTGTTGGTGTTCCACTGCGCAGTGGGCCACTCGACGCACACGCTGTTTGCGATCGCATACCCGCCGCAAGCAGTGGACGTATTTAGTATCGCCGTAAGGTCCACTTGTAGAAAGGAGTTTTAGAAGGTGGCCACCGCGACCACCGGTGGGTTTTAGGTCACGAGCTAGATATACGCACACGCAAAAACAACGACCACTCCACCGAGCAAGATGGCGCGGTGTGCGGGAGATGGGAGAGAGAAGCTGGTCCACAAGATGGTGCGTGAGGTGCTGCTGCAACCCGATACCATCCCCGCTCTTTACCTCCGAGGACGGAGGAGGAGGAGGAGGACGGAGCAAAGGAGATAAAATTAATTTCTATGAAATTAAATTCCAACGCGCCAATAATGCGTAACAGGCTAACGAACGGGCGGCGAACGAACGGCACTTTTCTCTTTCCGTTCCTTCCCATTACCTGGTTCGCGGAAAGTGAATTAGATTGGAAAGGGAAATTTTGGACCGAAATCGAACCACAGCCACCAATGGCAACATTACATCAAACAACAGATCGTTGAACGGATTCGGGTTTGTTTTCTTATTCCTGGCAAAGCTCTGGCAAGCGCAAGCTTCCTCCGACAAATCCCGGTTTTCTCCAATCTCTGAATCTAATGAACTGTGCACAATTTGGGGGGAAAAACACATCAAAACTGAACAAACACATTGTCTCGTGATATACGTGACTTCCAATAAACACAAAAAAGGAGAAAACCTGAACCGACGATGTAAACAATATGTTAGTTATATGGATTTATTAACAGTTTCTTGAAGCGTTTTTTTTTATCATTTAAATTATGTTTCCATTTTCTTCTCTTGATTTTTTCTTTAAAGCGTACTCCGGGTGTTTAATTCACGTTTAAATTCTACTGTTTAAGAAATGTGTGCGAATCTTAGAGCAAAGCTTTTTAGTTTACATGGAAGGTGTAAGGCTCTGCGGTTGGTTACATACATTAGACCTAATGTTAGCTTCGATCGAAAAGCAGAACCAAAACAAACCAAAAGAAGGAAACACTAAAACAAGCCAGAATTATATCATAAATAGGCAAACAGCACATCAATTATAGGAAGTTCTTAATTCCTCATTCAGTTAATGAATTATGAGAATGTGTGTTAAATTTTACCGGGAATTAAATTAGAAAAGCTGTTGGAAAGGAAAAAATCAAAACTAACAAACTGGAATCGTACACAAGCGAGCCATAAACAAAAAGACAACGGAAGTTCTCCAGCTGGAAACTGGAAGAGGACCGGAGAAAGTTGGAAGGTCGTTTCGAGGAAGCAACAGTCAAACAAGACACCCAGCTTCCTCCCTCCACTCGAGCTATTTCTCCGACTGTCCCCAATAACAGGAGATAGGCCTACATGGAGATACTAGAAAGGTGAGGCACTTCCTTCCAAAACCTCAGCTTAGCTAAGCCTAAGACTTCGCTCATCTCGGCCATCTATAATCCGGGTGAATATTTCGGCTCAAGGCTCATGCAACCCGTAGTACCAGCAAAAACAAACCTTGCAGAAGGAACCCAGTCCCGCAGCCCAGTCCCCACCATCCACCAAGTATGTATAGCTCTTCGCGGTAGTATTTACTTTCCTCCGCCAATGGCCTTCTTCTCCTCTCCCTTCCGTTTGGATAAATTCCACAGCCACCACATCGAGCCGCCACGGCGAAATGGAGAGGAACCGGGCGAACAGCGAGACACCTTTTTATTTATGGCTTAGTTTTGCTTAGATATTTCCGAACGGCTGGCGCAGTTTTTGTTTCGTTCCCTTCGTTCGGTCGCGCGAGCAAACTGCGGCCTACGTTTTGTAAGCCGCGCGATCCGATAGAGCTTCACACAATCGCAATCACGACCTGCGGTACTAGCGCTCGCCAGGTGTCTGTGGTGGTGGTGTTGTTGTGGTTGTTCCGTTGTGGTGCCGCACCTCGGTCACTGTGGTCACGGACACACAAACAGCCGCGACTGGCCCAAGCCCCGGTTTTGAAGTGGAAGCCCGCGACCGAACCATTCATTCCAACCGAACGAACGACGCTGCTGACGATGTTCATTCACATTTCTCGAGAAGGTTGAATTGCTGCCGCTACGTCACAACCCTATCACGATCTCCCTTCCACGAAGGTCTTACTCAAACCAGGGATACGCTGGCCAGGCAAAAAAATAAGGTTAGATACAGGTGCTTCTTGGTTCGAGGTCCGAAGATTATATGACTCCGTTTAGGGATTAACAACACATCTGCAACAGCACCAAAAAATACCAACGAGAGCCAATTCGTTTAGCAAGAGTGTTTTATGGACAAATTTAAAACCTTCCCCTCCGTTCCCGTACACCTCTCCTACACGTCCCTAACCGGCCGGGATTGTGCAGCCATAAGTCATCAGCGGAAGGGCAATAAAATAACATTACCTAGGCCTTTTTCATTCATGAATTTTCGATGATTTCGCATTTTAAATTACCTGCTAGGATAGCAGATGGGAAAAGTTTTGAAGGAAGCCTACACCAACAACAGGGAAATAAAAACCCTCGAAGTAATGAATTGGGGCTGTGTGCCTTTCTGGGCCAGCCTTGGGAATTTCCTTTAAAACACACACACACACACACACACTGGGGCATGGAGGTTGTGCCCTTTGCTCTTTTGGAGGCGACAGAGTTTCGTTGCGAAAAAGGTTTACTTTCTTCGAAGTGGTTTTTGTTTTTCTTTTTTTCTTTTTTGAAACTTTTAAATCTAAATAAAAATTAATGTTTGCATGTAGACACTGTGAGGCAATATGGGCTATTTTTAACACGGACTATAATTCGATAGCAATAGATTAACTTTTTGAAAATTATTCCCGCGTGTGACATTCTACTGTCTTTGAAGCCGGGGCCGTTTTTATCCTCTTGATTAGGTAATACCGCAGTCATGGGAAATCGTTTTACTGTTACTTTTTTGCATAACAGTCTGTATTTTCTTCAAATATTTTCCACTGAGATATTATTTGGTTCGTATCATTGTTAGAAATATGTAAATTTAACTTGGTTCGAAAGGAACAAGCAAGCAATTTAAAAACGTTACAAACTAATGCGGAATATAGTAGAACTGAAGATAATTTTGGTAAATATAAAAAACGGTTAGAACTGTTAGTAAATTACGATGGAATTTTAGAAAACCATAACCGTATAGCTAAAATGAAGAATGGGTAAAAAGTTTATTATTACGAAGTAAAACCGTTTCCGAGTGTAAAACCGAGATGGTGTGTCACATTTATTGTAGAGATACCCTCCGGAACGGAAAATTTTACAATTTTTTTCGTTTGTGCAAAATTACCTATCTTATAATTTGAAAACGACATGTTGATGGTGCATTTGTGGTCATTTAATTAGCATTCATTGCACTGTTGATGCACGTACGTTCAGGCATCTAAAACGCATGCAACCGGAGCTCGCAGAGTTGGAGATAAACACCTTTCGGTAGGTGAAAAAAAGATGGGGATTTTCCGACACGAACATAACATATTTAGCAGCAACATGCAACTTTTTAACACGTCAAACATCGGATCAACGCACACACATCACGCGCATTGCGATTGAACCTTCCTGTAAACACAAAACCGTGCCAAACTGGAGGAGGGGATGGAGGAACACAGCAGCATAAATCACCCCACCACTTGGGGCGGGTCGAAGAAACCTGAAACGTGCTACGTGGTGGGACGGTGCGGAAAGGAAAGTGAGCCAACGCCGAAGGAGGGGGGTGGGGGGGGTGCTGGAAAACGATAGCGGTGGCACTTTTCATCTTCCCGAGATTGCGAGCAAAGCCACGGTGGTGATGATTGCTGATGCCGCCGATGATGATGATGATGATGATGGCGATGCAGATGATGATAGACGGATCAGATTACGCCGGCCGAGAAAAAAAAGGACGAAAAGCGGCCGGTGCAACCAAAGTGGTACAAGAAAGCAATGTGCAAACATACCCCCCCCCCCTCCCCCCTTTTCCCCAACCCTCCCCCCTTTTCCCCAACCCTCCCGGTGCAAGCAAGTAGTTTTCCATTGCGGTCAATCAATTTTTCGCCGACCACTTACACTTTTTGCGCACACGCACGTTTCACCGGTGGACGCGGGGACGGACGGATAAAAAGAGAGATAGAGTGGCGGGGGACCGAGCGGCGTCCGAGATGCATATCAATGCATGCGCACAGGTGATGCCGAGCCGAGCGACTTTCAGCCAACAACTTTATCTCGGTGGAAATTGAAAGCTACCACGACGACGACGAACGACAAGAGGAGGAACGGGGAGCTTGCTTGTTTGGGTAGGTGGTGAAAGGAAAGGCTGTGCAAATCGGAGAAAGAGTGGCAATAAGGAGTGGTGTTTACTTTCCTTCCATCACGCGCCACGATTGCTAATGATTGACTTTCTATCTAAACACCGAGGCGCAAAAGCCTCGGGCAGGTGCAGACACAATCGTCAACAGGCGCGCACCACCAACGGAGAGCAGCAGCGCCAATATGCCAATAACCTCGTCTTGCAATTGGGCGGGGGGGTACCAAAAAACATACCCCGCACATCACCCGCTATGCCTCCTTCTAATGTGATCCCCGGGTTTTCCATCGCCGCCAAGGATCGACGGGGACGACGATGATAATGATGTTGTGTTGATCGATATGGAAAAATCGCTCCAATAATTTCGCTCGCCGGTGCATTCAAATTACCAACGCCCGTCTCGGCCGAGCGATTGAGTGGATATCGCCATCAGGCAATCGAATGAATACAGTGCAGCACAATCTTTAACGGCACACGTTTCTGTGACACGAGTTTACAAAAGCCAAATGAGACTGCTAGAAGCGTTACGTAACGCTTCAAATGTACCGATTCCATATGTCAAAGAGTTTTCACTTTTGAAAAAACTTCCTGAAACAACCGGGAAAACATAGACCAGCGGAACAAAATAAGGTAGAATTGAATGAATTTGGGTGCAAATCTACCAAGTGCCAGCCAGTGCAGTTCTTTCTACTCCGTACAAAGCAATGATTGCTTGGATCAACATCTACTCTATACGCAAAATCCATCACCGTTTGCACCGTCTTGTTTAAACTTGCTTGTAAAATTATCGCCATAAACACTAAGTGGCTCTTTTGGAAGATTATCGAAATAACTTATTTAAAAACTCGATTATGCATTAGATGGCTGGTTCTTTACTCATACGATTTAATGCAGTTTCTATGACGGAAGATTTGAACATGGACTAATAAACGAGTGGTGCACGTTTCCCGATTCAATCAGAAATGCGTTTCAATTGAAGCACTGAATGTTTTATTGTAATCCTTTATGGCTTATAAGAAAACATCCAGTTCCTCTCACCCTCGAGTTTCAGGAGAAATAATAGCAAAATCTGTCGAACAAAGCTATTATTTAAATTTAAATAATCTCTATGATCTATTTTATTAATTTATATCAGAAAAAACGACCTTTCCGTATTGCTGGAAAGTAGTTTTGCAACGTTAGTGTTTTAACGATGCGCATTCAATTTTGTTCGGCACTGTAACTGCATTTGCATGTGCGAGCGGTGCTTCCTCCTATCGACTTTTAATATTTCAATCGCTTTTCCCTCAACCAACGTGATGATTGGAACGGTATGTTTACGCCGTGACGGATCGCAGCGACCGCTTCTTCGGTCGAAACACCTCATAATAAAATTGTACCACACAGACTGATACACACACACAAACATACCCAACGATTTGATACGATAAGCAGCGCGATTGCAATCGATCCGAAAACATCCATCTTTGGTACTTTTTCATCGTCTTTTACCTTCCCATGGCGGGATGAAAAATTTTCCCCTCCAACCGATGATTAAATTTCCATCAGAGCGTTCAATTCCGATAACGTAGCATAAAAGGGGGGAAAATGAACTAAATTCGATGTCGTATTACCATCTACTTTTCAAGAACGTTTTATCTTTCAAAGATTTTAGTTATGGGAAAAACGTAACCAGCAAGTATATCCGATAGTGGGAGGCTAGATTGGGGTGGTGAAATGTCTACAAAAGCACCCATCAACCAGCATCTCCACCCAACTTCTCGAGTTGCACTGGGGCAAAGCTAGTCGACAACGCAAAAGCGGACGATAATTGATTTCTCAAGTGTGTTAAGCTCAAACAACGGGACGCTGTTGACGTTTGCGCTCGACCTAATGCCTATGCCAATTGGAAACCTCGCCCATCGTCATCGTATTCGCTCATCAGCATCATCATCACCATCATCGTCGCCATCGGAAGCAATCGTAAATAGAGGTCAGGAGCGCAACGACGCCAGAATGGCACAAGGCACCCGTCAGTCAGTGCATTAAAAGCTGCTCATCAGCAGCAGACCTCACCCAATAGCTTACAACAATGCGGCAACAACGCTTTCCTCCGCCATGAGATAATCTCCGGATCGATTGCAGATGCACTTGTACACTACTCTTGAGAACTTGCGCTTCCACCTTCCTACGTATCGGTGCACGGATGACTTTGACCCAGGGCCTAGCCGCCACGGGAGCTTCGTGCGCACAAACAAACAATCGGGTTGCTGGTGCTCCATCGCGAGCGAGGGAGGGAGAGATGCACCTAAAAATAACACTCTAATCGCTGGAAATGCTGCGACTGGAAATGGACCAAGGAGTGCGCGTCACACGGCCAGAAACGGTCCACGTTCGTGGGCAGAGATTGCACCTTGAACTCCGGCAAACGGCAGCAAGGCGCTTCAAGCACAGTCTCCCACCTTACTGTACTCCTTCTTCTCCGTAGCATCGCGAACGTGACGTTATGTGAAACGTGTGCAGGTAGGAGTGAGATGTGCCCGCCCGTCGGTGGTTCAATTATCGAAAATTAATGCTAAACGGCACTGCGGTTCGGTGTTTAATTGCTGGAAAAAACGGTAGACAGCACACACCTCCGTTACTCGTTAGGAGAATTGAGCCGAAAATTTAGCACGTACTCTCGCATACACTTCGCTTTCCGCACGTCTAATATTGATTTTCAACGTAGAATTGATTAACGTTTACGGCGTACCTTTGTGAAGCTGTTTATTTCCTAAAGGAAAACAAGTGGATTACTTATAAAATATACTATAAAATATTAGTGTTGTTCTTCATTCATATGCAGCTTTCTCCTAAGATTCATTCAGAAGGATTCATGTATCTTTAGGGATTCGAATCTTCAAACCTTAGTGAATCTTTGGAAACCTTAATGAATCTTTATGAATCTTTCGTGGATCTGTGACGAATCTCCACGATTCTTTCATGGACGTGGAGCATGCGACCAAAAATGGGGTCCCTCTTACCACTTTTGGCGCATCACTTTGCACCAGTTGATGTGGCGTTAGGATTCATGAATCTCTCTACGAAAGATTCATGAATCTCTAAAACGCAAAGATTCATTCAGATTCGTGAATCTGAATCTGAATTACACAACACTATAAAATATACTTTTTCCAAAGTTTATGAAAAATGATTTTAATTTTCAATCAACTCTAGATAGAATGAACATCAAACAGGTAGGCCTCATGAATCATCGAACAAGAACATGCTTCTGTTACGATTTTACTGAACAGTGTTCTACCATAAATGAATACAATTTTCCCAAGAGTAAACTAAATCAATCACTCACGCCTGACAGCGCCATTACTAAACGTTACGCAATTGATTCCTCATGCGAATCCATATTAATGTGTAGCTGCTGGGAGAGACTACCGCAGTACAAAACGGTAGCGTATCCTTGACGACGGATAATTACTCCCATTTTTTTTTTCTTCTTACGTTACGGTTGGCTCTCCCTAGGTGACACACGCTGTTGCTTCACTCCGTCCGGTCGGTCGGGTAACGCGTTTAACCCTTCGCCTCCATAGCATCCCACAGCTCCACCGCGAACGAACGTTGAATGAATATGGAGTTGGTTTATTTGATTCGCTACTCTCTACTGCCATGATCCAAAGTAGATTTATTCCACTTCCGCCAGATCCACCCAATACATCGCCACCAATGTTTCGCCCGGTGGCATACACACACACAAATCGACTTTCATTGAAAACTACCCGCAAGGGAAAAACCCCGACAAATTAGCCCGCTTTGGTGGTTTTTCATTTCTTTTTCGGTAAGTTTTGCACATGTTATTTGCCACTTTTCTACTAGGCAAACCCTCCCTCCTCGAATGGCGGATGATATAATTTTCGCACACACATGTGAGCCATCGTCGTGGGCAGCAACGTGTACAAAAAACAGGCAAACGTAGAGCAAGAGAACTCACTTCGAACCCGAACGTGGGTAATGGATGATATCGATCGAGTAAATATGATTTCGAATTTTCTAATCTATGTTTTTATACAGAACTTTTGAGGCTTTTGAGATTTATTTTAATACAACCAATGGCATAGAACACAAAAACTTACACTATCACAGAAAAAAACAACTAACGAACATAATACTGTCTATTTTGGAAGAGTAAATAGTTTATATAAATAGAGCGACAACATTAACAACCACACCAGAAATGGTTTGCCACACAATGGAACTCCAATTGCACCAGCGATGCCATTTAGCAAGTGTATGTTAATTGTAAAGGGTGAAAAAATGGAGCACTAGAGTTAGGAGAAAAGAGAAAGAGAAGAAAAGATAATATAACAGATAGATAAAGAAAACGACATAAAATATTGTTAAGGTTGTTCGTCGTCTGAAATGTCTACGACTTGGCAGATATAGTCTATCCGATCACTCTATCCGATCAGCTAGTTTATATAGTATATAGTCTATCCGATCAGATATGATCAGTCCTCGACTATGTTGAGCATTGAAATTGCCCTTGCGCTTCAGTGGGTTATCTAACACTCGGCAAACTACCTTCAGGTGCTCGTTTCACCTGTTGCAGGACAACCTCACCCTGCAGTGCTGATTACACTGCGGTATGTCTACAAAATGCCGACATACTGACCTATGTAACAGCCTCTTGAGCCAGAAAAGGCTCTACCACCAGGCTCTTACGACAGAGGCGATTACACCAGGCCGGTGCGCCGGTGTGGTGGGTTATCGGCGATTGGACGACCCCACTTGTTTTTCCCCACAGTTTCCACTCCACAATCCCAACCAGATACCAGGGGGGAGAACTTGGCGGTCGACAGCGATTTCAAGTGCTGATGATGGCTCATCGACCACGAGTCGACCGGCGAAAAGGCGTTTGGATTCCATCAAACAAAAATCGTTTGGATAAACATTAAGCTCGGGAGAAGCGTTTTGTGGACTCCGCCGCCTATAGGTTTGTGGTGTGTGCTCATCATTCACCAGGCTCGATAACTGCTTCTCGATAAATTGGCGCAACACCTCGAAGAAGCTAACAAGACGGTGAGTTCCCAACAAGGAGGATGGGTGAGACCAAAGGAAAGGGAAAGGGGAGAAGACCTAGCCGCGGGCTTTAGCAAACAAACTTTACACATTTTCCACCCTACGGCGGGGAGCACGTACATATTTGAGGCCCTTTGCCTAAAACCTTCGTAAGCGTTTAAAGCGTCGAGACATATGCGCGAACCACGCGACGGTGCACTTAAATTGTTCGACTCCACCTTGACTGCTTTTTTGTTGTTGCTGATGTCAGCAAGCATTTGGCTGCGAAACAGGCAAACAGGCTGGACTGTGGTTCGGTTGAGACTAGCCCTGTGTAAAGGCTGAACTCAACCCGCTAGAGTTACTTCTTTGGAAATGAAGAAATTTTAGAACAACCTATAGACATTCCACCTTTTTCTTTTTGGGGGAGGTTTTGAAAACACATTCGTTTACACGTTTCCAGAAGAGTGGTTTTTAGTGCTGCTTCACGAATTCGTCTGCCTCTCCCGCCTTGGATACGCGCAACACGGCCTACAGCATCGTGAATCCCAAATGAACCATCGGTTTTACATGCTGCACGTTTACGACTAAACAAATTGATTGCTCCAGTTTCATGATTCCTTACAAAGGCTATCCGAGCGAGCGTGGAAAAGAAACGGCTATAGACCCAACGGTGTGGCAAAAAAAAATGGTACATTAACCCGTAAACTATTTTTACCCACCAATACGACCACGGACGTATGGCGAAAATCCGTAACGATGTTGATTAAAGGAAATTTTAGCGTAATTCAGGTTAAATGAACCAACGCATCCCAAGCGCACCTTCGAGGAGTAAGAAGGTTGAGGCATGTTTTATAGGAATCCAATGTGAGCGAAGTCGCATTCAAACTGTACCAAAAGGATATCGAAATGGAAATGAACTAACGATCGATAAATTTAGCAACACGTTCAAGCAGTTTCAGAGTAAACAACATAGTAGATGTTTGTGGGACTTCGCGAGATCCAATTCTGATTCGATTGAATTCAACGCCGCTATATCTGGAAGTCCCTGGCATGGCGCATTCCTACATTTGGAGAGAGATGTTTGCATCAACTTGTCACTAACGGAACATTTCTCTTGTAAAGTTCCGGACGAGAGGAGTGTTACCAAAACTCAATTAGTACCAACCCCCTCGCTTCCTACGCCGGCAAACGCTACCGGTTCGAAGCCGATGCGGATCTAATTTAATTCTTTTCTCACGCGCCGCGAGGTCAAGTATACAAAAAAAAAGCAAACGCCCAAGAGAGAACCAAGAACCAGGGCGGCGGCCAGATTGGAGGCGCCCGTCTTTTCGTTTCTTTCGATTCGTTTTCCCCCAGCGGGACACGGGACGCAACCCAAAACAGTGAGGTGGTACGCAAACCCAACACCGAGTCGAGCGCCTATACCCGAAGGACGGCGACGAAGAGGTCCGGTGTCGAATAAACCGGTTCGCACCTCGCAGATGGGGATGCGCGGTGCAATCGTCAACCGGGAGTTGGAACCAGAGCAGGTCCGCCTCGTCCACGGTGGCACATGGGACCGAGGAGGGGGGAGGGGTTGGTAGCTCACACGACAGTTTCGTCGATATTCCGGCTGGGTGATGTCGGGATTTCGACGGCAGCCACGTTTCAGTGCTTAGTCCGGAGGGAGATGTGCGTGAGATATGGTAGGTAACATGAGCCTAGTGCCGCCAGACACCCATACTGGACGTGGTGTGTGTGGTGGCTCACAAAAGCTGGAACTAGACCCGTTTCTAATAAATAAAATTGTGTCACGTTAGGAAGCGTAGCATAAAGAACAAAAACCTGCCACGATACAACAAGCACAGAATTTCAATATTGAGCTGTCAAGGGAGTTGCTCATGTTATGCCAAAGGTTCTAGGAAGGTGTTACATATTTTAGACCAAGCCTAAAGTCTGAAAAACTCACCAATTTTACTTCAACGAACAAACTCTTGAATGTTACGTCCAGATTTATGCAGAATATAGCCAAAGACAGAAAAATATTCTTTCAAGAATCATCAAAGATCTTAAGATCTTCCAAGGTGTTGAAATCTGGCATCTTCTTCTACTTGGCGAAACGACCATCTTCGGTCATGCCTACCCCATGAAGGGCTTACAAGACCTTTTCCCTTAGAGTACGTGGATAGTCAGTCCTCTCGTACAGGGGAGGGTCCGGTCTTTGGGTTGGGATTCGAACCCACGCCGTCGAGATGAGCATGAATCCACAATTGTTAGCTCTAAAGATCTGGTATATAACCAATACACTTAAACCTTAGAGGGCAATCTCTTCAACTAGAAAACATTCACCTTGTGGAAACTAAGCCTATTAGGCGTTCAAATGTTTCAGAAACTATGTAGGAGCCTTTCTTCTCTACCCTCTCATCCCCATTTATCTCTACAGGCTGTTGACAGTTTTGAATATGTAAATTTTCCAACATACAAGTGGCACCGGCAAGCGATAGTGCAGAGCGGCGGAAAAGGTAAATTACTTCGCACTCGCGCTCGATGTCTGCGCTCACCGGAACTGCGTGGCTTCGAAGGGCATAATCGCAGACACGCACCACGTGCCCAAAGGGAATTCCGTAGAGAAAGGGTCGCTCTCGGAAAGTTGTTGTCGCAATGTGGGCTTCCAGCAAACATGAGATCTCCCACCTATCTTTCTCCGGTAGGCCTACAACAGCGCGATTGGATTTCCGATGGTGGAGATATAGTTTTCCCCATTCGGTGCAGCATTTACAAACTTTTTCCTCTTAGGAGAGCAATACAATAACGCAAGGCGAATGAAACACGGCCGGCGTAACAGTGGCCCGTGGCCGTTGTAGTGGCGAAATTTCCCTTCCCAGATGGAACTATTTTGGTCATAATTTTCAAAGCCGGAAACCACAGATTGTGGAAAGCAAAGCAGAAATTGAACACCGACACCGACGAATAAAAACAACACCCCAAAAAACCGTTTACGTGACACACGATGTAACGTTTCCGAGTGCATGTGACACTACTGCAACACTTTCCCTCCGGAACAGAAAATAGACATTAAGGCCCCGAGTTTTCCCAAGCCACCCAAAGAGAGTTCGTGGCGGAAGGAGGTGTATAAGGTCGAAAAATGGTTTTCCTCCATTTTACGATCATTGTTTCTTTTCTCCCCCCTTCTCTGGTTTTAGATACCGATAGAACCACCATCACCCGCCCAGGGAGCAGCGCATTGGGGCGTTTTAGCCGATTTGAAGTTGTGTGTTGTCTTAATGGTTATGGGTTTCGGGGGTTTCGTTTTTTGGAGCCGGTACAGAACTGCGAGCCAAGCACACATGGGAAAAGTTTCCCACCCGAAAACCGACGCTGGCCCGATTGGGCGGAAGAGTGACATGGTGAATTTTGGGACCCTGAGGGCACATAGTCCACAAGCCAGCCAGCCAGCCAGCGCCCCTGTTGTTGTTTGCCAGCGGCGATAAAACAGACACTGACCAAAACTCACTTTCGATCGCCGCTCGGCCAGAAGAAAGAGACGTGCCGAGCTTTTGAGATTTTTCGCACACAATCGCAACCGAGAGACGATGCCCAAATTGGAAGCATATCTTGCTGGAAAGGCGAAAGTTTGTTGGGAACAAAAAAGAACAGCAGCAAATGCCAACCCTGCAAGTGTCCGCATTTCCCCGACGGTCGAACGCTGCTGATGATGAGCAGAAAATGATTGCCAAAACGTAGTGACAGCCGACAAGACGGCGATGATGCACATTCCCATCCACAAGTCCAACGGCACACAAACGGCGATGGTTCGGTAAGTCTTCCGCACGAAAGTGAAAAAAAGGAAAGAGTAAACCAAACACGCGTTCACTTTTACCAAAATATGAGAAGTGTACTTTCGTGCCCCAATCACAAAACCAAATCAATCTTTTGAAGTTGTTTTCCTACCAGACTCGATGGCGCTTACTTTTCGTCATATAACGCTAGCACTTGAATGTGTTTGTCATTATTTTATAACTTCTGACCTTCTATCTATCTAGTCTAAAGTAAATATTTTCAATAATATTTGAATTCCATAGCATGGGAACACTGCTATTTTCAATTTCTAAAAACTAATCTGAGATTCAGCCGATCGATTCCTTTTCATTCTCACAAAAATAGGTTCACTCGTTAAGAAACAAACGACAGATTTCAATTCTTTTCCGAAAATTGGTTTTCCATCCCGTGTGCTGGTGCCAGATACCTAGATGCTTATCTACCATCTGCTACGATACTCAGAATACAGTTACCAGCAGCCACAGTCACACATACAAGCCAGAAACGACTGATAAGAAATTAAATGATTTTTTTCCAGCCAAGAGTAGTTGCTTATCGATGCTGATATTGCCAAGAGTATATCGCTAGTTAAATTTTCAATTTATTTAAAGCGTTAAAGAAACGATAAACCGGAACTGTCTTGTGAAGTAAGAAAACTTACAGAACTCTCTGCTATGATGATTATCTTCTACATTCCAACAAAACCGATGCATAGCGAAGGGAAACTGTATCCGAGAGTAGCTGTGGAAGGTGCCGGAAGCATAACGACCGGAAAAGGAACCACGCGTTGCGTTGTCTTTGGATGGCGTTATATTACTCCCAGCATTCATAAGTAGTTGCATCTGTTATGCGATGATGCATCACTGTTTAACGCGAAAAAATGGAATGTAGAAAGTATGATACTTTCCACAACCACAAACATCGGGAAACCGTAATGGCAGAATCGTCACCAGCGTCATTGATGGCTCTTGTTCGCTGGAAATGACAGATTCCATCCATCAGCAGGGTAAACGAGCACGAGCGCACCCGGAAGCGGAGAAACTTCATCTCGAGACAGAGATCCCTTTTGAAAGAAGAGTAATAACTATGATGTGATGAAGACGGTCAGACGACGTAGTTGACTCATACCGAAACACCTGCTCTGCCCTTTAGGCTAACCCACTGGTATGACTAACACCGGACACTAATGATGATAGCATAGCCTGATTCATGCGTTTATTGCAATGTAAGGAGTTGTAAAAAGTTTTTTAACGTTATTTATTAAAATAAATGAACAAATTGGATGTAAAAGAAAACTATTAAATATAACGTTTGCATTAAAAAAAAAAGATAAATTTTCATCAGTGATAACAAAAAAGTTAACCAAGCTAATTGAATGAAGTAAATTTTAATGTAAAGTTACATGTTTTAAGTACGTTTAAAAAAATATTCCGACGGCCAGTAAAGGCATAGTCGACAAAACCAATCCAGCACGCCGGAAGTCTTGATAGGAAGAACAGCGACTTTGTGCAAATCACTCTCGCTGGTTTTCAGCCACGATACAGCCTTTTACGATGGATAGCATAAGTTGAAACGCGTTGAACGCCTTTGTAAACTCCGTTATCGCGTCTGGAAACCGGAATATGACATCTTGCAATCCTTCATCGCGTTTGTTACCTTCATTAATGATTCTTTAAACTCGAATATGATATTTGTAAACTTCATTATCGCCCTGTCAGATTGGATGCCGGTTTGTTTTGGGTTTCATAGATGCAAATTGTGTACACATACATATATAGTCAACCATTTGAAAAAGACGTTACTGTTCACAAATTGTATCCACGCTGTGAATCAATTATTTTAAACGATTGAACGGTTCTATTGAATATCTGTTATGGAAATGGTATATTGTGGTATACACAAATCATAGGAGGGCCCATAGAAACGGAAATGTAAAATATAAATAGCTTTCTTAGACTAGATGGGGTATCACAGATTTCTCAAAATAAACGCCCTAGTCCCTGCTCTTGCCCTTTGGTGTCCCCACACAGCATACACCTACACGTAGTGCTACATAGGGGCGGGCGTCTGGCTATCGAGCCGTGGTTCTACTTATCTAGCCCCTATTAGGCCTCGTTTCCGTTTTTTTGTTTAAGCATTCCCGCGCTGGGATCGTTCTCTCGCACGGGATACCTGGCGCTGGCTTGCATTTCTGTGGAGGCGTCTTGCCTCTCGCAGGCTTCCCTCGGCGTCGTCTAGAGCCACTTGCGCCGCGTCCTGGTGCTATGGGGTTGCGTCATGAAGCCGCAGACGCGCCAGGTTGCGTTGCATGGTGCTGGCGTAAACCCCGGTTGGCATCCGCTGTTGGCGTCGTCGGAGTAGCCTGCTGTCCAAAAGCTGCCTTGCTCTACGCCGGAAGGCCAACCGCGTGTCCGGGTCCATGGCCTGGATCCTAGCCTAGTGGGGTCACGACCGAACCTGCTCGTTCTCGCTCGATCTTGGGCCGCTGCCCGTACCGCTGCTTGTTCCGTTGCTCGCCGCCTGGCCGCTGCCGTCTGCCGCTAAGCGATGGCTTCCCTCTCGGTGGTCCAGAGCCGCTGGAGCTCGGAACAGATGATTCTTGCTGCCTCCTCCAGTCGAACCCAGGCCTCCGTGCTATAGAGCAGGTGTTCGTGCATGTTGTCGGCGGTAACGGTTGCCAGCCCATGTCCAGACAGGAGCCGCTCGCGCACCCCGGCGAAACGGGGGCACTGGAACAGCACGTGTTCCGGCAACTCCTCGGCGTCAGGGCAGGCCGGACAGCCCGGGGATTGGGTAAAATTTTTGGCTGCGAGATACTGGCGGAAAAAGCCGTGCCCCGTCAACACCTTGGACAGGTAGAAGTTTACCCGTCCGTGTTTCCGGGCCATCCACCGCTCTACATCATCCGGTAGCTCCAGCGGACGAAAGCTTTCTTAGACTCGTCTTCGAACAATGAGGGCTCATTCAGAAAGCGGTAGGTTTGTTCGTTGCTTGTTGATTTCATCAAATCCCGTCGTTGCAGTGAAAGTTGCTGTTCATCGTCTTGAGCTGACACCATGCTTGTTTTCACATATGCACCCAGCAGGACCAGTGCCTCCAACGTGTCATTCTTTTCCAGTTTCAATGGGGAATAAAAGGCCAATTCACTACTCCTCAGTGGGCAAATTAATCCTGTTCCTCCTTCGCTGAGCTTGTTTATCATGGAATCTGAAATTCTCACTTGCAATTACCTTCACCGCAGCACATCTAAGCTTACTAGATTGGTAAGAATAAATCTTACATTTCCGTTTCTATGGGCCCTCCTATGATTTGTGTATACCACAATATACCATTTCCATAACAGATATTCAATAGAACCGTTCAATCGTTTAAAATAATTGATTCACAGCGTGGATACAATTTGTGAACAGTAACGTCTTTTTCAAATGGTTGACTATATATGTATGTGTACACAATTTGCATCTATGAAACCCAAAACAAACCGGCCTCCAATCTGACAGGGCGATAATGAAGTTTACAAATATCATATTCGAGTTTAAAGAATCATTAATGAAGGTAACAAACGCGATGAAGGATTGCAAGATGTCATATTCCGGTTTCCAGACGCGATAACGGAGTTTACAAAGGCGTTCAACGCGTTTCAACTTATGCTATCCATCGTAAAAGGCTGTATGGCGTTTTATGGGAGTTAAGGGATCATAAAACATTTTAAATATACTGTAACAAGCTTCAAAAGCAACATAAAGTACCATGGTTTTTACCACTCATCGCCGTCTGGCTCTGAATAATCTTTGGTCACGTGATCCGCGATAAAGCTGGATGTTTTACCACACAATCAAACGTAGAGGGTTTAATGGTTTCGCCACGGCGGATTCTATTTAAATGATACAGTTGTCCAACTTGTTCTAAATTTAAAAGGAAGTTGTTGAAATTTGTCTTTCTTTTCTTTATGCAAACGTTATCCACCAAATCCTTGTTGAAATAATCATTTAACTAAACAGAATGCTTGGCAAAACACCTTAAACATGTCTCAACATCAGAAAAGCCGTCAGAGGTAGTCCCTTTCTAACGAAATGCGTAAAAGAATCCACTAGTAATAACAGTCAATACAGTGGGGCCCAGGAAAAATATTTCTATTTGAAATATAATCTAGAGTAAAGAAACTTATTATGAATACAATCGTACCAATTTGAATGAGGTTATTATAGAACCAGATTAAAAATAAAAAGATTGAACTAGCGAGAGGTGAACAAAGAATCCACAAGCAACTTGTTTTTATAACTGAAAATGAAACTGAAGCACCTTGTTTTTATAACTGAACCCGAATCAATCATTTAAATTGACGTAAAATAAATTCAAGACGGAAATCCTAAAGCTTTATTGGGAAATAAAATAAAAATGATCCGCCGTAAAGATGTAAAATAGCCATATTTACGACGCCAAGCATCTGATTTAGCTGATGGCAAAATTTATTTATTTATTTATTTATTTATTTATTAAAAAATTCAACGGACTACGCGGTCCCAGTGAATGTCTTAAGAACTAAATTTACAAAAATCACATCTTAATCTAACGTAAACTGCGGATCAGCAAGAAGCCTGGCTTTGAAAGTGTCAATAGATATGTTAAAGTCAAATGCTGGATAAGCTTTGTTAAATGCTCTGCACATGGCGGTCATTGGTGCGAACTGAGCGTAACGCGTCCTACTAAATCTAACCCTTAAAAACTCAGTGGTCCGCAATTGTCGGTATGGTGCATTATGGCGGTTGTGGTTTGCGGTTGCGAATGTCAATCCGTGCCAGTAGTAGACGATAGAAAGTGCAAGTGCCGCAATCAACTAAATTCACCTTTTACTAAGGCTGGCCTAAGGAAGAAGACTAACACAGGTAGTACCCGCTATGTGATTTAGCTGGATTTATTGCACTTTTATTTCTGGCACATCGGGGAGCCCCAGACAGTCGCTTCCTTCCGGACTAAAGTACGCTATTATCAACTTTATCATCGTCCGTGCCTTTATTTACACTGCGCTGAACTCGAAAGGGACCCAAGTCTAGACGAAACCGGGTTGGGAAAAAAAAACTTCCTCCACGTAGAGGGAGGCGACTTCCTGTCATGTTTACCGCCATGACTCCCCGCCAAGTACTTCCACCTGGTGGTAGAATTTAAAGGACGGTGGCGCACGGTGGATCTCCACCATCTCCGGTTCCATTGGGGTTTCTTATTTCTTATGGCTAGGTTTAGCTGTCTCTTCAGCAGTTGGATGCTGTTGATGTCATCGCATTCGTTGTACACAGACAAAGATACAAACACACTCACACATAGACGGTTCACTTGTGCTTCGATGCACCCGCGATGCACCCGGCAGATAACACACGCCCCTTTGACGGAGATAGCCGTCAACACTGGGAATGTTTTCCTCTCCCATCTCGTCCGTAAACCTCCCCCCGGGAATCGACCTTCTCCGGACAAACGTTTCCCCGTTCTAAGTATAGAAAAGACGGATAGACATTTCGGTGAAGCAGTCGCTGAAAGTCGACTTCCGCCCGCGCGGCGACCGGCGCCGGCTCGATCGAGTGACTTTCACGTGGGCCGGGGTAAAAAGAGTGCCCGAGACCCCAATGGACGGAGGAGCATTCGGAAATTAGACAAAGCGAAAGCCGCGAGACTGCTAGAAAGTTTTCCATTCCGTGTGTTTCGGTATGTTTTCTTTTCCCTTCTCTCGTGGGGTTTTCTCCCGTCTTTCTCTCCAGGACAATTCTGGCCACAGAAGATCCACGTAAACACGGTTACGGTTAAAAATTTGTCACTCACGCAGAGGGCCATTTTTTCGGCACTTTCCGGTTTCCGGTATGTTTCTTTTTTCATTTTTTTTATTGTCAACACAGATAAACGGCCAACAACAAATTGCTGCAGCGCGCATACGATCCCGCACGAGAAGAGGTCTAATTTTATAGTTCCTCCACACCATCCGCGGCGAAACGCGGGAATGGGATGGGTTTTTCGTCTGTTGGGACTTTGTGCCCGTCGTGTGTATACACACCTTGACATTGATCGCAGAGTTTGTTTAGTGCTGCGTGGGTTTGCTTAGCTAAGTGCTTTTGTGGCGCGGAAGGCCGTGCTCTAATTTGTACCGCAAACAGACGGTCGCGATGAAAAAGTGCATGATTCAAATGGTGTACGAAGAGGGAAAAGAGAGTCAAGTTTGGTTGCGGAGGAAAGGTGATTTTAAATGTTGAAAAATTTCCTACTCGTAGTGTAAGGAAAAATAAATTATTTGCTTTCTACTTTTACGCATACTGCATCAATAGGAAAGCTACTGACAAAGACATCTTTTCAAATGTTGCTAATTAAATCACGTTCAACCGGATGCTATTCGAATGTTCAAAATCATATAATTTCAACACGTATTCTTCATTTACTTGGCAGTTTATCCTAATGCTGATGATAATGCATAATATTAGCTGATGTAAATGCATCGTAAGCATTTTGTACCTTTTTTAAATATTAACTAAATACCTTAGTGTCTTTGTTAATTCTAGAAAAGGCAACGGAAGGAAGCAGTTTTACATGGCAAAGAACATATCATGATTTTTCTATGTTTTAACATCACTTACACACCATTTGTTGAATCTATAACATCATCTCGCGGTGACAATAATTTATTCCCGACCCTTTTATTCCCAGACCGAAACTATTCGCTACTGCTTAGAAAATTTATATTACATTCAACTGCCACACTATCACCAGCGAACTTTTCGCGTTTAAGATTGTCCCATCAAGTGGCGAAGAAGCAAATGAAATATTCACACCCCAGGTCCCTTGGCCCCGCACTCGGCAATCGGCTGTCAGGCAGTTATTCCTAGCACAATGACGTAATGACGTCGTAAAGGAGAGAAAATGAGTCGCGCACGTTCTCGGTCGGCAATTGCCATTTTGCAAAAATGTCCAAGTGTTTGAAAGCATCCGAGCGACAGCCGGGAAAAGTAATCATTCATTCTGCAAACGAGGAGGGCAGGTGGGTGGAAGGCGATCGTTAGCTGTCGCCGACCACTCCTCCTGCTCCTCCTCCTCGTTCGTTATCCATCGACCGGGAGTCGATAAAATTCGCCGCACATTTGTCCCTGCAATCACACACCATCTGTGGAGTGACCGTCAACTTCAACAACGGGAAAAGTCTTATCAGCTATCGGGCACACATCGCGAGACATGACAAATTGTTGCAGGCCACACACACACACACACACACACACACATCGCCTTCGATAAGATAGGACGATAACGGGGGAGGGGGCGGCGACAGTCAATTGCTTCGCTGGCGACATTGCTCCTATTTGTTTACGTGATTTTTTTCATACATACATTTCTTTCGGTTCCTTCAGCAAACGACGAACCACCATCAAGTTCATCAATGTGTTATCGAGCCGATATCTTATCGAGTTCGGTGTACATCGGTATATGCCAGCTGGTTTTGCCGGGAAATAAAAATAACCATACTTTTATGATTTAAACCACCACCGGGAAGGAAGTATTATGCAAAGCTTTCAAACTCCACACTGCAAAAACCTCATACCGCACCAAATTCCAACACTTAAAAATTCAATCAGAAGGTCAAGAAAACACCATCGGAGCTACTTTCCGAGCGTATTTTGTGTATCCGCCTGCACAAATAAACAGCTCATAATTTTCGACACCCTTTTATTTCGCTCCGCGTAGCTAGAATTAGATCGGGCGATTTATATTTCCTCGGTCCCTCTTTCCCCCAAAATGGCGGTATGTCCACTCGGGCAACCAAAAATCGGCCAACCCTCTCCATTTCGCCAACGATGACCGTACATCATCACCACCATCATCATCATCACCATCCTCCATCGTCATCCATCTTCCAAGAAACGATCCTGCAGGAGTAGAGTAACAAATAAATTCTCACGTCCCTCACTCGGGCGTTCTGTAAACAATGCCTCAACACAAATATCAAATCAAGAATTGCATCCCACATGCTAAGTAGCTGCTCGTTTTGTTCGGCTCGCCACGGGAGCGATTCTCAAAATAGATATGAAGGAGAGCAAAAAGATGCTGCGTTTGTCCTTGCGCAGCCCCAAACACTGAAAACTACGGTTCGCAATCTTATCAAAACAAACGGGAAGGCTGCCATCAAACCGGCCTATCGTTAGCATTTCGAACACAAAGCCTAACACTTGCAGTAAACAGAAACTATTCTCGAATCGAAAGGTGAGTTTTCGTCAAGAAAAAACAAAATGCAAAGCCTCCGTAAGCCATTCACAACGCGTCGGTGAATGTGACAGCGGCTCGACAGCAGCCACGGAAACAGCAGCGACGCCCAACTGACAGCTCGACTGACAACAACAGCAGAAGGACGCGCGACTGGCCGGTGGATGTTTTGGAATTCGACGGTTGACGACGAACCACGAGAGCGGGGATGAGGAGGAGCGCAACCAACGGGCAGGCAGGCAGGCAGCATGCTCGAATATGGCCGAATTCCACAGCATGACCTCAGCCCGGGCCACCAGCCAGCCAGCACCAGACGAAGACCTTGAGCAGAAGGCGATCGGGGGGTGAAGATGTTCGCCTAACGGAACGCAAGAGCGAGGGAGGGTTTGGAGGAAGGAAGGTTTTGGGTGAAAAATGGACTCACAAATCAAATGATATTTTTCTTGTCCGCCCGCCCCGATGATAAACCAGGAAGGGTGTGAAATTTTTTGAATGGAGGAACGATTTTTGTACAAAAAAAATACACAATCCCAAACATTCAAGATTTATTATTTTATGAAAAATGATTAACAAATATAAATAAGTTTGATGGAAAAATGGTTTATTATTAGCAAAACCACTTCAATGAAACAGTTATTTAAACAAATAACAACACATTCATTAGCTAAACCAAAGCTTGCAATGTTTATATTGATCAGCTACCGTATATAAACCGACTGAAAAATAAAAGGCGATAATTACCCGCAAACGATCGTTCGAAATACGCGGGGTAAGATAATAAATCGAACAACTGCTGGATACAAAAAATTAAAACAAAAACCAACCAAATCTACAAACCTCCAAAGTGTTACGCGATAGAAAAATATTGGTATGTGTGTTGACAACAAGATCTGGGAAGGATGGTTTCCCAGCCGCAGATCCACACCATCATCATCCACCGAGATGTACTGTTTGCACGACAAATTAGATTCGCTGAGAATTGAGTGGAAGAAAAATATCCTCGTTGAGAGGAGACCGTAAATGTAAGCCCCGTGTATGCAAAACACATTCAACACCTTTGCCAGCGGGTGTTTGCCACGTAGACGTGTGGTATGCCGCGAAGTGATTGGCAAAACGGGAAACTTTTCATTCAATAAAATTAGCTACACACACACACACTGTGAGTAACAGAGCGATAGGATGGTTACATTTTTTGTTATAAACTGATCGATGGAATGATAATGATAATGCTAATGGCGATGGTTTTCGATACACGACACTTGTGTAAACAACGCCTAATGGATTTTATTGCCTCAAATTACCACCGAAACCATATACCACCAGGAAGTAGCAGTACTTATATACACAATAAAGCGATAGGAATTCGAAGCCGGTGTCATGATGCAGAAACTCTTAACAGGGATTCGAACCGCAAAAGAGTGAATCAGTGAGCAAAAGAGTTACTTGTCGCCGCAATGATTTCCAAAAAGCGATTGAGTCACAAATAGAGATTCTAATCTCAAATAGGGATCGAATCCGAAGTGCGAATAAAAAAGTTACTAGTCGCCAGAGACTTGTGGGGAGCCCATGGCGCAACGGTGGGGGGCGCTCGAATCTCGAGTCTGGCACCTCCCGGTATTACGAACGGCTGACCACCAATTTATAATATACCGTCTTTCGGTCACCTAAACTCTCTTCGGAGAGAGGCTAGAAGACGGATGCAATCTTTCAATGCAATGAAATAAAATTTGACACTTCTGCCAAACATGACAGAGTCCCTGATTGGAATTCGATTCCCTTGTTCGGATAAAAATCTCGGTGGCTACTAATAACTCTTTTACTTACTCTTCGGTTCGAATTACTACTTCATATTAGAATCCTTCCTTGGGATTCAAATCGCTGTGGCGACTAGCAATCGTTTCAAGAGTAACTCACTCACTCATCCTTACTCAGTACGCACATCACTAGTTGGAAAGATGAAATATACGTTAAAGGATGTTAAATTTACTAAAAAGATGCAGACTAATGGAACACAATCAATTTAGGTGTTAGTTTATTTACAGCGCAATAGAAGCAGAGAAAAAAACTTTGAACAATTATTTATAAACTAATCAATCCTGTGACCTCAAAAACACACTTCGATTAAACCACTTCACACATGTGGGAGGTTAAATTTCAAGCGAATAATCGAGACGCCACTCATGAATGAGCCAGGCGGCAGCAGACAATCATGAATAAAATAAAACTATTTGCCTACACAGCCACAGGCCACTACGGATCGTATGTTTTCGGGAAACATATTCAAGCCCGAGCAACCGGGAGGAGGGAATCAACAAAGGAAGAAGACGGGAGAAAAATCCCCACTCGCCAGGCAGGCAAACGCAGCAAATCGATCGAAATTAAATTCGACTCAATTAAAACGCCATTTTCAGCAATAGGAGAGCACAACGGAATAGGCCGGGCCGCATAGGTTCGTTTGCAGCTGATGAACACCACACACGAGTGGACGGGACTGTAAAACCATTAGTGTATGACTAAAGAGTAAAAAAACCAACACACACACGGACGAGAATATTCAATGCAGAAAAAAAGAGGTATTCAACCGTACGTTTGCTAACAAGGTTAGAGAAACCTTCAACCGAAATCAACCTACGGAAAAATCTTTCCTCCCCGATTGAAGCCTCTTTTCCGCTAGAAAACCTACCTAAATCTTGCCTCTACAAGTCACTTCGGCCTTACACGTGACATATTTCCATCAAATCTTGATTCTTCACGGGGGTGGTGTGGTGTAGTGGGAGGATTGCATTGTATTCCATCTGGCGAAGGTGGAATTATTGTGTGGGTAATTTTTGTTGCTAAATCAAGTAACCTAGTTTTTTTTTCAACTCGTCTTATTATTATTACAGTCAACATCAATTTACCTCAATTAGAACCGTTTCATATCAATCGCCCGCCGCAACTTCCGCTCAAGTCCATCGAACCAGCTGACGATAGCAGAAACAGGCAGAACACCATATGATCATTAATTTGATTGACTAGCAAAAATAAAAAAAACCCTTCGAATCAGCTTCACAATCAAATGTAACCGCCAAATGAAGAGAGTTGCATGCAATTGAAGATATAAACATTAAAAAAAATGTCAGGAGTAAATTGCCCTTAGCTAGACACGCAAACAAAGCATGTACCATATAAAATCACACACAGTGTCAGCATTAGAAAGAAATACGTACTTTGAATCTCTAGTGTAGGCACAACTAATATCTAAAAAAGCCACCGTTAATCGTACAAAAGATACTCTGCAGTCGTTTTAATACTATTCGACAAATAGATTTCGACATATTTTTTCCTAAACAATATACACCCATACAGAATTTAGCCGAAACAGAGGATTATGTACACAATCTTTTGAGCACACGCAGCTTTAATATCCCCTCGGGGTAACTTGGACAGCGTTGGCCTGGTAAAGCCAAATCCCACATGCCCGATGGCCGTTTCTCCTAGGAGGTAATAAAAATGGCTTTGTGCGCTAAGAACCGATATGGTTCGAGTTTTATGCCATGACATTTGTGACGTGTTCCCTTCCCACACATATGTTGGTTAGGAAGTAAGAGTTGTTTTTTTTTTGTAATGTAGTTCAAAGTAGTGAAAATAACTTAAATCTTTTTGATTGTCTAAGATAAAGACGTGGGGTGTTATTCGATTTTCTAGTGCCATCAGACCGAACACACACTTTTCAAAAATCACTCATAATCCTATAAAATATAACGTAATAATTTAACGAAACACATGCCTGACATTCTTCCCTCGGTTCGAAAATGCATTTTACACTTACGCTGCCACATCTTACTCTAACTCTGATTTAAAACGTTTGAACGTTGCAGACAACAAAGCACAATATATTCGAACGCTGAAAAGAAACTGCCGGACACGAAGACATTCCAACATCGAGTCGCAACCTCAGACGGAACGAACCGCACCAGCTGCATCGACCAGAAGGCTCCGGACCAAAATAATGATCTCAATTAATTTGCTTCGATAGAGATCCGAAACGTGCTGGGATTTTTTTAGCATAAATTGCCATGTTTAAACTTGTATGACCCTCGCATAGACGAGCGCCACCAGGCGGGTTTGGAGTGTTCTGTAAAGTGTCCTAAATCTCAATGACTCTATGGTATCGAGACAAAGAAAAGTCGACCCCGAGTGGGGAGAAAATAATACCTCGAACCGGGTGAGGACAGAACGTTGTCTTACATGGAGCCGGCAGCACCACGTCACGTCATGGAGGCAATGCGGATGTCTGTGATTTTCTCGAAAGTTTTATTTGACTTCCGTGTGGAAAATTAATGAAGGGAAAAATCGCAACCAGTCGGGCACGAAATAAAGTCACGCAACCTCACCGGCGTGTGACGCCACCGGGATTGGAAAAAGGTTCAGGTTGGGAAGTTTTTTCCTAACTTTTGTGGCATTTAAAACAAAGATTTCGGCGAAAATTAGCACCGTTTGTTTTGGTACTGGGCGGTCGCTCATACAAAGACACGTTGCGGTGAATAAAAATATATGTCATTTATTCAATTTAAAATGCATTTAAAGGACAATGAATGCGTGCAAGTGGCAATAAATCATTAGTTAAGGCGTTCTACGGTACGATGACACTTTTGCTACGTGTCATTTGCACATGGCGGTCCTTTCAGAAATTGCCAAATATTATCCAAACATTTCACACATTTCGCACTGACTCTAATGGCCGACTCAGACATGCCAACTGTTTGCAGTACGCTTTGCTAGCCGAACGATTACTCGCTAGATGAAATTTCGAATGATTTATGGTGTACCGGACAGCATTTAAAAAAGAAAAATTCGTAGCTATCAATCAATGAAGCATTCGAAGCTAGAAAATCTTTGCATGAGCAGGAAAGAGGTTAGAGATGGGAGATTTATCACCGTGCAATGTTTGTTGACACATTCCCAGATGCATATGACGTTTTGATTGCATTTCATAACCCAAAAGCGCTTCGAGGATGGTAACATTTCGCAGGAATGTACATTTTCCTAATTATTTTCTACTGTTTGTTAGCATACTTAAAAATCACTTTGAGAATGTTTTCTATCATGCAGTTGGTTAGGAAGAAAATTTAACGTTTAATAGTTACTATAAAATTCTTAAATTATTGTGTAGAAGTGAATACTACAATGGATTTCAGTATTACTTTTGCACAACAACCACCTTATAACCTTGAGGAACCGCGACAAAGAAAATGGTTTCACTTGAATGCTACTGATCCATCAATCCAATAAGCCGTAGCAAATTCTGCCTTGGAGCAACCTTCGATAACACGACCTTGAAACCCTCCCAGGCCCGATGGGAAACCATCGTTCAGGCCCATGTCCACTATTCCGCACCATAACAAATCCATCTTCTTATCGCACATTCCACGCACGACACACTCAATCTTGAGAAAGTGAATGGGGAGCCGATTTGAACGCGATTCTAGCGTTGTGTACACCCCTCTTTTTCATGATCCATCAAACGTGCCCTTCGAGGTACAAAAAGGCTACGGTCAGAACGATAAGCTAGCTTACTGCCGGCAGTAAGAGTAAGAAGAGATAGTAGTCGCTTGGTTTAATGTTTCATATGCTCGAGTTTTCGTTTGAACCCACGTGCTTGTGCCTTGTAAGCCGTCGGATCATACAGGCAAAACAAATGCAAATACAACGTCCCACACACCTATTCTCGCACTCAACGTCTTACAATCGACAAAGTTTTCCATCGTTTCTTCACATGACCACCACCGTCATGTCGATGGCACGTGTGGAAGGCGAGAAAAATGTACGCCACAAGTATCTTGTAAGGTGCGGGAAAATCAACCTATTTTTCCAACATACCAGGTGATGATACTGTTTGTTTTGGAGGAGTACACTACATGCAGCTAATGGTAACATTTTATTTCCAATATCGCTTCGAGTTTTCATGAGTCTTTTCTTCAAGCCACAGGTTCACCGTATCCCGAAGGTATTTACGATATTTACGGACATCAGTAAAAGATCCCCCTTTTTTCAATGCTTATTTCGCCAACCTACAAAAACACAATTAAAAGAGGCCATTGCATTATCGAATCGCTATTTACCGGCAACTGATAATGTTGATAGCTTAAGTCAAACATGAACTCATTGAATCATCATCGGTATTTATTGTGCTCGTAAGCTTACGTACCACACGTCATGCAGTGTACAACACGTCATCCAGTGTACCGTTCTTCAGCGTTAAATTGACATTATAAATATCGATTAACGATTCTGTTGCACATTGCCAATATCGTATCGAACTAATATTTGATCCAAATTCTCGAACAGTGTGTTTTATATCAATTTGCTTAAGAATAACAGGCAGTTCAAATATTTTAAAACGCCCAATGATGTGAACCACATTCAGTTAGTTTATGTAATTCTAGATAGCCCCAAAGCGGCTGACGCAGACAGTTCGTTCGAAGAATCGGTAGTATATTTCCTTCAATTGCAAAGAGTTAATTACTTCTATGTTTGCCCTTGAAATTATCTACCCGGTGGATGAGCACAATCGTTGATATTTAACATCAAAGTGATCCCCAGGCCGAACTCTGTACCCTCGCAACGATGGGCCATAGTCATAAAGGCTGTTTTTATTAGATTATTTACCCACACCCAACCGGCCTGACGTTCAAAAAGCACCGAGTGCTTATGCTCATAGCAATACAGTTTCCTAACTATTTAATGGACCCCCACTTAGGCGGTAATAAGCTTCAGCAAAAATTGGGTAGTCACAAATGGTTACGGGCATATCAACACACATCAATGTCTAGTGTGCCAGAAACTAGCCTAACGCAAAGCTAACAAAATTGGACACACTCGTCGTTTCTCGAAGCACAATTAAACCCTCTACCAATTCATGTTTGGGACGGTTTGTCGATAAAATGTTGCTCAAATATTACATGAAACGGCGGAGAAACTTACCCGTTGCCAAAGGAGCTTCACAAAGTTGACTGCGACGATGGGAAAGCCCCAAGGAAAAGTGTCTTTTCACCAGATATTTGCACTATCCCTGGAGTATTTAATTTCTACCTTCCGTGTCCAACGTTACCAACGACGACTGTTGGCAGGGTACAGGATAACGAACAGCTAAATAGGACCAGGAGAATGCATTCCAAGTGCTCTCTGTTGTCTTCTTCGACACCTTGGCGTCTTTGAGGGTCGAAAAACGTTCACCGCACACTTGCTGCGTTGACAGGATCAAAAACAGGAACACGCACAATTCACTTACACAACCACATACGCACGCACACATCCACAGGATACGCCTGCTTCGAGCCGGTTTTGTTGATTTACCGCAAGTGCAAAGAGATGACGCAGAGCACCGTAACGGATGTAACGCACCGCTGAGCGGCCGTCATTCCCGCTCCTATTCTTATCAGCCCGATCCTTGGCTTTTTATAGCGGGCGAATGCAAACACAAACCGAGTGTTAGCCGGCTTTCCTTTCCCGGTCGAACCTTCCTGTTTTTTTTTTTCGAACCCTCCCGAGTAGTTTGTTTTTATTTTACCTCGTCGGCACGTTCTCACATCTCGCACACTCGCTTCCTGACGGCGTCAGGATACACTACCAGCTTGGCTCACTACACCACACACGCGTGTGTCCTTTCCCTGACGGAAAGGACCGCTCTCACGAACACAATCAAGAAGATGCTTTCACCGGCTACTTCTGATACTTGTTTACGGCACGCTGCCACCGCCCGCCACCGCTTGCTTCGTTTTCACGACAAATTGCACCACGAAAAACCGCACGCACGGAAGCAGAACCGACTCAATTAGAAAATTAGTCCTTTCGCACAGAAACCACGAGCGTACATTCTTCTCTCGCCAGCTCGCGGCGATTATTTTTTGTTGCCCGTGTGTGCTTGAGGAGATGTGCTGGAAAATGGAAGATAAAATAAACATCAGAGAAGAGCAAAAATAAAAAACAGCGTAGCGGAGAACACCTCTAGGACAAGACGCAGAAAACGAAGCAGAGACATTCGTGCTGGAATTCGGAACGGCTACTAGAACGGCTCACGAGAAGCGAAGCTAATTCGCGCTTGTATTGTGTACATCGGATGTTGGTGCCTGGAGTTTCTCCCCATGAAACGGCAGATGCTACAAAGTCTCAAGTGCAACATACCATCCATCCCATGGGGCATCAGCAGAAACAATACGCATCTCTACTGCCCCTGGTTCGTGGTGAAGTATACACGTTGGCCAACGTCGAATCTCCAATCCGCTGCTGGCCAATGCATTTCGAGTGCAACGCATAATCCATCCTTCCCTGCCTGCGTCAGCCGCCTTCGTTTACATTGTTTTAGTTTTTCTTCTCTCTCCCGTTTCATGTTTCGCTATTTTACGGGATATTTTCGGTATTCCAACAGGGTTAGTTCAACGGCATTGCGTGTTTTTTCTCTCTTGTGTATGTATCGGAATATACGTTGCGGGTCAAATTTCTATCGACAGAAGTCTTCGAATAAGAATAGGACGGTGTTAGGAATATTACAGTGTTAGTACACAATAATGTAATGTGGAATTATTCATTTTAAACATAATTGTGACAGAACGAAACATTTTTCCTTGATGTTCTCAAACAAGGAAACTCGTTCCGATGATGAGGAAGGAAATTTAGCAAGTCGACTGAGCACGGAAAGTCAGCAAAAAAGACGAAATGGCAAATACAATCTTTCTGCGGCACAAAAGAATGTGTGTATGTTCATACGCCACTAATAGCCCACTGTTGCACTATGGGTTCAGAGGTATGAAATTTTAGAACCAAAATAACAGACTAAACTACGAAATTTAATACGTTTTGTGGAAGGCTTTGTTGAATGGCTCAGATCGTACTAATAACACCATTGATTGAAGTAACCAAATATCATTCATTCGGTGTATGTTAACTTTTGGACTTTCATATCCTGATTGGCCACTGTCCATTTGTGCACTGGTGCTGGGCTTTCCGGGCGCGCCACATACACAGTAGCCGCAAACGTAGCACATATATCCACGCGAGCAAAATGTATGAATTTAATGTCCGTGTACACGGCGGGGTGGAGCGCAGCACCTCCTCATTCTCCGCTAGGCTAATGAGTGTTGCTCTTAATATGTTGTTCACGCTCGAAAAACCACCGTCGCACATTCTCGGCCGCAAGGAAAAGCACCAGAAGACAACAACACGGGCGAAAACTTCCGCGCGAGCAACGGGACCCGCCGTGATGGACCGCAAACGCAAGGTTGGAGAACCATTTTGAGGATCGACCGACCCTGGCCAGAAGAAGGCGTGAACCGTGATTCAATACACACAACACGAGAATGCGATGCAGTGGCAGATAAAGTTCGCAAAATTGCGAAGCCCATTCCCTGCTGCTTTCTGATATTGAGAATATGTCCTGAACGCCACAACGCAGTTACATTTTCTTTTGCCCTCGAAATGCACTATCCATCGCCAAGGCAAAAGTTGGTCCCGATCGGTTGAGGATTTCGCCGCAAGTTACAAACGTTATCACGTCATCAAATTTTCCCACACGGCACAAAGCGGCATACGTAGTAGTGTCTGGACGAAGGAGAGGGACGCAAAAATGCTCAGCTACTTTTGGCAACATGTTGTTCGGCACTTTCGTATTTCATTTTGGTTCAGCAAACACGAACGATTGCCAGTGCCTACGTTGTGTTTTCTTTGACGGCTGGGGCTTCCAAAATGTTGTATCGAAGAACGCCACCACTTTCTATCCCACAGTCACCGAAGTACGACGTGGAAATTACAATACCGTCAAAATCACTTTTTCGCAACTAAAATGACAAAATTAGTACTCCACCAACGACGACGTAGCAGTTATGTATCTTGAAGATTAGCAACCTAACATCTATGTATCTTGAACGGCTAGCAGGTGTGTTGGTGACTAGCTTTCTTCGACACGCCATGCCAGCACACACACACACATAAACTCCGTGTCCATGTAATACACTGGCGCCGCATAACAAACACACACAACCAAGAGCAGTGATTCGCTTTAGCGAAACGGTAATAACCGTTCGCGGACGGCAAGGTTAAATTCTTTTCAAACGAACCGGTAATTCAAGGTCGTCTAATCGGTGCTGAATGTAAAAAAATTGCTCCTAAAGCACACGCTTCGCACTCGCACAGCATCAGCATCACTTTTACCGAATGATGCTGCAAGGAAACCCTTTTTTTCTTCTTGTACCAAACACCAGACTGTTGCCACAACGCTGACGATCAAGAAACGATTACACCAATGATTCATTGCTACTCGTTAATGACCAAAATTGTGACTGCCGACATACTTAGATTTATGTTTTTCACCACAGATACATGCACTACCGACGTTCAACCATCACCGCAGCTAAAGACTAACTGGTCGAGTGCTACGCACACAACACACTCCCCGACCCTTTCAACCAGAGAATGTGCGATATGCGTTTGTGTGAGTGACCAACACATCCAACGGAGCGCTGTGATTGGCTACCCGTACCGGTAATTTATGGTTCGGTATTGAGGTTTTGTTCGCGCGAAGGACATTGAATCGGTAATGCTTGTTGCCGTTTTCTTTCTCCCTCGCACAGTCTATTTTCTCAAAAACTAAAAAGATTCAATTGAAAAAATATGACCCAGAAAATTATTTATTTGCCTCGGAGAGATCATTCGTTAAGATTTCGTTTGTATAAATCGTTTAAATACATATGAGCGATGTAAATTGTGCGTTCCACGCAAAATAGCATACAAACATTGACCACATCGCGTGTGTCGGACAAAGATGGCACGTGAAGAACCGCTGTGCTTTTTCTCTGTCACCAGCTGGTCGAACGTAATTCAAATCGGTTACACGGAGAGTTTTTCAAGCAAGCTGCATTGCGTTAAAAATTAAATTTAAAATGTATTTAGTTGCTATTTGATACAAGTTAATAATTAGAATAACACATCAAATTATTTATAAAACTATTGCTATCAGGAATATGATTTTTTTTGTTAGAAAGGAAGTAAAAATGCACTTCTGAATTGGGTCTTCCAGGCGACTAGAAAAATATCATAATGACTCACACCAGTTTAGTGTCAATCCGCAAGCAGATTCAGTGTTGTTTACAAACTCAGCAGAAAACTTCACTCGAAAATACCGGAGTGCTATATTTATATAATTGATACATTATTTCGCCATTAGAAATCAGAATTATTGGTAGTCTCAAAGCAAAGCGGTGTTATAGAAGAAGTGATCTACCGTGTTTGTGCTTATTGGAAATTGCACTCACAATGGCCGGTGGCCCACCGACTCGCAATTTGTTACGCATTGCTTTCGACAACTTTCTGAAATCGTTCCGCCCGCGTCAGATCAAAGGTAACTACGTCGGGGAGGACTACTTCGGTAACAAGTACTATGAAATACCTCCGGACCCGTCGGTTGGTAGACGCAGGGCTTCGCGATGGTTCGAACCGACGGCCAAGGAAGCATACGATCAGGAAATTACCGCCGAGTGGGAAGCGTGGCTGCGAGGCCGAAGGTATGATGTACACACTGAATACAATTGAGTGGAGTTCACAAATTAATTACACAAAATCGCAAACATTGCAGGAAAGAACCACCAACCCAGCAGGAACTGTTGAAAAATTTGGCCATCATCAAAATGAAGGAACGAAACGCAGCTGAACTCGAGGCAAAGTACAGCAAAACGAAGGACACCGCGGCCCTGGAGCAACCAAAAACCGGCATGGGATCGTTTCCTCAGTACGACGAGTACGAAGTCATGCCCGGCAAAGGAAAGCATGAAAAGTGAAACACTCGCTCGCCGCGGAATTTTATTCTGTGACAGTAGTTATACTATATTTCCTTCAATCGCTATTAGACAAAAGAAGCAAGCTTCTTTCCCTGTCTTGTTGTATATACAATGAAATTTATAATATAATAGGAGAGCGATGAGTGGCGCTCATGTTTGTTGATTGAATGATGCCGTGTCCGACCTAATTTCTTCCCGAAACATCCTGTGTGTAATGTTATATCATCTCGCTTACGACGATTTATTCTAAGTGACTTACGCAGCATAGAAAGATGCCTTTAGCTATACGTTTAGTTGCTCATTTCCTCCTGCTGTTAAGAAGCGATGGATTAAGCGCAATCGTACATGGGGCTTTGGCGATTTGACGCCGATACAGTAGCGAGATTGCGCTTCATCCACCTGCTCCTTTTATATCTATTTCTCTTCACCAAGAAAACCTGGCCCTATTTCAACAAATACCATTTAGTTCCATATATGATTTTCATCTCCAAGTGCAATGCTATTGTGCTCCAAGTGCACGATAAACCGCTGATACGCTACACGCGATCAGTAAGAAAACGAGTTTCTTTTCATTTAACGTATTACTCCGGCGCTTAGGGTGGGGGGATTATGGGATCTGTTCACCCTGTTACTTAAACCTAACCATCGTGCTGCATGAGAATAGGATGTACGCATCTTCTATTCTGTGGGAAATACCACGAACCAGTTTTCCCTTCTAATCCTCGTTTAACCGCTTTGCAAAGGGATTCAAGTTGAGTGGGGAACCGTAGCATTTGTGGTGATGAATAATGTTGTGACAAAAATGTTGGGGCTGTAATCTATCTGGCAAATCGATACCATTGCGCGGCGGTTCTGAGTCGAGTGCGATCCCACCCCATTGTCACATCACGGTTTGGCTTGGCTTCGTTCACCATCAAACATCATCTCTCAAGCTTTCGCCATGAAACTGTGAGTTGTGCTTTGGGATACCAGCCGCGGAGTTCGGCATGGCCGATTTAGCCAGACAGATCGCCATGGTCAAAGAGAGCCTGATCGTACGACTCCGCCTTGACCAGCCGGCCGCCAAAGTAGCGACCGTTCAGTGACTCGCGGGCTCTATCTGCTTCGGTGGCCTGCGAGAACTCAACAAAGATCTTGACGATCATGTCGGTGTTGTCGTCCTCGGCAAAGGTGCCCTCCGACTGGCGCTCCTTGTAGATAATAACCCGGTCCACGGCACCATACTTGCTACACTCATCTTGAATCTCCTCCTGCAGCGTCTCGTCCACGTCCTCCGGACCGACCATGTTACGCAGGATCACCACCTTGCTCTTGCTCGGCCGCATCAGTCGCTGCATCACCAGGTGCCGCGCACTCTGGCCCTTAATGGACATCGACTCTTGCTGCTGCAGCGTCTGCGGTTCACCCTCCTCGAGCAGCTTTTTCTGCAGCTCCTCCTGCTGCTTCTCCTGAGCCTTCTTGTACACGTCCTCGGCCGTGGCATTCGGTGCGGCGGCAGCGGCGGCCGCTGCTGCTGCTGCTGCGGCAGCCGCTGCGGCTACGGCGGCCGGATTCGCCTGGCTCAATACTGTGGGCAGGGGTTTGGCGGCGGCTCCCAGAACCGGGTTCACCAGCAGGGAAGGAGCGAGCCCGACGGTCGAAACGGGCGGTACGAGCAGTCCCGGCTGATTATTAATTACGGCGGCAGCCTGCGTGGCCGCGGCTAACTGTGCGTGTGCAACCAGACCTGCACCGGCGGCCGTCGTAATTGCCGGATTGAGCGGAAGTCCGCCGAGGCCTACCTTCAACGTGGGCGTTGTGGCGGAAAGACCCAGGACCGCATTCGTAGCGACGGCATCCATCGCCTGGATCTTTGCTGTGGCTGCTGCGGCTGCGACTGCTGCGGCGGTTGGCATGGCAGAGTTGGCCGCTGGGCCCATTAGGGCATTAGGTGGAGTAATCGAGCGACCAACACTGGAACAAATAATTGACAACCAAATATTAAACCGACCTTATTTCGGAAAATGTTTTAAATGCTTACCGTAAAAGTTGACCTCCCAAATCAAACAAATTCATGCTGGCGATCGCTTCGATCGCAGACTGGTTGGTCTGGTACTCGATGAATCCGTAGCCCTTGTGCGTGTGGACAGCGTTGCCCTGGGACATTTTACAAGTGACGATCGGCCCGAACGCCTCGAACACACTCTTGATGTCATCCTCCGTCAGGTCCGGATGGATCGACGCAATGTAGATGCGATTGTAGCTCTTCGCTTCCTCCTGGATCTCGTCGATCACCTGCTGCGCCTGGGGCATGTTGCTCGGCCGACCCACCTTAATGTTACGGCCACCAAGCATGGCCCCGTTCATCTGCTCCAGTGCCAGCTGCGCACCCTCCGGGATCTCGTACTCAACGAACGCGAACCCTTTGTGCTTCTGCGTGATCGGATCCCATGACATGTTGATCGATTTGATCGGACCAAACGGAAGAAAAGCCGCACGGATAGTGTCTTCCTTCAGCTCAAACGAAATGCTTCCCACGTACACGCTGCGGTAGAGAGAAGAGCAATGAAACAATGACACATTAGTGCTCTAACATTATGATAAAAGTGTGCCATTACGTTACTAATAATTTAAAGACGATCAGATCTTATCAGCTGCTGTTATGTGCATCAAAGCTGTTCAAAATGGATTCTCATCGAAAATCAACGTTTCCAACATTCAGTAGTGTATCGTTTATGGTCACATCATATGCGTCTCCTTTTTAAACCTCCAACTTTTTAAGACTCCAAGCTTACACCGATCACAGAGCATTTTTAATTACTTCTTTCTTTTCTGAGAGTGATTTTTTAAGGCGTGGCACGGTTGTTGCAAGATACTGAAGTCTTGATCAGCAACGCCGGAATATTTTTTCGAAATGAAAGTGGAAAGAGTAACAAAATCGGAACATCCGATCTTATCCAGATTTTGTATTCGAGTTGCTTATAATGGCAGGGAAACAAAAACCGTGAGCCGCATTATAAAGTTGGTTAGAAATCTTGTTCGTTCAATTCCGTAACAATATTTCAATAGAGTTAACGTATTTTTGTAGGACAACATCTTTTCCATCCACAATTATTGCTAGGAAGAGTTAAACAAACCCTATTTATGCACGGGAATTAATTTTACTGTAAAATGTTTCATAACAATTGCTAAATTCTCAGAATTTAATTTTTAATTTATGTTTATGGGCAGCAACAAGTTATGAAAGAGTAGCAAACCATTTAAAATTAGACGAAACATTTGAAAATAGAAAAGCTACATAGACCTTAACGTATATTCAAATTTAATAACTATGAAAGTGACGACGAGCATAACGAAAGTGAAAATCGAAACGAAAATCATCCAATTTGCAAATCTCGAGGGTCCACTTTCTATAGTGCTTTCCTACACAAATTGTTTAAGAATAAAAACAAGAAACTTGTGGTGGTCAAAGGTAATGTAGACTACCTGGTGTTTCGAAACACTAAAGATACACAAATCGACTATAATTATGCCATGTGTAGGATGGTGTTGGAGACACCCGATAGAAGAATAGCATTTTGCGACCATCCCCCACCAACACTTACCGACACATCAAGGCCAATGCCTGCTGGCGTTGCACCTGGGTTCGCTGGCTGGCCAGTTGCTGCTGCTGGTGAGCCAGCGTCTGCTTCATCAGCACCATCTTGATGCTCTGCTCCATGGCGTACTTCTTCGCCCGTGTTACCAGCTCGTGCTGCTCCGATGTCAGCCGGGGTAGAGCGCCGCCCAGGATGCCCAGCAGGGCCGACCGGGTGCCGGGACCGAACGCAACATCGCCCGTCTGGCGCAGGTCGTACACAGGCTGCGCGATGTACGGTAGAATTTTCGGTTCTGCGAGGAGGGAGTCGGTAGGAAGAAACAAAACGGTATAAGTAACACTTTTACTAACAACGGATCATTGTGATTGTCATTGCTTTCTTCCCGTCCACTTGCGAAAGCAACCTGACAATGACAATCTAACGTTAACGGTACAATTTGAGATTCTCGTATGTTTTTCTATTGCAATTTGTTTCACTCTCCCTTGTATGGCAGGATAGCATATTATGGGGGGATAATCACAGACAAGGAGGACGTGGAGAAAGAAGAGCGACGACGGTGGAAATTGTTTAACCAATAGCTTTGCCTACACTCGAGATTTTCTACGATTCGTTTTAGATGCCATCAAATACTGTGGCACGTGAAGCTATCTTGTTCAACATTATCTGTGAGATAAGGAGTTCGTTATACACGAATTTGTTTCCTGATGACAAAAATATAAACAAAACACCTACATTTTGACTTCATTCGGCTTAATATCGTGCTTCATCATGAAGTCCTCTTGCGTACTTATTTCAATATTAAATTATTAATTTTGAAATAGTAAGAAACAAAGATTTCATCTCGTTCTGAAGAAACCAAATTCGATTGAATGTATCATCAAATTATTGTTAAGTTTTATTAAGGAATATTTACTCGTATGACTAATAGATAGATTCTAGTTCCCAGCTTTTCTTAACCTTATCATGTAACCAAAATAAAATTTCACAATTTATAAAAACAAGATGTATAACAATTCCGTTGGAATAAAAACGTTCCAACGAATGATGTTTTCAGTTACAAAAAAAAAAAAAATATATCACAGAAGAATGTCATTTTGAAAAATAAATTACTCCACACGGAGTAAGGAAACGACAAAAAAAGGACAAAGGGGCAATAATGATGGACCTGGAAAGTACTACGTCGGCTTCGGTTTATGAGTGAAATGGGCGAAAGTGTGTCTATCAACGGTTGGGTGGGTATGGGGGGGGAATATATAAAAAGGTAGATACAAAAAATACAACAGATGAGAAATCAATTCTAACCTCTTCCATGGATCTGGGGGGTGTGGGGGAGAAGTCAACTTTGTGAGGGTTTCCATAAACGCTCAACTAACTCATTCATTTCGCCTCATGTGCTGTGAAAATGTGTACGTTAATAGCTCGATGTCTTTGTAACATTCGTTTGTTTTTTCGCAATTTGAACTAAATCTCTCTTTATCATTTGTTCATCCGTTTGCTTTTTTTTAATCGAAGGTTGGAAGTTGGTGTGTTTCCTAGTCTTTCACTAGGATCCAACCAATGCTCGAACGGTAGTAAGAGCAGCAAAACATAGAAATGGTCGAACGAACTAGTTCTGGTGTTGATGATGGTAGTAGTAGTAGTAGTAGCAGGCGGTAGTAGAAGTAGTGATTGATTATCAAAAGGACTAATTTTGATCCTATTGGTTTGCAAACTTTCAAAGGATGACATGACGACCAAAGAAGAATAGTAGCAGTAGCAGTTGTTGTGGTAGTAGTAGTAGTAATGATGGTAATAGCAATTTATGTTTGAATCGTTCTCTTGGCGATACTTTTGCATTGGAGATTCGATAGTGATCTTTTTGGCACTCGGCAAGAAGAAGGAGCAAAACGAGAAAGAGATGGAAAGAGAGAAGAGAGAGAAACAAAAACAATACGAGAGATATATAGATCCTGAAAATAAATAAAAACAAGAAAAAATAATGCGGATTAATTGGTTGACTCGATGGTGAGCAGGGAAGAAGGAAGCGACATAAGAGTGTTAGGGGGATGATGTTAGATGATGCGGGGAAAACAACAGAAAAATAAGAAATCTTATACTTCCAACCGAGTTGTTTCCAAAATGTTGTTGTTGAAAACACAACAAAAAAAAAGGGTATAAGAGTAGGTATTTGGGTGGACGATTACTTTCCAATCCTAGTACCCTAGTGTCAAGGTAGAAAACTGTTTTATTCTAGATCAAAACTCGAAACGAACGAGTGTGACCGAGATCAAACAAAATTATTTAAAAATCTATTTTGTTTTTTTAAATTATTAGTATTAAGGTTTTTAATTCGTAGTTGAAAATTTATCCAAGAAACACAAATTAAACTTTTTCTTGGCGTAACGACCTTGTTTGGTCATGCCTGGCCCCATGAAGGGCTTACAAGACTTTTTCCATTTGAGTACGTGGATAGTCAGTCCTCTTGTACAGGGGAGGGTCTGGTCTCGGTTGGTATTCGAACCCACGCCGTCGTTCATGGGCCGATTTTCTAACCGGCGATACCGCTCGGTTGTCGCGGATCCCCATTAACAACAAATTTAACTATCAAGGATGGTTTCCTCGAACTCCGAGGAATTGTTGAATTGATCAAATATAGAACTGAAGCAAAGTTATCTAATGTACAACAAGAGAAATATATTTTAATTAAAAAATACTTTTCCAATACTCTTTTCTCAACGACTGGACGTTAACTATCAGCATTTTCCAGTTCATAAGGCACGCGAAGTTTATCAATTCTATTTAATATGAAAAAAATGGGAAAACACGTAAAACAGGAGACAAAACAAAGTATGGATGTGAATAATCACATAATGTAAACTCATATGTTAATGAAACCGGAAAAACAGGTGAGGTCCATGAGGTATGTCAGTTGAAAATGGGGCCAGACACACACACGCACACACGAAACAACTGTCGTGCGGTTCGCGATGGGCACAGCTTCGTGACGGACGAAGTGAAAGTGATTCGGAGAGAGCCGTTTTGCATCATCTTGCAGCACAGTACCAGAAACACCACCATCCGGGTCGCATTCCGGGCGCCCCCATATGACACACACCATGTGAAAGAAGTGTACAAAGATTCATTGTTCATTTTTTGAAAAAAGAGAGAAAGAAAGTTAAATACAAAATAGAAAAAGAGAGAGAGAGAAAGAGATAGAAAGAGAAAAAGAGAAAGAACAAGATCGAGACAAAATAGACCACCCTGCGCGCCGGTTACTAGTAGGACGACACCCGAGACACACATACAGGCCACCAGCTACCGGCGGGTTAGGTCCATTTTCCCGAGTTGGTGATGATGGTCGCGGCGGAGGGTGCAGTTTTGGCGGGATGGTGAATCAACCAGGACACATGCTCGCCACATAGAAGATTTCGTTTTAGGGATGATTTATGAGCGCATACGGTCTTTGTCTCTCTGTTACTGTGGAACCACCAACACTGTTCCGTCACACTTCCCCTTAGCTAAACTCGTTAGATGCTCTGCCCCACACGTCCTCCATCCACCAAACCGGTCAGAGGAAGATGTCGAAAGATACGAAAGAAAAGCTGGGAAAGAATGGAATGACTCTACTACTAAGATGTCGGATAGTTAATCGATAGATCACGCCGGCTCCCATGTACTAGATTCGGCCCCCTCGAACGGGGCGCGTCCCCCTCACAGATCAACGGTCTAGCGGAAATGATATACTCAACATACTGGTTTTCGCGCTCTCTAGCGGTGTCCGGTACACCGGTGTCGATAGTGAATAAGATTGTTGCTGATAGACTTTGACTCAACATTGGTTTCTCTCCTCCCAATAAATTGGTACACCACAGAACACGAACAACACAGTTCGCTGAAAATACTGATAGAGAAAAACACATAAAGTGAAGAAAAAAAATAGAGAAAGAGAGAGAGAGATAAAAAGAGAGAAAAAACGATACAGAGAAGCACGATCGCCGAGATACCGCTGTGGCAGAAAACCAGGACATCTGACTGGACGAGATACTAAGCGAGGAATCTCTTCTAGTATCGGACACGGGATGAAGAACAGTTTATATCCCGAGTTCTCCTTCTCTCTCTCTGCGAAGCTTAAATTTCAAGTGGATCTTTGCTACACTGTGTGAACAAAATATAACACAACATTTGGATCGTTGGTATACGACGACTGACTTTATCGAAGTTGGAGCAGGTGGAGAGAAAACGAGAAAAGAAACCACAGGGAAAAAAGAAAGAAAAATATTGTGGACGAACAGGAAACAAACTTTCGCCATTCCTCTTTTCTGTCAGCCCTCAGAGAGGTAGGTGTGGGGTGGGTGAAGGGTGATGCACGAATCGGAACTCAACGGTCGTAATCCGTGTGATGTTGACGCAGTCGACGGAGAAGACGGAGCTACATGCATCCTCCAGGTTCTCTCCCTCGCCACCCACGGTTTTCGTCGATCGACGAAGGAAGCTGGATTGTGATGTTGGAAGAGCAGAAGGATAACAACAACCCACACTCGATCCCTCCCACATAACACATTATTTAGTAAAAAAAAGAAGAATTAATAGAGAGATAAATATAGAGAAAGAGAGAGAGAGAGAATAAAAAAAAGAGAATAAAGGACATTTTTGTTAGCTTTTGCACCTCCGGAAGTGCTTCTTGTGAAAAGCTAAAATACAGTACACGTCCGAGAAAGGGTTACCAAACAGGCGTATCGGCCTGATGACGAGAGTATACTACCCGTCCCCATCCATCCGTTGGCGCGTATTTTCGGTTGATTCTTGTGGAAGTACACTTCATGTGGTAACGGTGCCTTTCCTCTCTCTTCTCCTCTGAGAACCCAGTGAAAAAAGAATTTTGCTTCGAAATGAAAATTACACATCGTATAGAGGTAAAGGTGATCATCGACGAAAATGATTTTTCTCTCTATCCCTACCGCGAATATGGTGCACCACTTTGTATAAAACTTATTACCCAATTCGTTATGACAGAGAATCCCAAGTATAAAATTTCTCCGGTAAAAATTACAAAATGTGTGCAAATGATCAAAACCGTAATGTTGTGTTCAAAGAGTCGCCAAAATAAAAAAAAACGACCCGTTTCCAAATGACCCGATAGTTCTAGTGTTAACTACCGTCAACAACATGTGAATGTTAAATGAGGTACCTTTGACATTTCAAGATAGATCAACAATTACACAAAGCAACAGTAGTGGGGAGCGTAGTGAGAAGTGGAAAAACATCCATCCGTGTTTTTTTCAAAATTTTTCTTAAGAATTTGTTATTATCTACATTGTTACTGATAATATGTTTAAAATAAAATAATTCTTTACACTTGACTAAGGCGTTTGGGGGGTGGTTACCTCTCTCAACGGACACGATGGCATATGGCATCATATTGCGTGAACCAGTTAACTTCTGGTCCGAACAAGCGGAGGTCTGAAATATTTATCATTTTTTGTTTCTATTTTTGTCTTCACTGCATTTTACTCATTTTTCCCATGTTTAGTTAAAACTACGTTATATGATCACAAAAAATCGCTGAAAGTACAGAACAAAAAAGAAGAAAGAAAGAAACGAAGAAATCTCATGAATTGGTATTGTTGTGTGCAGTGACCACGAGAGAACCGTGAATCAAATAATGATTAAGGTTGGAGTGGCAATTAAAAAACTATAATAACATAACATTGTAAAAGTATCCGTTTAACCTAAGTATTCTTCCGCTCAAATAATATTCACTCGCGTCGTGAGACACGAGGATGGTTACAAAACAAAACAAGTCCAATCACGTTGGCCTTGACTAGAAAAATAAAACACCTGCATTGTTGTTACGTATAACAACTTTAAAAAAATAACTTTTTAAATTAAAATATGACCAAATGGGATGATTTTTCAGATTTTATGTTTCTCAACAAAAAGCTACTCAAAATCAAAACAATCAATCTTGAAAAACAGATATATGAACAAAACACGTTATTTTTAAATTCCAAAATGAATCTCCTTTGTTAGTAACGGAAGGTATGTTTTATGACCAATAACAATAGATTTCAAATTATATATAACTAACTTGAAGAAGATTTTCTTTAGATTGAATGGCCGGAGTAGAATTGTACGAACAATTTTGAATAAAAAACTTAAAACATAAAATGTCTACGAACGAGTAAAGAAAGTCAAGCTGGCCAAGCTCGATATTGTGTGTTCTATAATGGGTTGTTGACAATTGTGTATGATATTGGGTTTTTACCTACAATTGAAGAGAAAGAAAAAAACGAGAGAAAGAGAGAGAGAGAAAGAGAGAAAGAGAGGAGGTGATGCACAATAGAAAGCAAATCTTTGTTATTTAGCAGAGAAACTATTTACAGTAGAGCAAGAGGAGGGCACAAATATATATGGTTCAAAATCCCACTTTATTTTATCTTATCACGTAAATAACGCATCCGGTAACTGTTTGAAAAAGAGAAGTCAAATGAGAAAAACCAGGGCGTACTTAAAAAGATGCCCGAACGCGGGTGCACCACCGTTAACGCTTCATTCGGGAATCGAATCGGAAGGACAATGGAACATGCATAAAAGGGAAGCCCTCAAATGCATCAATTTGTTTGTTTGTATTAGCTCTCTGATATTTTTTAATTGATACCCTGTATCAGGTGGTAGGAAGCTTGTGTGGTATCCGTCAATATTGGTAAATTAGAAGGTGCGATGGTGCTTGCGTTTCCCGCCCGGATTATTTTTCTCGTACGGTTCCGGATGGAATTGTAACAGAAAGAGGCAAAACATATTATGTAAAAAAAAATACGGACCACCCCACGGGCAGAAGGCACTTACCACGTTCACGCTCCTCCCGTTCGCGTTCTCTTTCGCGGCGCTCGCGACGTTCGCGGTCACGCTCGCGTTCCTTGTCCCGCTTGGAAACCTTGGCCGGTGGTGGCGAACATTCCGGTTCTTTGCGATATTCTTCCCGTGCCGGCGAGGCCTCGCTGTTGTTGTTGTTACTTCCGGAGTTGTACTCGTTGCTTCCCTGAAAGAATAAGGAAACCTGTAAGTATGCTCATACTGCTGCAAAACATATTTTTACGCATTATCACAGTCATATCGAAGACCTTGCACAAGGACATTAAAAACCATTGGATTCTTTGATGCGTAACAATCATACAGCAGGCAGAGCGAATTTACTATTTAAAGCAGCATCATTCAATCTTCAGTATTTAAACTATTTTTTCGTGCTGTAATTTCGGCACCAATTCACACTAGTTAGCTTTGCAGCTCACTGTGACCAAAGCACAGTGCTGTTGAAAACACACTCACGCATCCACAGGAAGCATCTTTCTACACAGTGCTTGGTACAACCATTGAAGGAGTGCGAAGCTGCCGCCATATTGGATTTCACGAGCAAGCACTTTTCGTCGGAAGCGCCTCTGCTAGGGGGCTCACTTTTTCAATCCACTACTAGGGGTCAACCCACATGATTTTCGAACGAAAAACACCTTACTTACCATTGTTACAGCACCATTCATATTCTACAGACCACACAAAAGAGCAAAACTGCTGTTTTCACAACTATTTTATTGCAAATTGGCTGAACCGTACTTGTAGGGCACGCACTTTGATGCACTCGAGGATAATTTGATCTAGTGTTGGCAGAATTGGGTTTGGGAGGATTCGAAGACTCGATCCCTTGACGGATTCGATCGGGTTGAGCCTCATTTGGCGAGTCTGATTTATTTGGGAATATCAACAAATTTCTTTTAGATTTTAATAATTTTTTATACGTTTGATTTGATTCAATTCTAAGGGCACTCGTTTTTATTTGATTTGGATGTAAAAAGATATGTTTCGTTATAAACTTGATTTGAAACAATTTGAAATCGATGTGAGTCCATTTACCCATACTGTGATTAGACAATTACTCCGGGTCAAAAATTAACCCCCTGCATCCTAGACGACGTAGACGAGACCAGAGAACTGACTTTCCAAGTAGAAGTTATCAAAATAAGTTTTCCCGATTCGTACGCCCAATAAATTGGATTGGAACTGTATTGAGTTTTTAACTCATTTTACCGTAAAGTGTAAAGCGAAAAAGCTCAATATACGTATCACAGACACAAGATAAACCAAAGAACTATGTTATGGGAGTCATCCTAGAACATAAGACATATGTTTTTCTACGAAAAAGCCGAGATACCAGTTTCTTTGGAACAAATATCGCTCTTGAAGCGCAAAATCTCTAAAATTTATTATAAATATAAAAATGAATATAAAAAAAAATAGTTTGTTTGTATCGACGGAGGAGGGATTGGGAATTGGAGATTGATTCCCTACAAGGATTCGATTTTCCCATCACTACCGTTGACAGCCAAGAATGATACTTTGACAGCATCGAGACATTCCTTTGCTTATCCGTTTCTGAAGGGTGCAGTTATCAGGACGTTTGTTTACAAACTGTGAAATAGTACCGAACCGGCTCGATGTAAAGAATCGCGCGAGAAATCATCATGCTTCCAATTATTAAAGAACTTCTATCGGTGTGTACAGATAAAACACAGTTAATTGATAGTGACCACATGAAAAGCAATCTTCTCTATCGGAAAGTTATCCTAGATGTTCTAGACCCGCTGTACGAAGATAAAAGTGCCGTGTTTGATAACACTGCATCCACCAATTTGATAAAAATTGGTGTTCTTTATGATTGTATCTACAACCGCCTGCACACAGGACAATGGAGTACCGTGGATGAAACAGATAGGAAATGTTTTACAGTTCTTTCTTATGCGAGGGTATTTCTAGGAAATCGAACGCCGGTCGTAGAACGAATAACAATTCTTATTGCTTCTCTATGTTTGGTTTATTTTTTAGATTTTATACACATTACTCGTTTCGAAAGATCTACACTGTGGTGTAAAAGATGGGATATATTTAGCCGATTTGGGATTGATGCTGGGAGAAAAACTTAGACTGAATGACAAAAATATCGGAAACGATCTTCTAACGGAGTGTGCATCCATTCTTACAAGATATTTAGGTATGAGGTTCTCGATTTTATTTTAAAGTCATTCACATTGCATCTGCTTTTTGAAATCAAAATCTAGCTGACGCTAACGTGACTGTACCTCCATCGAAACGCCTCAGGTTGGATGAGAAAGTTGAAGAAGTGGGATTAACGGAGAAACCGGACGTTTCAATACTAGAATGTCCCTCGTTGGAAGTTTTTGGGTTCGTTCATAATTGTTTGTAATTCGTTCAACTATTGTTCCTAGTAATCTTTCTTTGCGCACGCTTACAGGAAACAATGTTACGATCCAAAACAACCCGCAATAATACGAGGAATCATCAAAGACTGGCCTGCGATGGAACTATGGCACGACCCTGGCTATTTGCTTTCCATCGCTGGGGAACGTACCGTTCCAATTGAGCTCGGATCTCAGTACAGCAATGATGATTGGTCACAGAAATTGATGAAATTTGGCGAGTTCGTTGAACAAAACATCTGTACCAATTCGCCGAGCCCTTTGGACGGAAATCGTACCGCCTATCTGGCGCAGCATGATTTGTTCGATCAAGTTCCCGCCTTGCGCCGTGATATCACCGTCCCGGACTATATCGGTCGTACCGATGCAAACCCGCGTATCAAAGCATGGCTCGGACCGAAAGGTACCGTTTCGCCATTGCACACCGATCCGTGCCATAACCTACTGTGTCAGGTACGGTATACCAGAGCCATCGAGTGTGTTCAATGTTATTAACCGCACCAAATGCACCACTTGGCCTACGGGTTCGCAATAGGTTTTCGGCAGTAAGACCATAATCCTCGCCCGTCCAGAAGACACCGACAACCTGTACCCACACGAACACTTCATACTGAGCAATACATCGCAGGTCGATGCTCGGCATCCGGACTACGAGCGGTTTCCGTTGGTGCGCCAGGTGCGGTTCCATCGGTTGACGCTACACCGGGGAGAGGTACTGTACATACCGCCAAAATGGTGGCACTACGTGGAATCACTGTCACCGAGCTTCTCCGTTAGCTTTTGGTTTGAATGATTCATGCTGATTGCTGCCACCGTTGCCGCTGCGTGCGCCAAATAAAGGTACCGAAAGCCGAAATAAACACTTATCAAATCAATCCTCCGCACTCCAGTTGTCTACTCGGTTGAGACTTCGTACGGATTTCCCCCCCACTGTTCGTGGCGCATGCGCGTTTCCGCCACAGCATCCTTTCGATAAGCCTTCGGTTGTCCTTACCGAAGCTACAGTTACTTACGAACAATATGAAAACGGTACATATTTCAAGCTACAGCTATAATATTGGGAAACTTTTTCCCTTTTGTTCATCCCAAACAAATTGTAGCTTATGGAGTTTTATGTAATCCTTCAACTGAGGGAACAGTAGGCAACTTTTATTCAAAGATCCTTATGCCGAGCTAACATTCGCATTATACTGTATTAAATAGACGCGCGACAGCACTCGTTCAACAGACTTCCCATTTAAATTATGCTTCACCACCATAACGTGTCGTCAGTGTTGCCGATGGCCTCGGGGTGAACGCATCTGTCGTCCTTAAACAATCGTGACCACGGTGTCATTTTTGCGGCCGGCCTTTACGTTATCAGAGCACCGAGCATGCCACCGCGTAATGTGTGTCGATTTCTGGCGCCGATTTAATCCGATCTAATCCGGCTTTTGGGAATGCAAAGTGAGATCGAAACTTACGCGGCAGTTTTATACAGTTTGTGTGATGTGCTAACCTCTTTGTGGTTGTCGAGTTGTATTTCTTCATTTTGCGAAACGGTCCACGGATCGGACGAAATTGTCTGGTGGCGGTCAGTGGCGGGAAAATTGAATGCTTCGCGCCCAAAACGGGTAGGCCGATGAACAATAGAAAAGCGCACTTTTTACGGTCAAACGGCACGGTCGCGGCAAGGGAGCGTTAAAAATCGAACCAGGCCACTTCTAGGACAGCGGATCCCAGCGTAGCGGCGGACGAAATGTTTGGCATCAATTTGTTCCAAAGCGTGTTGACAGTTTTCCTATTTGCACAAGGTGAGTCGGTGTGCCTATATAAAATCAAAAAGGGAAGAAAGTATAAACCGTACACCGAACGGGATAATCCGGCACCGTTCGCGGAAAATGGGTTTAGAGACTTAGTTTGGCCACTGCTTCCCGCCGGTGGCAAAACGTTGGTTTGGACTGAACAAATCCCGTTTAATACATTTTCGGTTTTGTGGTTTCATTTTCGGTCAACGCTGACTCGTGTGGGGGCAATTGAGCTTTGTTGTCCTTTTTGTGTTTTTGTTTTAGGTTTTTGTTTGTCGCGTTGAGTTTGTTGCTTGCCCAACGGGAAAGAAAAACAGCTAGACGTCGAAAGGTAGGGTGAGAATAAAATCCAATCCACAGCAACAGCGGGGGGCACATTCATCGTTATTCACCGGCTGCATATTCGGTTTGCGCTGGCACGGCATTGTACGATCGTAAGGAAAACCGCACTTATCGTTAGCTGAATTTACCCACCCAACCACCCCAACGTGTCAACGCCGTTTGCGGTTATGAGCATGTTGTTGTGCCCTGTTGTTTTTGTTCGTTCGCTTCGTTCCCGTTGTATCGGATTAAAACGACGTTAGAAACCAGAGACAGCCACCTAAAGTGGAAAACATGTGCCGCTGGAATTGCGCCAAAAGCTGGCCGGAGAGGCGAGACCGTTTCTTGGTCGCGAGTCAGGCCGCCTATAGGATTAAACATTAATTCACTGTCCTATGGGAGCCGCCTAATGGGCCGTGCTGCTTTGCTTGCCAGTTCGGACTATTTGTTTAAATCCGATAGAGGTTATTTCATGTTTTGTTTTTCTCCAACCGCCATTCGTTCGAACTGGACGCTTTCCGGTCTGTGTTGTGTAGCATTCCCGAGTGTGGGCTACTGGGCGCCTCCATCCGCAATGCGCACACGTGCGCCTGCCACCGATATAGTTGCTGTTTTGTCATTTAACGTGTGTTTTCTACGGTTCTTTTTCGATTCGCAATGGCATCCCCCGTTGCCGGGTCGTTCGAAACACGGAATCCCATTGTTAATCCCTCGGCTCAACGGTGCGGAAGGAATCCGAGGGTTTTATTGTTTATTCCACTTTTATGACTTTTTAAACGGTTCTTCGTCACCGGCACGTACATGTTTTGTCGGCAAACCGCCGGTTTCCCAGTTGGTGGTGAATAATTTGTATACGTATTGGACAAAGATAGATAGCAGCATGGTACAACTGTATGCTGATTGATTTTTTCGAATAAACACACTTTAAATACAGGTTTAGTGTTTTTAAAGTACAGTAAAATATGTGAATATGAATTCATAAAGGGGGTCCGCGACAATCGAGCGGTAGCGCCGGTTAGAAAATCGGCCCATGGGCTCCGAGGCTCACCACCTCGACGGCGTGGATTCGAATCCCAACCGAGACCGGACCCGCCCCTGTACGAGAGGACTGACTATCCACGTGTAACAGGGAAACAGGTCTCGTAAGCCCTTAACGGGCAGGTATGACCAAGAGGTCGTCACGCCAAGAAGAAGAAGATGAATACATGATGGATGAATTTTATTACTAATTTTACTACTTATTAAGCATTTGACGATGAGTACTAAAACGACGCCATCGTAAAACGTTAGAAAAAGATAATGAATTTCCATTCACTTCAATCAATTGTTTTGAGTTTTCAAATTTTAAATCAATTTAAGGTCAACTTTTGCAAGCCTGTCTTTATGTAAAATTTGAACAAAATACTTCTGCTATGTATTTTTGTTAGTTTTAAAGGCAAACAATAATAAAAGACCATACACATTACGAGTGGAAACAGTGGACATATAACTGGGGTGATTTCCATGTAATTTTCTTTAAAATTAATAGAATATGGCTATTGTAATGCTTTTTCATAAAACCCAACCTAACGGAATGGTTTCCTTTAAAAGCGAATTCATGTTTTGTGAATTGCGGTCAGGATTCGGTTGAAATTATCAAATCATTAAATCAATTCCCACCGTTCGCCGGCAAACGACAAATCCAATTCCAGGAACATTATTTAAGGAACATGTTTAATATTTAATGACAACCCTCAACTGCTCCCTGCTGGATGAACCTTTCCACTTCCACCGTGTTTCTTCTTAGGGTGGCAAAGGAGAAGGGAGGCGAACTTCGGTTCAGCAACATTTGGTACGATCGCAACCCGGCTTCTGGTTGGGGCATCTCGGCGGGACTCAAATTGCTCCCCTGCCATGTGGCAGCACTTGTTTTGCTACACTTCAACATGTGAAACCATTTAAACAGCAATTTGCCAATTAGGATGCCGGTGGGGACTGAAAAAAAGTATCTTCCCGAATTTGGCACCCGAATAAGAGTTGAAGACACGGTTGTGTGCTGACGGAGGAGATTTTGCTGTATTCTACTGCTGTTTGAAGAAGAATATAATTGTGTCAGGGAAAATGTATAGCAACAACAAAAAACCCCACCCACGAAGGTAAACATACACAGCCTTACGCACGGAATAAGCAGTCACATACGGGTGGTATTTGTTGTGCAAACATCTACACGGTAGGTACGTATGTTTGCCTGCGGTTGAATAAACAGCATTTTCAGCGGATATAATAAAAAGCACACAAGGAACCCGATTCGATTCTCCACGGAACACGGGCAGCTCCATAATGATAGCTATAGAAACGAATAATTAGCACCCAAAATCAAAAAGCTAATTAAAATCGGATTCACACGAAGCCAGCCGCGCAAGTTGTGGCGGTTTGTAACCAAATGAAGCGAACGTAGCGGGAGAACCAAAAAATCAATTTTCCTTTGCCATACGGAGAGCCATCCTCTGCCGTCCACCAAAAGCCATCCGCTGCCGGGGAAAAATAATAATCATCGCACATGAATATTTAACCATCGAGCTGAAATTAAAATTTTGCACTTTCCTCCATCGGCCTTTGGCCCTTGACCCTGTTCTTTTTTTTGCTGTTTTTCTTGCGACCCAGCGTTGGAAAGGCGAAGAAAGTTCAGCAAGAAAAATAACGGGCTGGGGGGTACAAAAAATGTAACTGACAGGCTGGAGGACGTTGAAAACTTAATTTTGATTTTAAATTTCAACAGCGTAGGCATTGGGCGAGTTCAAGCGAAGAGGAGTTGGCGTCGATACCAGCGCGTGGTTTTGCGTTTGCCATCACGGCCTGTTCCACGTTCGCGTCCAAGTTGGTTCACATTTGTTGTGGGAATTTTAATGAATTCCTACCCATCACGTAAACGTGGGATAGTGTGGGATGTGTCCCGTGGAAGGGAGAGCTTTGGCCGGGAAAAAAGTCAGCTGTCCGCAGACATCCGTCGTTTCGCTGTCGTGCGGAAGCTAATATTTAACTGACAGATTTAACGCCCAACGCCCAACGAAAGGATCTGAACTAGCGCTTGGGAGCCCTTCCAAGACGTGCGAAACAGGAAACGAAAATCTACCCGGACGGACAAATGAAAACCGGTGTTCGCTGGATGACGTTCCTTTCCTACACACTTCCTTCCCAATGTTCCAAGCATCACTGTGCTTTGCTTTGTTTCAAACCGATGTTGACAGAAAGAAAGCAACCCATGCATTGGACCTCTAGCACTTGCATATCTTCGGGTGAAGTTATGACGGCCATGTCGGTGGCCGTACGGTGACTCCCGAGCCGGCGGGTCATCGAGCATGCCGAGAGCGACGAGAAACCCCATCCGAATAGGTGACACTGCAGCACGAACCGGTCTGCAAACCCTGGTGACCATAAATTTCCCGCTTGTCCGCAGCGGAAATTACTCACCTCTCTTGTGCACACACGCACGGAGTAGGAGCAATGCCTGAAAGGACCTCCTTCAACAACCTATAGATACTGATAAGCATCGTTTTTTGTTGCCCGATTCCTCGGGGCAGGATGAAAACAAAAAAACCGTTGTACTTATTCTATACTTTGCACCGATTTTGCACTTACGTGCGTGTGTGTGAGTGTCCACGCGTTGGGGGAGACCAAACACCATACACTGCTGTTTTCCATATTCACTGTCGTTCAGCAATTCAGCTGCTTCGGCAGACCATGGACAACGTGAGGGAGCAACCTCAGCCGGGTGTATGTGAGAGCACGTACGTATGTGAATGGTTTTGTCACCGAAGATAAATAGCCCTCCATTCATTGCTAGCCGGAACCGGCCCCCGGTTGTCCGCTTGTTCGGGGGAGATAGGGAGAGGGACGGTTTGGGTCTGTCTGGTCAGCTGCACCCGTGAAGGATGTGGAAAACATGCCGGTTCTATGCATTCCGGAAGCAGATGGGATCCGGCGGTCGTTGTTGCACAACACATGCACTACCATAGAAAAGCGGCAGCGATTGGGGTACACCGGGGTAGGTTGGAGAATAGAATTTCCTCCGAGTCGCATAGTTTCTTCCTGCCCTCGCGAGCTAGTCATTCGATCATGTTACTCAGCTTAACCCTTGCATTCATGAACTCTAATTTATGTTTTACAGACGGTGTTGAATGTCTTGGAAACCAAAGTGAATACATTTGATTCAAACTTGTCGAAATCTTTCACTAGATATTATTTCTTTTTATTTACATTTTGTTCAATAACTGTATCAATTATCGATGATTCTCCAGAGAAGATACGTTAATTTACATTCTTATCCCAAGGGTGCAAGGAATCTCTTTCTTCTCTTTGTAACAGATGAATGATTTATTTATTACAGAAGATATTGTTCAAATTACAATGTTTCTATCCTCCAATTCCTTAGGCATAGGAGATATTTAAGCGTCTCAGGAAAACTTTGCAATAATATGCAGAAATATGTAAATGGTGTACACCTAACTTTTGCATGAAAAAATAGACAAATGTTAATGGACGGAAAACGCTAGCAACAGCAGCAAAAGTAGCATTTCTTTTGTGTTCAGACCAAAGTTTGGCAGCTTTATCATTTAAATTGAATTCGTCGTGGCCAAAACAGTAAACCAACCGAGTTGGTTTTAAGTTCGTACTTCCAGCCTTATCACGGAACGAACTTGTTTGATGTTGTTGTTGTTGATATTTCCTGTCCGCCGAACTCAGCTGGTTTGAATTTTTGATTATTTGGTTCAACCACGGACCGTGCCCAAATTGCAACAGGGTATGTAACGAAAAGCAGAATGGAAAATTTTCAATACGCCAGAAGCTAGCTTCTTCTGGTCATATAGTTGAGACAAACTTAGAAAATATGGACGTTGTTATGCAGAAGTGTCGAAACAAAACGGCTCGAAGCTCCTGTAAAATATGCATTCGGAAAATCGAGACATCGAGTCCATCATGGATGTTGTAACTTATTTGAAGCTGGTTTACAACGACTGGTAGAAAAATACTGGTTGGTTGACAATCAACGAGAAGGGAATGCCAAACCTCCGATTGTCTCTCAATTCTTTCTTATCGAAAAAACATTGACAAATATTAAACGCAGGATCTATTCCAACAATTAAAAACCCGAATGGAAATAGTTAAAAAAATGAATAAATAGTTTTGCCGGCTATGCCTAAAGTTCCGGCCAACTACCGTAAGGTCGCCTTACTGACCATCGGAATTTTTTTTTAAAGCACTGAGCTGATGTAAATTTACAACAAAATTAACTTCATTCAATTATCCTGGATTTGCTTTTTTTCATCGACGAACTTTGTCAATGCAAACATTACTGGAACATATTGTAATTGGATAGCCGAGTTTGTTCCTATAGAATCGATAACGAAAATAAAACAACTCAAATGTTTCAACATTTTAGAAGTTGTTTCAACATAAAAGTATAATCCAGTTTTTGGGTATGGAATTTAAATTTTGGCTTTACCTCTAAGTGAAGTGCATTCCAAGCTCCATAAGAATAACAACATGTAAAGTATATTAAAGATTTAGAATGTCAGCGAATGTGAAAACAATCGATATTCGAACTCTAAAAAAAACACAAAACGCGACAAAATGGTCACAGGGTTGCCAGAGAAAGTAGGTCACACCTGCTACCGCATTGTATGCCCATAAACATGTCCTTGGCGTTTGTGAAGAACGTATTGTAACTGTTCGGTTTTTGCACTAAGTGTTCCGAAAATGGATGCTGCCCAAGTTGCCCACCAACCAGACATTCAAGGGTTCACTAAAGCACACTCATCAAGCCGAACGAGGCAGACTTTTCTCACTTCATTGCCGGGCAAGCGTTCATTCATCCACATTAATGATGTTGTCCAGGTCGACCGGGGAAGAATGCGGACACCTTTGAACCGCACTCCGCTGCGCTGCTGCTGCCCGTAAAAAGCCATCCATTAGGAATCCAACTACCGTCTTCCATCACCGGCTTCATGCTGGTGGACGTTTCGCCGAGTGCTGCGCCACTTTAAAACTGTTGAACGTTCCGTGCAGGTGGCGACCACCGTGGAGCGAATCGCTCGCACGTCGTTGCTCGTCTACCCGCTGCCGGTGGGATATATTTTTCAGGACGATGACATTTTGTACCCTTTCCAGAGCGTGTTTGTTTCCTTTTTCTTTCTTTCGCTGCGCACACACATTTTTCCCCTTTCGCACGGGCAAAGGAAAGGAAAATGTCTCGTCGCCAATGTGTGCCACCGTGGGGGGACCGCACCGCGTCGCGTCACATCGACGTTTCGCCACCGGGAGTCCAACGGGCAGAAGGCACAAGGCGTGTTGCGATGAAATATTGCATTTGCGGCAAATCCGGTCGGAATCGGAGATTGGATTAATTTTCGATTTTTGCACCCCGTTCCCGATCCACCACCAACGCCGGCTTCTGACGCTTGCGATACGAAACGGTCGAAGTCAGACGAACGCTTGACGGACGAATTTGTTGCTGCGTTTCCGCAAACGAGCACGGAAATGATTTTGTTGATGACGTTGGATGTCGTGTCGTGGATTGGGCCCTGGTTGGAATTTTAACATTCCTAGCACTCCGCAGGAACTGCGCGAGTGGCCTTTTGATGACCCGGTTTCCTGGGGAGGACTTGTGGCCAGCGCAGTTAAGGCTAATTTGGTTGCCAATTTCGTATTCATCGGAAATAGTCGCTATGAAGTGCTCTGGCATCCAGATTAATTACGTTGACATATGGTCGTGTTAGCAGGCATCGTTAAGCTTCCCCACACTACGCTGCGTTACTGTGTAGTGAAGTTTGTTTATGAGGTAGGAGTTTTAAAGAAGTGAAATGATAAGTCGTGACAATTCAAATGTATTCCGTGTACACGACGTGGAACCGTTTGTCATTGTTTATAAAGTTTTTCCAACCAATAGTTTTCAAAAGCTTAGTAAAATTTTCCTTTAAACCTGCTAATTTAAAATAAAACTTGTTATTATACTAGCTTGACGCTCGGCGATGCATAGTTAAAAAGTGGTGGAGAAATGAGTTATGTTTTTACACTTATGCAAAAGCCACGCTTAAACCCTTTCCGACAAAACATTATTTGAAACACATCCAGAAAGCACCTGTCAAAATCCAATTCTGGACACAACTTTCAATTTTATGAAATTAAGTTGTTTTGAGAGGTCTAATTTAACAGTTACAATTATGGCATATTTAAAATGATTGATATTTCATCGATTCTATTCCTGCTTGCCCTGATATTTAACATTTGATGAATACATTCTGCCATATGGCGCTATCTTTGGGTTACAGTAGTAGTCAGAAGCACCGCGTATGAAACTAAATTTGGTTTAATTTTAATGAAGATCCTGATATTGATACTAATCACTATTGTTTTACGTAAAAACTCCAGCCAGTTGTAGACATTCTTTGGTTTGTGCAACACAGAAAAAGATGTTGTGCAATTTTATTCTGTTTGTTTGGCTAGAAGTGTAGAGATCGTATATGCTTGTTTTATTTATGTCAGTAAAACTAAGTTTCAATTATAAATGATATAGATGATTTTATTAAAAAAAACCAGGAAACAAACAAATCTTCAACAATGTCTGCAGTGCTTAAACTTAATGTGTGGAAAGTTTCACAATCCACGATTCAGCATTGGTCAAGTTGTTGCAAATATTTGTACTGGTTCCCCCCTCAATTCATGTTAACATTTTGAAATGGCAATTGTTTGTAAGCCGTTTGCAAATACTGTTCGCGGAAAACAAATAACACATTTCGTCATAGCTTAACGTGAGTACCGCAGTGGACGCCAAATCCGTAATTGCCATACTTTTCCTACCTACATTCCAATTTGTCTATTGGACTACCTCTCAATTACAACTTTTGTGCAGCGAAACACTCTTTCATCGAGGAAGCCAGTTTACACCGAATTATTATACTTTCGTGGAGATACGGGCTGCCATTTACGTTGACCACCACTATCCGAAGGGGAAAATCCGAGCAAATGAATGTGCTTTTTTTCTACATTTTTTTCTTACTATTGCACTTTTCATAAGCTTATCACCGTAGTTACCGTAGTTGCGCGGAAAAAGTTGTGTGCCCGTGTATCGGGGCACAATGAAAAGCGAAGTGTAATGAGAATACATAATTCATTTCACAGATAGTTGGCGAGTCGTGCCATGAGTGCTGGGAAAACTGGGATAGCAGTGCTCAAGGCTTCCGGGTGGTCCTCAGTTGAAGTGTGGTTAGATGAAAATCGGTGAACGTAAAAACGAGGCAAAAGTTAATCACTAGGGGCCATTACGCGGAAACGGGCTTGATATGAAACAGGAACTTGTTGGAGGGTGTAAAGTAAATAAATCCAAACTTAAATAATGTAGAATGATTGCAAAGCGCAGTGGAAAAGAACCATCCAGCGCGAAATGTAATTTGACAAAGACCTACAGATTAAACAGGCTGTGATTGATTAATTTGCAAACGATTTAAACCCGAACGGTTTGCATTCGTTACACGCCATGTCGTTGTGCTGATAGAGATGTTGATTATAATCAATTATGAATTGACCCTGGAGCAACTATTTCTGCAATTATTCTATTACCTTTTAACATCATTGCGACACGATAATGAGTGCCGAACGTCCACCACCCTCCCATTGGAGATCGTCGCAGCCGACTTGGATGGATTAAGCTGCATTGCATCAATTTTTGATCTCACCCATCCGGGGGTGGGTAGGTGGCAAAATTAATTGCCAACAGCATATTTCACACAATTTCATACCAATTTCCGCGTTGGCTTTTATCCGTAATCGAACGTATCGATTTTGTTGTACCCCGGGACACCCCGGGGACGCTGAAAGCACGAACCGTCCATTTCGATTGATTTCCTCTCGGCCCGATTGCGGCAAACCATCGCCAACAAAACATTGTGCCGGGCACCTAATCCAATAACCGTTATTATTGCACCAACACTTCACGGGCAGTTTAATTAGCTCCGACAATTCTATCCGGCACCGGGTAAGGATTCATTAAAATCGTTCCGTAATGTGCGTTCGTTCGGCTGTTGAAAATGGCTTTACGCTGCCGCCATTAAAACGTGCCCGAAGATTCGCAGGGGCACGGCGCGCGGCGTAACGGCATCTCCGGGTCAACGATGGCCGGGCCGACGCATTCTTGGAAATTCACTTCCCGGAAACGGGCGTACCCTTGTACCGCCGCCCCCGCTCGTCGGGCTGAAAAGTGGATGAAAGGATAATATAAATTCCTGAGGGTAAATGGCCAACCTCCCAAGGGGGGAATGAGGAGAGTTGTTGTTTGGTACGATGAAAAGAGAAGGATGGGGCGGGGAAGGGGGGGGGGGACTAAACTTTGAATGAGTCCCGAATGAATTTTACCGCCTGATGAGGACGGCTCCGGGAAAGCGAAGTCGATTAATGTGCGGCGCGCAAAATAAAAGCTTTCATCATGTACACCGTTCACTTCCACGCTACAGTGCGATGCACAAGTTTATCATGTTTTTTTTTACTGCAATTTTCGTTTAACATTCTGAGATTGGATAGATTTCGCAAAAATGTTTACTTGCAAATATAAGTTTTAATTTAATTACCAATTGTTTTAAACAGTGTTGGGTCAAGTAACACTTATTGATGTGCGGCACTGCGTTACCACACACAGGTTAATATGCTGTGCCTGGGTGGTAGCACAGTACAAGTGTCATAAAACATTCTATTTGTTCAGTAATATTTTGAGATTTTTAGCGATTTTATTTCACGTATACTTGTATTGTACAATTTCATCTTTAAAGTTCAATTTTTGATGATTTTTGAAAATTGTTTCATTCCCAGGGCTAAATTATGTTTCTATACACAATGTTTATGTATTAAATATACTCATAGTAGTGTAATGAATGTAATGAAATATTTTCGTTATTTTACAAGTTGATAACCTATTTCGTTTTTTTGTTTCAACATCGCCACCTTTAGAAAATACTCGTTGATGATACTGATATGCAAAAAGTCCGTATCTTTGGTTTTTGGTATAAGATTGGAAAATTGATTTTTTTGACAACAAAATTTTCTCCAACTTCCACCATTCAATAGAAGTTATACATTTTATTGGTGTAACGGTGCGATACTTTATTGTACTATCATAATTTTTGGTTTTTTGCGTGTTTTTTGTGAAGTTCGTGTGTGGTGCCACAGTTTACTGTGCCATGTGTGTTGGGTAGCACAGAATCAAGAACTCAATACTAGTGTTAATTGATTTATCTAGAAAACCAGATTTTTAGGGAGTTTTAAAAGCACAAATTTCAATTTCTAGGACTAGCTCAAACTGTTGATATTTTCAATCGTAGTATGAGTAAATTAATTCTCCATAAACGTGGATCAGGTAGTGTGGAGAGAGGAAGAGAACTAAGAGTATGAAATGTAATAATGTTCATTGTTTCAATTTTAAAAGCTTCATTTTGGTGTTAAAAGTTACACAAAAATCTTCTTCCTCCTATTTGGCGCACAGTTCATGACCTCATCACTTCTTATTTCCTCCCACGACTGTAGCCATTGCACTGTGATGAATTTTCATCTTTTCAATTGCACGAAGAAACCCCCTGTTCCCTGCCAGCGGTTAGTGCCCTGGCAGTGAAGCTCTCCGTGGGCGAAGGCAGAAGCGAAAAGGGTCGACGGAAAGTTTGAGATTTTGTTTGCGATAAACTAAAGCTAGAGCTGCTCAATCCCGGAGCCTGGCGTCTAGCTGCTTCCATAATGCAGCCATTTTAACAGTTCTACTCCTTCCGGCCTATCAACCCCCGGTGGCTGCGATCGCATAAAAGCACCGACAACCGCTGAGCATGGTGGAAAAGAAAGGGTATCCGTTTCAGACCCTCCGTCGCACTTTTGGACGAGACACTTGCGGACGCGGCCAGGTGAGGGAGGGAAGTTGCTGCTGCAGCATCCGTCAGCAATCCGAACCGGCGGACAGGCAAACGGTACGGAAGGTGTGTAGCATCAGCTTAAGACAATAAAAGAAAAGATTTTCTCTCTGCCGGCTCTTCAAGCCGGTGTCGGTTGTGCGAGTGTGCGTTTACTTTTTCCCTCCAATGTTTACTATTGGCCAATTTGTGCTATTTCTGCCTGGGTGAACACGGCACATCCGACCCGTGATCCGGGATGGCAATCCCGCAGGGGTAGGTTTGTGGAAATAAAGTCTTCGTTTCACGTTCTACTCTTCCTCATATTGAGGTCGGTTTCGCTAACCCTTGGCCAATGGGGAAGTGAAGGAAATATATACTAATTTTTCACAGCTGTTAGAAGTAGATTTTTTTACCAAAATACTTATAATAGTGAAAACGTAAATACTTTGGAATGGTTGATAAAAGAAAACCCCGATCAGTAAATGAGAATAAAATTTAAAAATCGAAATGAACAACCAATAACAAACGTAATATAAAAACATCGGGACATACCATCCCTGCTTGGTAAAATATGTCTTTCGATATGCAGTAACAATTTAGCAGAAATTGATGAAGCAAAGAAAAATAAATCACAACAGTTTAGAATATCCAGCCATTTTTGTCGAGCGAGTAATATGTTAAATTCCTTTGATCTCCGATTTAGGAATCCACATTCCAGAAAAGCAACCATCGAACGCAACTCATTACAAAGCAATTTGAGCAAATTTTTCTACAATGTATACATTCCATATAGCAGGTTCGGGACCAAAGACATTTCGATTACAATAACAATAAATTTTTGATCATTCATGAAGGTTTGTGCATTTCCTGCTTCACAATGCATTGACTGAATCGTTTTCATCGTCTTGCAGTTGCTACCTTCAACTAAAAAAATGCAATATAGAAAAGTAAAATGGGAACTTTAATAATTTTAAAATTAAAATTTGTATCAAAATTAAGTGAACTACCCGTTTCATATAAATTGCAACAGTGTTTTTTTTATATAACTCAGTGTTTCAACCCCCAGCTATAAACTCGTCAGTTCTCGACAATTCGTTATGAACGCCATGCGAAGCTTTGCTCATGTGCTAACCAGCCTGAAAAGGTTGTAAGCTCCTGCAACTTACTTATATTTTATTTACTGGGAATCAGTTGCACACAAACACACCAACATACGACACTTTTGAGGCCTTAGGCTAGAATCTTTGACAAACTGGGGAGATAGTATACCCGGGAAGCTCGTTTGCCGTAATGCAAAGATGAAGCGGGCAGAAGAATTTCAATAAAGAAGCCAGAAAAATTCGCCTACCGTATGCTGCGCGTTCGATGAATGCCAACGGACGGCCAGACTGGAGTTCGTTTTTTTTCTAATCCCCTTCTGCCCGAGACGCCAGCCAAAACTGGTGAAGGTTCGGAACGCACGAACCGGCAGGCGTCGAACGAACTGTGGAAACATCAACCCAACCTCGATCCCGACCTGGGAAACGTTTTTTCTAGATATCGAGCCTTTTTTATTTTCTCCCTTTCCAAGACGAACCCTTTCCAGACCGGCCCTCGTTCTTCCGGTGGGCGAAATGAGGACTCCATCTGGTTCCTGGTTTTGAGGTTCCGTGTGTACAAAGTGTGTGTGTCGGCCCGTATGCTGTCCGGAAAACGTGCAACGCCGTCTGACCCTCGGGTTGGGAAAAAGGAAGCTCCCGACCGCTGGCCCGGACATAAATAAACCATCGTTCGCATGTCCACCGACCGGTGTGCCGGGGTGCACGAACCACAACACACAAATAGATGAAAGGCCGGTGCAACAGGGGGTTGTGCCGGGATTTATTTTCTTTGCTTCCCGATCTTCGAACCCGCCCTTCGTCGGGGGTGGCCTGATAAAATAAACATACCGCGTCCCAGGCTCCGGCCGGGGCTTCGACCCTTTCGACGTATTCTTGGATAGATGGACGGGATCAGGATCTCGAGGAGAAAAAGGAACAGACGACGGAAGGTATCCTCGTATGGTACCATTCTGCTCCATGTGCGCCCTCTTGGTGGGTTGATTTCTATTTTTTATTTTTAGTTTAACCAACCGTTTCTTCTAGGGCTGGCGCTGGGTGCATGTGTTAGTCTGGCCGTCTGGGTCGCGAAAGGCGTCATACTCTCACTCAAGCATCCTAAAACAACTTCTTCACAAGCTTACGCTGCTTAAACGGGAGCCAACGATCCCCACCTTGGCAAAAGGGGGGTCACTGACTGAAAAAACCCGGCACAAAATCGGGATGAAAAATCATGAACCAGGCCTTGTTTGTGCCTGCTGAATCGGAAAACCGAAAACCTCAGGAGCTGGTCCCCAGAGTGATAGCCGTTTTGGACGGTTCTTCGTTATTCTTTTTCCGTGCCTCCCCCAATAGGGGAAAACGGGTGGAAAACCCCGTTGCCACGTTTTGTGGTAGTAGCGCAAAGTCAGCGGAATTGAATGCGAGTGGGAAAAATTATCTCAACCTTTTTTTTTCATTATTTTTATTTCTCCACCAACCGTCACAGCAAAAAAAAATCAAAACAGAAAACGATGTGCCCTCGAGCGGTTCGGACGCTGGCAAATTGTTTTTCTATTCGCCTTTCGCCGCTTTTGCGATGCCCGCATATCCGGGCTATGGTTCGGACAGGATTTTCTGCCTCGTATCACTTCGAATTGTAAATTGCCAATATTTGCCACTCTCGGTGCGCCAGGCCGGGATGATTGAATTGCTGTCACTATGTGTGTATGTGTTGTGTAGTGGACATGCAAATTATTTCCGTTGCTGATCCAGGACGGGAGTCATCAAATATTTAATTTGCTCCCGGGACGAAGCATCGTGTTAGGGGTAGATTCTTTGCTGCCCGGCACAGGACGGATCATTTTATTGAATTTTTCCTCCCCTTTTTTTTCAAATCAATTATTTTATTGAATAAAGTAAGTGCATGGTTTGGTAAAATTTACATTTTGCCTGTTTGTCGTGGACAGTCTTCTGTAACCAATCAATTGAATAGGTTAATTTTAGATTTTTCCCATTTCAGATTGCCTTTACAAGGGGTTGCATTTTATTAAACACATTTTCAATGTTTGTCACCGCCATTTAATATCCAACAAATCAATTTTAGGTTTATTAAACCATTTAATTTTAGTTTATTAAGCCATTTAATATCCAACCAATCACACTTCACAGATTGCCGCCGAATCATAAATTGTTTTTTAATAAAACACATTTTCTTTTTTTGGTTCACTTTGAGGATTTTAATGAAGAAAATTGAATTTATTGGCGTTAATTTTATTTGTAACGTGAGTTTCATAAAGGTTTACGCACGAAATTGTTTTGCGAAAGCGAAATATTTAGTATACACTTTAACTGTTTATTAACGATCTCCATTGTATTTTCCTACTTTTTAGTCATTGGCCTTTTTTATTACCAGGAATCTTCGGCCCGTTAAAGAGGCGAACGTTAACTTTAAACACGGCTTCGATAGAGTGAAAGTTTTTAAGATTTTCCTCGCCTGTCTACCGGACTGTTAATTTTATTTGAATCGATCCAAAACAAACTTTATTCACTTCTGTCTGGAGTTCTACCTACGGATGTGTTAAGCATAAACGTACCACCATCCAGCACTGGAACCAGGCACTCGATGGGAATTTGTTGAAGCGTTTAATAAAGTTTTCTAACTTTACTTCTCGGTCTTGGCAGAGTGCCTCAAGGAAAGTTTCCAACCAGTAAGGAAGGCGATCGGTTAAAGGTTAGTCAGTTTGTCGCAGGCAAGTAAAGGGCACTGCCTTTCAAAGCACCTGTAGGCTGTATAACCTCGCAACAAGAATACTGGTAGCAATTTTTCACAAAACGGTAAAATATTGTAAATATTTTCTAGAAATTTTTTCAGTATTTGAAAAAAACTAATCAAATACTTTCAATGTAAATAAATTATTTGTAAACGACTTACGACTAAGTAAATCCACTCATGCCTACCAAAGAGGAGAAAAATAATTACTAGTATATAAAATCGTTTTGCATCAATTCCAACGCTCCAGAATTGCATTATTGTAGAGCGGAAGTGAACCACCCCCGTGTCGAAGCCGAAAGCGTGCTCTAATGGAGGCGCCTGGTGGTTGGTAAGCTCAAACAAAACCGATATCTTTCCGATGCTCACTGGCGAGAGGATGGCAGGATGAGTACCCGCTCTTCACGTCCAGCCGCCCCCTCCGCTCGTTCTGCAAACGAGTGCAGCTGTGCTGTAAGCCAAACCAATCTCGCAAAAGCCTTTGGCACCATGGCTTTGACCCACTTGACCGTTGCACTTTGGTGGCGCAGAGGGAAAATTGAATTAAATTTTCCAACCATGTCGATAGGGCAAAGAATGCAGGAGGGCTATGCAGGGAAGGAAGGTGTGAGACGCGCCAGGGTTCGATAGCTGCAACTGCCGTTTGCCACCGGGCCATGCTTTTAAATGCGGTACGTTTATCTTGAATTTTTCCAATTCCCTGCGCACGGATTTCGAACTATCGGACCACTGCTAGTTGTACATTGATATTGTCTTAATTGTAATACGAGCACCCGGTGGGACCTTGGACCAAATGGACCATGGAGGAGAGGGAGAGACCAAGGGGCGATTGGGTTCGATTCTGCTGAACAAAGGTCCTCCAAAGGCGCTGTTGTATTGCATAATCTCCAGGTGTGGCCATAAAATGAAACACGATGGATGAATAATGCCGCAAACGGTACAAGAACAAACATCCGTTAAATAACAGTACCGGCGAGTGTAACAAATGCTGTCTAGAGAAAAGTACAAAACTTGAACGGTAGAAAAGCGAAAAAACGAAATGAGATGCAAAACTCCTGCTCCAGTGAGTGTGCACAAATGAGTTTAAAAAGTGGCAGCCGAAGGGAAAGGAAAACAAAATTATGAATCCTGTAGTCGCCAAACGGAACGATCAATCATCCCAGTACCAGTGAATGCAATAAAGTATCAAATTTCATCAGCGACCAAGGCAAGTGAAACTCCTCCGTCCGCTCGCTTTTGTTTCGGTTGGGATTTTTCTTTCCGTTTTGTTTATGGAGATTCCTTGTCCTTTCCCGCCAGCGAACAACAATAAACAAGCAGCTGCCAGCTACGGCCGAGGTGTGACGTTGGTCCGCTATTCTTGGTTGGTCCGTCCGCTTTTTGCCTCAAAACCCAGCGCGCTTTCCATCCCGTCACGTGGCGAGAAGTGCAAAGTGGCGGCAAAAGGAAACTAAAAGCAAACACATCGCGAGGCAAGGCGAAAACTTGCTCAAATCAGTTGCTTGCTACCACTATCTTTGCACATCCTTCGGTGGGCACGCTCGCAGGGTACGGAAAACTTACGGGGGGGAAACAACGGACAGGAAGAAATTGTGAACGCGGTGGCAAATGAAATATTCATGCTCAAAGCCAGCGCTCGTTGTTGGTGCTATTATGTTTTATTTTTTGTTCTTCCGTCCACGATCCTCCGGGAAGGAGGGAGCAATAGTTATGTTTATGTTGCACCATCGTCACTCATCGGTGGGTGGCCGTGGGGGACAACCGGAATGTTACTGCCATGTTGTGGGGAGGCGCTTGTTGTTTCCCGTTTTCCATCAATCCCGAATACGAGGCGAATGAATTTTCATCCATTTTCCCGCCCCCCAAGCGCAATGCAATTTAAGACGGTTCATCATAACGGGAGGTCCGCCTGTTCGAGCGCGCTTTGGCACCAATTTCCACCGTGAATGGGTCCTTGGAGCTTGAGTCGCCCCCCCGCAGCGTGGGTTAAGATAAATGAATTTACATGCAAATGATGATGATTATTCCGCGTGACATCGGGTATTGGAGTTTTGCGTTTGATGCAATCACCGACTTCATGAGGTTGGATGAGGTGGTTTGGGCAACGAGGTAAACCCGTGTCGTGGGGTTTTGAGAGATGCAAACACGGTTATGCACCGCGCGACAAATCGACAAAACCTCTGCAGGTGAAACCACGACGGTAGACCAAGGCCGGCTCGGTCGACGTGATTCGACGGAGCGGGAATTGCATAAAATTATGAACTATCCGCCAAACAGTCTCACTCACCCCCTCATCCTCGTCTAACCGTAGTCCGTTGCTTTATCTGGTGCCGACATCTATTCCCGGTTTACGCAGCGTACCATTCCGTGCACATAACGAACCTGAACGTCCCGAAGACGTACGTCCTCGATCGGAGCACTTACGATGCGGTCGGAGCAACTGCACCCCCATCCCAGCATACGCCAGCGTGGTACGACGGGGCGCCAAATGAAGTCACCAGCACCACCACCACCACCACGGACGATGGTATGCCGATGACAACGAGCTCTACCCTCACTACAGTGGCGGACGAACTGAACGGGACGCAGCAGCACCAGAGTTTCGGCGAACCGAAACCGCTCATCATGGACTGCCAGTACGAGATTAAGGCGCGCGAGTGCGGCTTCGTGCTCAAGTGGTACTTCAACAGGAAGCTCATCTACCAGTGGATACCGTCCCGCGCCCCGGTCGGTATGGTAAGTGTCGGATGGCCGAGGCAAATGCGGCTGCGAGTGCCTTTTCTTCGAACGGTCATGGTCTCGCCAGCCACCGTCGCATTATCGTCGATCGGCTGGCTTGGGCATTCGATTAGACGTTCGAGCGTACAGTGTGGCACCAATTATTGCACTTCATATTTCGCTAATTTACTGTTCTACTCATGCATGAAGTTTGAAGAAAGAAAACATCTATTTGTCAGGAACATAAAATCGGTAAACTTAGAATGAACTTTACTCAATTTAATACAATCATTAAAAAGTCTCAGTACAAAAAGGAAACTTTCAGTAGTAAAAACTAGCGTATCTTGCAAATTAGTTCAGTTCATAGTTCTGTCCTAAAGTTCTTCGTAAAAAGTCATAAAAAGGTATAAATTATAAGATCTAGTTATGCTTCATATTCATAAGTTCCTAATTCGATAATATTTTTAACGTTTCGTCGTTTTTGTGAGATTTAAAAGTTGAGGTTAGCATATGTTATCCTAAGGATAAAAAACTGAAGTAGAATAAATAGTTTTCAAAATTCGTGCTAGTCCTGAAATTATTTGAATGTTTTTAACATATTTAAATTCCTTTGTCTTAGTCATTCCGATTCCAACATCTAACTGAACAAATAGTAACCAAGAATTGACAGTTTCATTTGAATTGAAAAAAATGAATGAAAACCGCAGTTTGAATTGACTGACAATTGGGAATATTTAATCCAGGATGGTTTGTTGTGCAATCGAAGCGCTTTTCCAGGCCACACTGTCCGCCCACTCGACGCTAGCCGTAATTTTAATTCCTTGCTGTTCCAGTAACTCATCGACAGCGCACAAGGTCGAGCAGCTCTCACGTCATGTCTTTCCATTTTCATATTGCTCCTGCCGTGGCTCCGGTCCGGGCCGGCCATCGCTTCCACAACGTCTGCCATCCATCCACTCTGTTGATCCTGGCGGCCCTCCGGTGGGGTGGTGCAGAATCAGTTCAAGAACGAGCTGCAGATCAACTACTCGATGTCCGACTCCGTCAACTACAAGTACCGTGCCTTGGTGATACGCAACCCGAAGCTCAACCACAGCGGCGAGTACATGTGCTCGGTGCAGACGTACGACTCGTTCGATCGGCGTATGGCCCGGTTTCAGATCGTCGGTAAGTGTACGCCTACCGTGGTGGGTGGAGGGATGAGGGGCTGAGCTGACTGCCTTTGCCCGACCGATATCTGTCATTTGCCGGCATGAAAATTCACCGGCACGAGATGCCTTCTTCGTCGCAAAGTCTTGTTGGTAAAGTCAATGTGATTCGATTAGGCCCGGGCTTGTAATTACCATTTCCTCCTAGCCCGAGGCGAGCGCCATCTGTTTGCCTCGGGCCGGTGGGGATGTGCGTGTTTTGCGGCGTAATCTTATCTATTGATTTACATCCGGATGAGCGATGCGATAGGGGTTGGGTGGGCGGTTGTGTCTCAGGTTCGTTTCACTAAAAGCTTTTCAACTGACCAGAAATCTTTGATATACTTTAAAGTGAGTTTGCAAGCACTTAGGACAAGATTTGTAGTTAATCCTGCTCCTATCAAACATCAGCTCGAGGATTGTTGTACCCGGCTAATCTAATACGTATCTTTGATTTAATTTGTGAATACCTGTTCAATACCAGGTCAATGCTTTACCTTTCCGTAAAATCCCCAGGAGCATAATATTTGAACGCAAATAAATTGCTATAAATTGCTAAAAAAAATTTTGTTTTTACAACAGACGATCTAGTTGTAGAACATGGTAAAACAAAGATTGTTTTTGTTTTTACAAAATTCAATTTATTCGTTTGAGCATGTTATTCTTCTTAAACATATTTAAGCAATATTAATTTAATAAAACAGCGCTGTTTCAAGTATCCAACGTGCTAAGCCCCGTCTTTTGTGGAACATTATTTTATTTAACTATTAAAAACTCAATATTGGCCACTTTTCCACTGATGAAATATCGGAACGTAGCAAACAAAAGGAAACCCCCCATCGCGACAATGTTAATACCGAATCTGTTTGCACCACGTCGCGTTCGCCGGCTTTGATTGATTGCGATGCTACTTGTTGGTCATCAATTATTAATTATGCGGATATTATTGAAATGTATCGTTAAAAATGAAAACGAATTGATGCGTGTGCGTAAAGCAAATAACGATCAAGACCGCAGCACAGCTTCGCTGGAGCTGACAGGGCGACGGTTTCAGCCAAGTTTCCCCATCGATGAAATTATGCACGGTGCTATTAATACGTAACTTATGCCGCCTCCCGCTGCCAACAATGTATCGTATTTTTTCACAATCAACACATTCACGATCGAATGAGCTCTACAAACAGAGCCAAACGCGTATCAAGGTGTTTGAAAGTTGCTGTAAACATTCAAATGCCATCAACTCACTTTTTAATTAAAATTTTATTTAAGTAGTTTGATATAACATTATTTATTTCAATCATATCTCCACACAGGTAGTTCCCGAACGAATGCTTCTGTTGAACCTATTTAAGATTTTAAAAGTGGTTGTAAACATTCAAACGCCATCAACTCTCTTTTTGATTTAAATGTTATGCAAGTAGTTTGGTACAACATTATTTATTTGAATAATTTCTACACATTTGCAGTTCCCGAAAGAATGCTTCTGTTGCACTACGAAAACGATGGTGACAGCGAAAACATGCTGCTGATAAAGTGCAGCGTCTTTATGATATACCCCGAGCCAAATCTGTTGCTAATGTAAGTAAGAGTGGACAAAATGTTTGATCAAATTTCAATTTGTACCGTCATGCGTCGCTTTTCTGTAATAAAAAGAAGGAAAAATAGTTTTATTTTTACTAACGTACTCATTTTTTCCATCATCCGCTTCGATTTTGCAGCGTTAGTGGAAATCTGTTTCTCGTCAGCTCGCGCACACTGGTCACCGCTGATCAGAACCACATGTACAATAAAACCGTCTACGGTAAAATCGATAAGCATTTGCTCATCTCGCCAACGTCCATCAGCTGCGTACTGACCGTGCCCGATTCCGGTTACATCCGCAAACGTGAAACCATCTATTACGGTAAGTAGAGGGGATACCCTGTGTGCTTGTGCGTCCCTCTGTGATGGAATGAACGGTATGGGCCCATTATCCTTTCTGCCATTCGCGGTCCCATGGTACTTGAAATGCACTGATTGTGAGGGCAGGAAAAAGCACCGTTCGAGAATCTTTAGACATTTTTGACAACCCGCCATTCGCACCGAATATAATTTCAACTCTGTCATATTTTCCAGACCCAACGCCATTGACAAAGTGGAGCCGGCTGCGGATGGACGAACGGGGTCGATTTCAGCTGCTCTCAACCGATAGTGCAGGTTAGTGTTGGAAATCGTGGCTACAGCTTCCTTTATTTGGATGAGTTTCAAAAAACCCCCACAACAACCACTTCCCTTTCCGAAGCAATTTAAATATTCCCAACAACCGCGGAACCGCGGAACGATTGATTGGAAAATGCCCGAATAAAAATTTGACACCCTCACCAGGCATTTCCACGAGTGCACCATTCATTAATCACACGCTTTTGGCAATGCGCTGCGCGCGAACTCATTTAAATTCCCGTCCGGAAGCACATTCCTCCCTCCCCATTATTTTCTACTCCGTTGCATCACCGAATTTCTATTGGTCTCAATTTTCTTACTACTATCATTCGCAGGACAATTAAATCCGCTTACCGGTTCGATGATTAGTTTAATTGTATTCCTACAGCGCGCACTATGCCGACTCGGCACAGAATCAATTAAATAAACGGGCCCAATGAAGTATAAATTGTTGTTTTGCGTTTCTATTGATACATTGATTTTATACTGTTGTGCTATTCCGAATATAGGAATGTGGTCATCGCTGAACATCCAATTATATCTAGCGTTAAACAAAGATTGGATATGATGACAAACTGTTTATTCAAACCAGAAAAGGTAAGATAGAAAACAACATAAAATATATTTTTTTAAAAAGGTCTTATGCTAATTTTGATGATACAAATAAAAAAAAACAGGTTGGATTGGTTTATCAATTGTCAACTGTTGGCGATTGCTCGACTGAACGTATCCGATATGCAGTATAATATGGACTCTTTTAATCTTTCTTTCATGCTTGTTAATCTGCAAAAGACACAGAAAATATCTTATCAGCAGCCCGCTACTATCTGCAATGTTGGTTAAGATAAACATCGACAGATAACGTGGAATGGATGAATGTACGGTATGATTCCTCTAAATACAACCCATAGGTACGTTACACGATTTATGAAATTGTTTCAAGGCAAGGATGTTCGGGTTACACCTTTTATTACATATCTCAACATTTATATGTGGTATATTTTAGGGAAATAGATCAGAACAATTTTCTTTTTAGTAACAAATTCTTGTCAATCACGAGCGGTGTTCAAAATCAGTGCTTTCGTTCAGTTTCCCTTTCAAGTCCTTACAATTTGCTTTTCCTGTGCCTAGTCCATTTTGTAAACCGAACCCGGATTTGTAGTTTTAAATTTAAAACCATTTTAGGAAGAAATGATGACGTTCTTAACAAGACGAAAATGAAGTGATTGTTGATAAGATGTTGTGTAGAATTGTCGTTGATCAAATTCGACCGATGACAAGCAAAGTTACTCACATGGCAAACTGAACATGAGTGTGCTTGAATATATTAATGAATGAAAAAAGCTCTTTTCAACTATAAGAAAATAATTGTGAAGAGAAATATGAAAACCCTCACCCACGAAGATGGTTGTTACCACTACTGAACACTTAATCGCTCTTATCGGGACTGGAAATGGTAATTTTCTTCTGCAACTTGCTGTACTCCTCCGTTAGACGGTCGTACTCGCGGTTCAGGCTTTCCGATTGCGATTTCATTGCTTCCTTGTCCTTGCGCTCTTTGGCTAGCTCCGACTCTAGTTCTGTGATTTTCTTCTTTAGTTCTTCGGCCTGTAAGAGTTAAAATAATTATATTTCAACTGGGTAGAGATTTTTGTTTCGGTTTTTCAAATCTTACATTAACAGCATCGCCGGCAGATTTTGCCTTCGATTCCGTTGGCTTCTCATCCCCTTTCTGCTGACTCATCAGCGTCCGGGCAGCGGTGGTTGCACTTTGAGCCTGCTTCATCGAGGCTTCCGCCTGGGCGAGCAGCATCGCCTGCCCGCTGATGAGGGAAACCAAACGGCGAATCACAAGCGACAGGAAAATAGCGAAACCGGAGATGTAGAAGTTACGCTGCGCACGGAACAGACGCATGCTGTGCTGCATTTCTACGTTCAGGTGCGTTTCCGTATGCGTATGATCTGGAATCAAAGCAATCGATAAAATGTGTCTCATGCAGGATCGGTTTCGGGACCGTATCAAATTACCGAGTCACTTACCGTTGGATGAATATTTACGCATTTCTCGAATGGCTTCGAGCAAAAAGAGGACAAGCACGGCCAGCAGCAGATAGAAATAGGTCTGGGCCTGACGGCTCAGCATCGCCAGGAAACGGGATTTGAAAAATCGATGCCATTGCTGCGGACTTCTGAGTGGTAGCACCAGCAGCAGCACGATAAATATTTCCAAGTACAGAAACGATGCAATTATGCCCCACACGAGAGTCATCTTGAAAGAACGGTACGGTCTAAAAATATCACAATTATAAACTTCTTTCTACTTCACAAGCCAGCTTTCAACAATGGTGGCGTTTCAGTCGCAGGGGGTCTAAGCACTGTGCGCGGTCTACTGCAAGTGTTCACTTTTCGCAGCGTAGATGCGATCTTTAATAGCACGATTGAGACACGTACTGCTGGCTGATGAAACTTTGCACCCAACTGAGCCGGGAGATAGGTGACAGGGTAGGAAGGAATGATGTTGCGAGAGGAGATTTGTTTTACCTTTATAGAAGATCCACGAAATATAATGTTGACTCACCGGTTGCGAACTTGGAACTGTACTTTAGGTGACAGCCGATTTTCGGTCGATTGTTTTGGCAGACGTACGAACGAAAACGTTTTCGATGCGCAGCTGGCGCTAGACAGCAACCCACAGCAACGATGACGTCATTATTTAGTTGAGTTTTTGGGGACATTAAGTTTTTACAGTCGATTCTCTCAGAGTTCAGTAAGTAAATCCGTAAAATGTTTTCTTTAATTCGCTTTTGATAAGAAAGATTTATTATTTTTCATAATTTTCTGCTGAATTTCTGCTTTGTTTGATCAACCTTGTTTAAATCTGACATCCCATTTTCGAACTCAAATGTCAAGATGACATTTTACCCTCGATCAGATGTCAGTTCACGCAAAAACACGAACGAGCGAAGAACGATTCTTTCATCGCTCGAAAATAATTTGTTGTATTCCTGAATATGAGTTTGTTTGCATATTTTTGTTAAAATAGCTACACCCACACGCTAGCTGTCCTGCTACGCGTGACGGAGATTTCCAAGTACTAGTTCGCCCGGCAAGTTGCGCAAGAAAGTGAACGTTTGTTTAGCTTTAGCGAGCTCCACCGACCGAATGTGAAAATGACCAGTTCCAATCATGATTCCATCATTATCCGAACGGTGACACAAAAATTCCGTGAAGGCGAATCCGTGCTTGCAGTATCCTTTTATTTATAAAAGCAAACATTTAATGTATCTCTAGTATTACGTCTGAGCTAAGTTTTGCCCCATAGAGAAATCAATACTTACAACGTCATGGGTAACGTCTGGCTTCGACAAAACTACCCCGTGGAACCTGGAAAAGGTTAAGAAAAACATTTACGAAACAGTTGACCATTTAACCCTGCTGGAAACAATTTGCAACAAGTATGAGGAAAGTTATTACGTATGGTTTGGGGCCGTTTTCTGTTGGAATAATTGTTTGTTTACAAATGACGACGGACACAAATGGGAGGGAAGCCAACAAACAGTAGGCTGGTGGTGGCGCAAAATGAAACGAAAGCGAAACGAGTTTGGCGTGCAATCGATAGTGCACCGATTTTTTTTTTTTATTTTGCCAGCAAATCGAGTGCGCGCGTGTAGAACGATACTTGAGATAAGTGGTAAAACATGCCGTGCAATAAATAGACCCATACAAGGACAGTTTAGCATAGGCACGTTGCCTAGGAGATCGCTTGCTAAAGTTGCTCTTGCAAACATATCGGGTGGCCACCACCCTACCCAACTTGCGATCGAGATAGCCACAAAAATATCCATACTACGATGTATCCCGATCTCGAACAATGTTCGTTTGCCGATTCTGTTTACATTGCGTGACTTACGCAGTTGGTTGCTGGATAATATTCCCGAAGAAACGCTATATTTGCCTTCTGGCGTCATTTCTTGTTGGATGTATTTATTTTCCTTAGCCTGAGCCATGTTGAAAAAATCCATTTCTAGATACTGGAAGCGTACCAAATCGTCGGAAATGATTTCAAAAACCGCTTGCTGGTGACGGTCAGCTCTAGCGAGTCGGCGGCCCTGTTTTCCTTTTCCGTTTCCCGCAGTCCACCGGAAAGCATTTCCGACCTTACCATTGGAGCGGTTTTTCCCATAAATGAATCATTCTACGTCAATCCAGGTTTGTTTCTATTTTCTTTTTAAGCTAAACATTAAGCATCGCACATAAGTATGTTACACTCACCATATCCCTTTTCCGCAGAATCCGGGTTCGGTTCAGTGTCAAGTCATCAGTTTACCATTTTCTCCGAAAATCAACCGACCACGTTCTACTATCATGCCACCGACGAAATAAGCAGTTCGAAAGATCATTTTTTGGCCTGCCTGAAAGGGCTTATCGCTTCGTACCACTCCGCGCCCGAACCGGCCCGCTCTTCGGCCGCCTTCCGGTGGCTCCAGTACTACAGGCTGGGCGAAGAACGGACGGGCCAGCTGGCCATTGACCGCAGCGTGGCAGACGGGAGCCAAGCGCCTAAAACGCGAGATGCAAAATTCCGCGAGGAACTCGAACGTCGCCGGCATGAGTATATCGTCCACGAACCGTACCGGGTGTACACGGCTACCTGGAACGTGAACGGGAACACCTCGGAAGACATTGAGCTGCCGGAGTGGTTGGCAACAACCGACACACCGCCCGATATTTACGCGGTCGGGTTTCAGGAGATCGAGTGGACACCGGAGAAGATTCTCATGAACGAAACAAAAATCGATCGAACATGGGTGTAAGTTTGGCGCGAAAGAAGTTAACACGTAGAAATCAGGTGCGATACGCTAAATTTGGTATTTTCTGCTCTCTTTTTCATTCCCGAACTGGGTAGTGATAAGGTTATGAGTGGACTCCACAAAGGAGCTATTTATACCGAGCTCGCTTCCATCCGTTTGGTGGGCATGATGCTTACCGTGGCTGTAAAAAGTTCTATTTATTCGAAGATAAGCGATTGCTACACCTCCGCCGTAGGGACTGGAACGCTTAAATGGGTACGTATGGAGCCAATAGAAAACAACACAGCAGAACGATGATTTAGCAATTGATCGATGGATGATTATCCACCGCCCATATCTTATCCTATACCAACAGGGCAATAAAGGTGGCGTTGGTGTGAGTTTTCAACTGAATGAATCCCTGTTCTGCTTCGTCAACACCCATCTCGCGGCCCACACGCAGGAGGTGGAACGAAGAAACGAGGATCATGACGAAATCATCCGGCGGATGTCGTTCGACAGCGGATTCCGAATGCGCTCGATCGATGAGCATCAGTAAGTAGAGCCAGAATGGCACGAAAGCTTATCGATAGAACCTTGTTTTCTTTTGTTGTTACTTCTTATCAGTTAATGGCTGTATAAAAAAACTGGCACTAATTGATTTGAAATGTTAACTTCACGGTTGCCATGTTTCGTTGCTTGTCTTAAATGTTTCAATCCTTCAAGCAAAAGATGTTCAAACACAATATAAAATTAAAGTATGTCGATCATTTTTGGGTTGCATAAGCTATCTCGTTTTTAAAACATAATTTTACGAGTTGTTTTTAGGTTAGAAACAAAGTCTATACCACTCAAAGTAATCAATCAAAGTAAACAATGCTTTCATTGATAGCTCCTACAATATCAACATGTGCCTTTAAGGGTTAACCAACATCGCAGCACAACTTTTATTTCTAATCAATTTAATTGATAGTCAAAAAGTAGAAAACATAAATTTTCAATCTAGGAGATTACATGCTTCATGTGTACCAAACAATCTGTTAAATTGAACCGTTCCAGACGAAATGTTTCGCTTCGACTAATGATTTTCCTTCGATTTTTCTTTTCATCACACCATAGCCACATATTCTGGATCGGCGATTTAAACTACCGGCTAGATGGACAGGATGTGACGCAGGAGTACGTTAACCGTAAGGATCGCGATTACAATCAGCTTTACCAGCACGATCAGTTGTACGTGGAGAAACGCCGGCACCGTATCTTTCGCGACTATAAGGAGGGAAAGATTCTCTTTCCCCCGACCTACAAATACAACCCCGGCACGGACGACTGGGACAGTAGCGAAAAGAGCCGCACCCCTGCCTGGTGCGACCGTATCCTTTGGAAGGGTCAGCGCATCGAGCTGCTGCGGTACGAGAGCGTAATGCAACTGCGCCGCAGCGACCACAAGCCAGTGTATGCCGACTTTACTGTCGAGGTGAGAACCGCGCCACCATCGGGGATGAAACAGATATAACAATTTTGTTTTTCCTTTTGTTGCGCCCTAAGGTTCAAACTAAGGACCAAGCGAAACTGAAAAAAGTGAGCGAAGAAGTGCTTAAAACTGTCGACAAGTACGAGAATGATAATCAACCGCAAATTACGGTCGAGCAGACCGACCTCGACTTTGGCCTTATCCGCTTCAACGAGAAGTACTCCCGGGAGCTGCTGGTGGCGAACAATTGTCACCTCCCGGTGCGCTTCCGGTTCGCCTGTAAGGACGATAGCAACAGTCACGTGTGCGAAGAGTTCATCCACATCAGCCACACGGCGGGCGAGCTGCTGACCGGCAATAGCCTTAGCATCCGTATCGATATATTAGTTCATCCGCGGGCCGCCTCACGGATGCTGCAGAAGCTGCGGGATGCGCGGGCCGGCTCAAACGTACCGCTCGACATCCTGGTGCTGCACGTTGAGAATGGGCGCGACATATTCATCACCATTTTTGGCGAGTACAAGCCGAGTTGCTTCGGCGTTTCGCTCGATACACTGATGAAGCTAAACCGGCCGGTATCGGCGTACGCGATCCACGAACTGGTGGCCCTGGCCAAGGAGGAGAAGCTGATTGATCTCGTCGGTGACGACGTTGGGGGCACTAATCTGCGGATACCGCGCGAAATCTGGCGCCTGGTGGACTATCTGCGCAACATGGGCATGCAGACGCCGCAGCTGTTCACCCAGCACCGAAGGCAGGTACAGGCGCACGAGCAGAATCTGCTTGAAATACGTGACTGGCTCGATACCTGGTCGACACACGATTTTCGTAAGTGGCATCTACAGCCAAGGACACACCACGATCGATATGATTGGTTTTGATTTTGGACTACCCCACGTTTCGTTGCTTTCAGCGGGAACGCCCCACACGGCAGCTGAAGTGTTACTGATGCTACTCGAGGCCCTCCCGGAACCGGTGGTGACAATCAGCGAACGAGAGTGCATCATCAACTCGGACAACTTTGACCGCTGCAAGGAGCTGTTACGGACGAAGCTGAAATCCGTCAACCGGTTGGTTTTCTTATACATCTGTCTCTTCCTGCAGGATTTACGCGTGGCGAACGCTTCCGTTCGAATTGAAGTGATAGGTAAGGGGTAGGTTGTTATCCAAGATTATTTTATCCTTAAAACGGTGCTTTTTGTCTCACCCCCCGTAGCCACCCTGTTCGGACGTATCTTTATCCGCAGTCAGCTCCCAGCAAAGCCGGAATTTAGTAATGGCATTTACGCGTACACGGAAGGTGAACGGGACCAGCGTAGGAGATTCATGCTGACGTGCCTCAACGGTAATCTGCGTGACTTTGCACGAAGCGAAATGAGCACGCACTGATCGGACAAAGCTTAGCGGGGTTTGCCATTGGTACGGAAGATGCTTTTCATAGGTTGCAAAAACACTTAAAATGTATGATTACCCAAACACTTAAAAAACACACACACACACACTCACCACTAGAAACCAGAGTGTTTCAATAAAATTTGGGAATTTTGGAAACACTGCTAGAAGCAATATTAGCGGTATACACTGACCCACACACACACACACACGTGTTGACATGTAAAACCCTTCCCAAAGCATACACCTGTGGCGGAAAAAATGATACAAAAAAAACAAATATTCAAGAAAACACCCGCCGCCATAGTATTCCTCATTGTTGTGTGATGATGATGTTGTATTACTAAAATTCTCTTATACGTTCATACGAAAAATGAAAATAAAAATAAATAAAGGAAAAGAACACATAAAAACCATCTCATAGTCATATCAATGAAAATTATTATCAAACCACCAAATAACGAGGGGGTCTTTAAGAATTATGCCAGAAGGAGTCGAATTTCAGATTAAGCTGTAAATTATGTGTTTGATGATTTTACTAAGTTATCTTCTTAGTTTGAATAATCGATACTGGGTTTAAGAAATCAAAATGATATTTTTTTAAGACACGGCAAATGAGAAAAGTTCATAATAATTAAAAGTTACAAATTACTGTGGATTGTTTTATTTCTAGTCCGAGTGTCGCACAAGAGGTTTACTTTCGCGGCCGACCCCCCGTTTTCTTGTTCGTGGTCGATTGTTTGTCCTTGTTTGTTTTATTCAACAGCAGCGGGTGCACGTCATCGATCGGGGCGTTATCGAGTGAAATTTCAAACTGGCTCGTTTTGCGCTTCTTCATCAGCGGTTCATTCTCCTTCATCGAGTCCTGATTGCCAAGGGATGCACCAGAGCCGAGTCCCGTCGCTCCACCAGAAGAGGCACCGGGCCCGGTGTTCCCGAAACCACCGCCGCCGAGGGTGTCGGCATTTTCCTGCGAACCCCATCCGTCCTCCGGATCCTCCACCTCCGGGGCCATCGGAAGAAACTGTAGCGCCGTCTCGTCCTCGTACTCTTCGTCCGAGCTGCAGAACGCGGCGATCGGTTCCGCCGATACCACGTCCACCTCGACCTCCTCGTCTTGCTTCGATTCCGCTGCCAGATCGACCGACTTGTCCTCGTCGGTGATGTCGAACTCGGACTCGCGTTCCTCGTACTCGACGTTTTCGTCCAGTTCCTTGAAATCGGGCGCAAAGGCGGACCAATTTTCTACCTGATTCTGGGCCCAGATCGACACCAGCCCCGAGCTGATGCTAGTGATGATGGGCCTCACCGGATGCCAGACGACATCGAGCAGTAGCTCACCCTTAGTGCCGTGCAGAATTTTCACCAGGTTACCGATCGACTTCTCCCAGATGTACAGCGCATGCTGGCGGGCACTTCCGGCGCATATATACTCGCCGTCGCCCGAGAAGCAACATTTTTTCCACGTCGTTCTGGTGACAAGAAAGGATTAGCGTGAATGGGTATTTGAAGTGATCACAGACGACTATAGACTTACTTGTTAACAAGATCCTGCAATTTTTGAATGGGTTCCGGTTCACCGTCCTTCCCGCACGTAACCACCTCCTTGGAATCGTACACTCGAATTACTCGATCCGAAGTATTCACTAGGAATGCCCTTAAAAATGCGCAAATGTGTTTGCAATTAAGCCATAAATCGATTGTCATTGAAATCAAACCAACTTACTCTCCACGGCGTGCGAACTCAATGCTTTTTACAGCGGTCACGCTAGAACTGCCCAGCACTATCTTAAAACTTGCCACGATTTCCAGCGTGTTTGCGTTCAGTACGAGTATCTTTCCCTTTGCGTTACCCGTGTATATGTGTTCCCCTCGACGATCGAACGCTGCGACGATGTTCAGGTCACCCTTCGGACGTGCAAGCGAAACAGTTAGTGCTGCAAGATGTTTATTTGAAGCTTGCAATACTTACATCATTGTCCAGCGGTAGACACTCGTGTTTACCTCCAACGTCGACCAAGATCGCCGCGTAGCGCATTGGACAGACGAGAAATTTATCATCATTCCGCGGATGGAACTGCACCTTGAGGATCGGTGATGGAAACCGGTACTTTTGCTCGCAGTCTCCACTAAGCACGTCCCAGATGCAGACGTTGTTGTCGGTGGAAGCAGATAGTAGCTTGTGGCCGTTCCGGGACCAACACAAACTGCACACCGGGTGGACGTGAGCGGAAATGATCTTGGCTATGCCGCGCGTCAGAAAGTCCCATATGACGACGCGCCCATCGTTGCAGCCTACCGCAAGCAGCGTGCCGTACTTATTGAATGCACACGTTACCGCCAACGAAATGCAATCGAGAGAGCCATCGAATTCTTCTGGGTAGTTTTGACCGAATGATTCTGTGGAGTTAATCGATAGATTTTTATTGACTTTCGAACATTTTGCTGCAAGCTAGTAATAATATACATACCAAGCAATTCTAGATTCATCGCTTCCTTACTCAGTTGGTCAGTTTATTCTCATCTAGAAGCAGAAAACACTTACGCTTTATAAACCGCTTTTGAAGCAAAACAAACAGAAGTGCTTCTTCTAAAACAAGCTGCTAGATTGGAAGTAAACAATCTAGTGTTGGCAGAATCGGGATTCGGAAGACTCGAAGATTCAATCCCTACACGGATTCCAAAGATTCGAACCAGATTTGATTAGTTTGGGACTCGATTTGATTCGGTTTTTACTAGATCCAAATCTATTTTAATTTGATTTCCATCTATCTATTTTTGATATGATAATCTATTTTTATTTGATGTGATTTTCCATTGAAGGTACACAATCGTTGGGAAGAACTGACAATTCGAACAGTCAATCTCACTTTTGAACTGGAAAAGTGAGATGCATGTGAGATGAGATGAGACATGTTGTTGGCGAGATGAATGTGAGTTTGAATTAAAATCATTTGTTGAAAATAAAAAAATAATAGCGAACTGTTGAGTGCAATACGCCACATTTTATTGATATGCCTTGCTCTAACGGTTGTATCCTGAACAGAACAAGTATTTAAAAGAAAAACAAATTAGGTCGTTCATTGACGATCGCATGGGGATCATATTTTATTGCTATATATATTGTAGAAACATAATTACAATAAACTCATTCTTAACTGCAATGTACTCCTGAGTCGTTTCACAAGGGGCGTTGCATTCAACTTGCTGACATTATGCAAGAGCAATTGCACGATCAAATCACGGCTTCTGATATAAAATAGCAAATCGCATATCAATACGAAACCTTCACCGGTGTAGAGTTCATTCGTCACCTGAATGGTGTTCAAATTGGCAACTATTTCCCCTGCGTTGGTCTCGAGAACATCCAAAAACAGGCTATTATTTCGCTGAGCCAAGCACAACAATGCGTTCAGAACCTCACGGTCTATCGATGGTTTGCACAGTAAGTTGGGCAACATTTTTAGCCAAAGCGTGAACAAATCTTGACCGTATTTCCGCCAGAGTGTGTCATTCCGTACGATAATGTCACAAAACAGAATCAGGATGCGGTTTCGAATCTCCTGGGGAAGCTTGACGGTTATATACGCTTCCAGCAGGGTTTTCAAAAGTGTCCGTGTCTCCTGGTTAACCGATAGGCAGTCGGTTTCCAGCAGCATGTAGCGCAGTACTTGCAGCAGTAAGTTGGTTACCTCTGCACCTCGAAACTTCCAGTTCAGCACGCAAGACTTCACGTACTCAACCACCTTGGTGTAGTTATCAACTTGTTTCTTTTCGCCCCGAAATTGCTCGTGCATGCAGCAGTAGAAGAAGCAAATGTTGAAATTGTGTCTGTAACAATTGTCGTCCACGGAGCGTTCCGAGGATAAGTTTGCATTCGATCCTCTAGATTGAGTTTTTCCTACACTAGTCTGATAGTAGGGAAATCCGACTAGGATGTGGTTGCAAAATTTGGCGCTATAAGCCTTGCGGAACCATCGCTTCATATCATCATTGTTCGTCTCTGCGCAGTACTGTCCCGTGAGCTCCCAAAGCTGCATGAAAATGTTGAGCAGTAGATCCAGCGTGGAGGCTGCCTCTCGTGACAATGCGTGCTCCTCAATGTAGTCTTTTCCGGAGCCCGACGGACGCACTTCTAACCACGATTCGAACAGGATCGGCATCAGCATTTCAATGTACATCTTTAACTTTCTTCCATCGTCAACGCGATCCTCAACCGAGAGACTCTTGTCTGGATCGGTTGCTTTGCGGAACAGAATATCCATTGGGCATGTGGCGAAAAGATGGCTTTTGTTGATGGGTACAAACATTGGCGCCTTCTCAACAAAAACATAATTCAACGGCTTGTGTTTGTACGGTGTGTACTCAGGGACCTTTGAGGCAAAGCTAGAAGGAAAAGATAACGGTTAACCTTAATTCGATCCGCCCGAAGTCAATACGATCTCTTACGGGTTTTCTTCGTCCACTTTGTTACCCTTAGCTTCTTCTGGGGTGTTTTGTACGGATTGCTTGCGCAGTTTGCTATCGATAAGAACCTTCAGCATACCGGTCAAACGCATCAACACTTTCATTCTCCACTGGGTACTGGTAGAATGTTTGTCCAGATTGATGGTCAGTGTACGACCCGGTTTTGAATCATTCTTCAGCTTGGAGATCATGTCCAAAAATTGAGGCAATATTTTGTCTCGATTGTCCAGGATCAGCTCGGGCAGGTATTGCAGCAGCACGTCGAGCAGCAACAGTGAATCTTCCTGGATATACGATTGAATGTGCGTCATTGCGCAGCGAAGAAATGATAGCAGAATATCGAAGAATGGCAGCAATCTCGTTTGTCCACTTGCGGCGAACACGCAGCCCAGCGTTTTGTAACAATCCTTCCGCACATCCCGTTCGACGTCTATAGCAAGGCTTGCAACGTCCTTAATAACTGAACTGAGCTGCTGCTGCAGTTCCGAGGGCATCTTGGTGATAATCTCCCGGATTCCACGCATTCCATCGCATTTGGAGGATGCATTATTTTGCTGCAGCTTCGCGAGACAGTCTTTTAAACTCAAATTTCTGTTCGACAAGACAGCAGCGTTCGATAGATTACGCTGCTTCAACTGATCCGGTATCACTATTTTGCGCACTTTAAAGTTGGTTTTGGTCACGTTTGCGCCTTTCGGGAGTTTGGCACCCTTTAGCTTTACTTTGGATTTCTCGGCCTTTTTGAATTTTCGCGAATTTCCCCCCATTTTACTGTTTTTGCCGACGCCTCCGGATTCCTAGAACAATTGGAATTAACACGTGCCGCGTGCGTTTGACAGCAATCTTTTTGGCCTGTCTGTCAGAAAGTCTGTCAGAATGTTATAAACAAACATCCTGGGGATCCTGGTGAAGTTGGGTGATTCTTGTTGTGAAACTAAAATTTATGTAAGTTTTTATATCAAATATCACTTATCTTCTGACCTGCGATTCCAAATTAGTTTGCTTTGCAGCATCAACATGGGCGGATGGGCATTGGAAATCGGGAAAATGGCCCTCTACATGACGTTCCCGGTCGCAATGTTCCATTGGTTCAACCAGCCGGAGTATTTTGAGAAATGGGTAACCGATACTCGGAGGCAGCTGTACCCGCCAGAAAACCCGGCGCACCGCGAAGAGATTCAAAAGTGCATTCGAAACGTGCGAGACAAGCATGATCAGGAACTTCTGAAGGCTCTGGAGGAGATCGAAAAGAAGGAACACAAATGAATCCGCTTGGTACGAATGCCTCTGCTGATATATGGCGGCTTCTTTATAGCATTGTGATGGGTTGTACATAACATTGGTTAAGTAGTAGAAAAGAAATATCTATAGATCAGGCAAATCGTTGCTTCTCTAAAACAGAAAGAAATCCATAAAATTAAAAACAATTAAAAAATGATACCATGCTGCCCCAGTGAAAAAATAGTGTTGATGGTTAAGGTACGTGAACTACCGAAGTAAGTTTGACAGTTCATTTCGATCTTTTCAAAACAATCGCACAGAATCACAACACGAGAACCTTTTCTGGTGCTCTAGAAAAGTGTTGTTTTTAGCGATTTCTTTACGTTTCACATAAAGTTTTTCGTCAAAAGTGGAACTTAATCACAAGTTACTATGGTGAGCCATTTTACTTCAGTTGCCAGATAACAAAGCCACACAATTGAAACACATTCACCCATCATAACCTCCAAAATGTTTTCGATCTGTTCCAGGGTAAGAAAAAGTTTATCGACAAGAAAAATGCTGTCACCTTTCGTTTGGTGAACCGTAGCCAGCAGGATCCTCTGTACGTAGATGAAAGGGCGCCGCAGAATGTGCTGCTTCCGCTGCGTATTCCCGAAAAGTATTCTAAATTGGCAGGTGGTCAATCAAGGCAAGAGCCTTCGGGATCGAAAGTGAGTTTACAATCGCTCCTCGTGCACAGCATGTCGAACTTTGCCAACATATAGGTATTTAAATAATATTTTCTTGTAGATTGATCCGGCCAAACGTAAAACAGAACAAGCAAAGTATGGCGTATTTTTCGACGATGACTACGACTACCTGCAGCATCTACGCGAACCTGGCCGGAACGAGGTGTTTTGGGAACCGATCGATTCGAAGACCACCAAGGAACAGCCAGGGGCGCAGAAGGTTAGCATTAAGCTGCCTAGCTCGGTGTTCGCATCCCAGTTCGAGGAAAAAGAAGGAATTATGAAAAAAGCTGCTAACGCACGCCCTGGACCTCGTCCGGACTGGGATCCGGATGTGGTGGCAGCTTTGGATGAAGACTTCGATTTCGAAAATCCCGAGAATGAGCTCGAGGACAACTTCATGGAACTCGCCATGCAGGAAGGTGGCGGAGGAGGGGATGAATTTTTAGACGAAGACGACGAACAGGATATCGATTCCGACGGTATGGATGACGACTATTTGGATGAGGAACGCGACGGCTTGGGACCGTTGGGAGACGAGTATGGACGGGAAGAAACCAAATCACGCTTCACGGAATATTCCATGTCCAGCAGTGTGATACGGCGCAACGAACAGCTAACGCTCCTCGATGATCGTTTCGAGAAGTTCTACGAACAGTACGATGATCCGGAAGTAGGTGCACTGGATTGTGAGGAAATCGAAGGACACGTCGAGGTGAACGACGATGTGCTGCTGCGGTGTGCGGAAGAGTTCAAGAGGGAAAATGAAGAAAATTTTGAGGTCGAGTTCGAAAAACGCTGGGTCAGAGAACGGTACGTAGATTATTTGGCCGAAAAATTACATGACGTATTGAAAATAATTATTTTGATTTTTACAATAGCCTTTTGGAACTGCAAGAAGAATCTTCGGGCGACGAGCAATTGGTTGAGATGGAGGTGGAAAATAGTGAGCAGAAAAAATGGGATTGTGAAAGTATTCTATCTACGTACAGCAACATTTACAATCACCCGAAATTGATAGAGGAACCGAAGCGTAATCGCAAAATTAAAATCAATTCCAAAACTGGCCTACCCGAAAACGTGCTTGGTTCGGAAGGGGGGAAATTGACGATGAAATCTCTGGCTAAACTCGAGCAAGGCGAAAGGTGTTGTAAACATTTTAAAAGATTCATAAATTTAGTTTTTTAAATTAACCCCGAAATTTATTTATTTGCAGTGCAAAGGCATCTGGTCCCAAATCACTATGCGATGGAAGTGTGATTTCTACCCTGAGTGTGCTCTCTCTAAGGCCAAAAGACGAAACACTCGAAGAAAAGCGTGAGCGCAAAAAGTTACTGAAAGAGTACCGCGCCGAACGTAGAATTGAACGCAAAGCAAACACACAGGCGTTCAAGGAGGAGAAGAAAATGCAGGAAAAGAGCAAGATCAACGCACACATGAACTCGGGCAAAACGATCGTTTGAGTTACGGTGTTGTGGAGTGGAGGAGTGAAATTTTCTCTGTATGTATAATTATACAATGTGCTTTGCGTACATAAATCTATAAACCACGTAACCACGTTTGAGTGTTAATGTTATTTGGCGGATAATCTCCATTTGATCCTGTTGGCCGAATAAATTTCTAATAGTCGATCCAGGTTTGCCTGTAAGTTAATTCTGACACGTCTATCAGGTTCCACACTTTTATCATCCCACTCTATGATTTATCATTCCTAAAGAGACATGGAATAAAAAGCTTATAAGTTAATTAACTGCTACATACTACGGTATTTTGACCATTTTGAATTGCCGAGAGAGATCAGTGTGCTATTCTCACCGTCTCGGCGACCGAGAATATGATCGCGATATGCTGTGACATTTTAGTACACGCGACGCATAATAAAAGTAAACAATCGCACGATCGTGGTGTACAGTGTTGTGCTCTTCAAACACACAGTATGTTTATGTTAGATTCAGAATTTTACAACAAAAAAAAAACTCTAACAAGTTTTATGATAGATAATCCAATCAATTAAATTCGTAAGTTGTATGAAAAGACTAAGTATTCGCCTGCTCCGAACAATAGTTTGTTTTCATTGGCTTGCTATGAGTCAACAACTCATTGAATACGGGTTGATATCAATGCGATTGATAACGGAAATGCGACAACGTGCTCCATGTTCCAAGAGCAGTAGAACAGTCTTACTTGAACAGCGAACTGTTAATGTTGGATTGACTGTACTCACTGTATCCACTGGACGTTGGATTGATTGTGAACACTTCAGCAAATCAAAATGGATCGATCGTGTCTTAAAATTCAAAACATTATGATCAACGGAAACCTCAGTGAGTTGGAGCAATTAGTGCGGAATGAAGACGACAACTCTTCTATTACTAACCTGACCCTAGCGTACGCAGAGCTGAAGCATCGAAACATCCCCCTAACTGCTGAAATAGTGCACTTTGTCGAGTACGAGCTAATAAAGGCAAGCTATCAAAATACCGCTTATCAGGTAGATGGAATAGCAAAGAATGACGAGTTGTCCAGCCGTACGGCAGATATGGTGAAATGCATTGATCTTATCGAAAAGCATCATAAGACGGGACTATATACCGATATCGATGAATCACTCGTTCATCGCCTGCGCCAGACTTATGCACATGTTTTCTTTTTAAAAACACACCATCGGAAGCTGCCCCTTTTGCAGCTACAGTTTTGCATCGGTGTGTTTTTGAAGCTCGTCACGGGAAAGCCCGTCAACGGGTTCGACATCTATGCATTCACCATTGATAAAGGTATTTATTATGTGAGTGAAATTGAGTTATCAATTTCATACAAAACGATACATTGTATAACCGTAAATTTGATGTTACTTTAACTTTACTTCCAGTACGTTTAATACGCTTTTTGATGTTGATCAGGGATGAACTGGTTAATTCACCTGCAGCGAAACTCACTTTCCAGCAGTACATAGAATGTGTGATTGAATGTTTAAAATCCCCGTCAAAGATGCCGGTGCGGGGAATTCCCAAACGAGTTCGGACATTCATAAGGGAAGACATTCGAAAAGATGAATCCATCCTATCTTGCGGTACCGACCTCAAGCCTGCTTTCGATCAGCTTTCCCCACAGCTGCAGACATGTTTGAAAGCTCACTATGAAAAAACGATCGAGTGGGATCGTCGCCGGAGGTCGAAAACAATGTTCAAAGAACTAAACGACACTTATTACACCATGAAGCAGCACTATTCGATCCTGAAGATACTAACGTACATCGACGGGTTGCAGGACGGCAGCGTTCCGTCGTCCCCGATCGTCCCCCACCCAGTGCCATCGTCGACTCGCATTCGCGCCATCAAGCGCACGCTCCAAGTAATTGGTGAAACGATCAAAAGTACGCGCGAAACGCCAAACATTACGGCCAAGTTGAATCGCGTGCTGCAGCTGATTACTTCCGACGTGTTAACCGAGCGCACTAAAGATCTGAGACAGTTCTTTAGCCACGGGTACCCCCTGTCCAAGTGGGAGCTGGAGCGAGATGACCGGGGACAACCAGATAAGCTTGCGACTGTATTTCAAAAAATCGAAACCAACCTTCGCGAAGCACGTCGTTGGTTCGTGTACACGCAGGCACAGCAAAATTTTCGAATTTATCGACAATATTTGGGCTATCTGCGAGGATTCACCTCGATCGAGGCTCTTCGGGACTACATAGCTTTCGTTGGAACGGAGTTTAAGGCAAGCCTGATCCAATCGTTCCTCCCCGAACAGCTGACCGAAGCAAAGCTGCTGATCGAATACTTACTGCGTGACTTCGTGGACCCACCATCGGATGAATCCGTTCGTGAAGAGCTTGAATACATTCTGCGCGAGCTAGAACTACGAATTGTGGCTATTCGCGTAGAAAATAACTCTCTCGGACGATCGGTGGATGAGTTTTTCTTTCTAGAAACCTACGCCCGCCAACCGACGGTCTGTCTTGATCGGGTGCGAGAAATCGTCGATTGGATTCTGGCCAGCACAGAGCTTGCCAACCGACACAAGCTCGTACAGAAGACGGATTTAATGTACGCCCGAGAGTTGATAGTTCGTTTGCAAACGGTCGAACAGGATGAAACGCGCCGGTATCTCTGGGGCAACGTGTGGGAGCGGTTAGCAAAGGAAAGCTTCCGTGGAATCGATGCCCTACTTGGTCGCACCGAACCCCGCATCGACGTGGCACTAGAGGAGACGGTGAGGACACTTCAGGCACTCGGTCTACCGTTGGAGCTAGAGGAATACGTTCAGTTTGCAAACCGAAGGCTGTCAAAAAGCTACTATCCGAATGTGTTCGTGCTGGACAACAAATACCGGGTGCTGAAGGAGCTTATCAAGGATCGACGGGCGCAAGTAAATACCCGGGCAGCTCTGGAGAAGCTAAAAGAAGCACGAAAAACCGATGAACAAGTGCTTCAGCAAATGTTTGACGACCTGCTGGACAGCATGGCGGAATTATTGAACCGTTCTGAACATATAAGCACAGGAAAACTATCCTCAAACGCGGATCATATTGCACTAGAATACTGCCTGTTGGAGGTCGCCGAAATACTCTGCAATGTAGGACTGTTTCGGGACAACATGGCAGATCTTGCAATAACCGCGGTACCGGTCGTTACGGGGCGAAATTTACGAAACTATTTGGCACACGATTTCCTTTCGTACGATGCGCTGACCAATTCGAGCAGGACGGTGGTTTTGAACGCGAAATATTTAGTCCAGAATCGGTTAAAGTTGTACAACGTGGTTTCTAGCAACTCGAAACATCCTTCCATTGGGGCTGACGAGAGCTATGGAATTCAGCAAATCTTTAACCAACAAACCAAATGGACAGAACAGCAGATAGATTTTCTTGATTTAATCAAACATTTTCACACGCACTCGCTGGCTCAAGTCATTGAACAGGCGGAAGAGAGAGATAACAGTGCAAATCTCCTACTGCTGAGACAAAGCTTTCTGGAGCAAGATGTACTATCGATCGCCATAGATGGAAATCCTACCCAATTTATCGAGCAAGTACTCAATTACGAGAATAGAAATGATAATTTTTTCCATCTCCTAATCAACTTTTTCAAGTGCGATCAACTTACCGAAAAGGTCAAAATGCTGATACAGTATCCGCACATGTTTTGCTTTCGATTGGCGCTCAAATATGGCCTACTAGATGTGATACGCAACGTTTATCAATCATGTAATGAGACTACTATGCAGCAAATTATCGATACCGAATTAAGTGCCATGTTCAATCGTCTTCCGAAAGAATTTATCTGCGAGCTGATGAATCTGTTGCCACCGGAGTGGTTTCTTGGTGCGGGTGATCATCTAGGGAACACGATCCTTCACTGGGCCGCATTGCGTGGGGACGAGGAGCTTCTTCGTTTTGTACTCGGCCGCCACCGGACGCTGGTAAATGAGAAGAATAAATTAGGCGATGTGCCGCTGCTGCTCGCATTACGTTACCATGACAACGCGATTGTGCAATTGCTACTCGACTACGGTGCTGATCCTTGCGTGAATGTGAAGATCATACAAACCATTGCTAGGCGTGACAATCGGGATTTGTTAAGTCGACTGCATAACCAGCGGAAAAGGTTCCACTTCTCGGACCCCACCGAAAGTCACCTGAATAATCCACTTCGAGATGCGTTGGAAGGAAACCACTACGAAATGTTCGTAATGCTTCATCGATCCTTTAGATATGGCATCCAGTGTCGAGAGCTGCTGCACCTAGCAGCCCGATTGAATCGAGTTGATGTTCTAAAGTACATGCTGACCGTTTTGGAAGCGGAGCGGGAACACGAAACGCTCATCGATCTCGTAAACGGGGACCACCATTTTACCCCACTGATGTTAGCATGTGGCAGCGGCAACTATGAAAGTGCCGAGATTCTTCTTCAGCACGGCGCAAACGGATTGTTTCGGAACGAGAACAACTACTGTCCGTGGCACTGTGCCGTTCACAGTGGGAACCGAAAAATCCTTACGCTCTTGCTGCCACTGCCGGGGTTAGATGTTAACCTACTGACCAGAGACAAGCGTTCGGCGTTGACCATTGCGATAGAGAACGAACAAAGTACGTCCCAAATTGTGACTCTGCTGCAGGCTGGGGTCATTATCCGGGCAGAAGATGTACTGCGAGCGTGTTTACTAGAAGATTTGGCCACACTCAAGCTGCTAATCGACCGAAGTCCGGAGTTTCTAGCGGCAAGAGACTTTTTGCAACGTACTCCACTCATCATAGCCGTTGTGATGAGAAACGAAGCGATGGTACAGTACTTACTGGACCGCGGGGCCAACATCGATGAAGTGAACAGCATGGGCATGAACAGCCTACACGTGGCAGTGCTCAATAATTTAACTCACATCTGTAGGAAGCTGCTGAGCGCAAATGTTAAAATTAACGCTGAAGATGATTGTGGACGGACGCCGTTGGTCATAGCACTGGAGAATGAACATCTTGCGGTCGCCGAAATGTTGGTACAGTGCGGGGCTTCCGTAGAAAGCGCTTACCGGTTCCGGTATCCGTTGCATCGTAATGCCACGTTATTGCATAAGTTCACGATTGAAAATCGTCCTTGGATGGTGGAGTATTTGATAAGTAAATTTAACTTTCCTTCAGACGTTACAGATGACGACGGAAAAACGGCATCCATGTACGAGAATGTAAGTTGAATTAACTGAGCGACAGTGTCTTGAATAAAATGTGATACATCATAACTGTGTTTTAGAAACCTACTAAGACATGATATATGTATTTTATATGTATTTATTTGTATAAAAAGAATACGTTTCTCTCATATCGGCGTTAAAATATGCTGGAATAAATGTAACACACATTATTTTTAAATCCCACTAACTACACTATGAGCTAATCGCAAAGGTGATGCGTTCGCTTCTTAGTCACCCGGCTCACCATCGGGGATGTAGCTCAGTGGTAGAGCGCTCGCTTCGCATGTGAGAAGTCCCGGGTTCAATCCCCGGCATCTCCAGAGTGTATAGATTTTTTTTTCCCAACCAACTGAATTTTCTCACAATCGATATAATGTTACCATGCTTACTAGAAAACTGTTGTGAAAAATTGGTAGAAAAACATGTTAAAAGCAATTCTTCCAATGTGGCCACATTTTATTGTAGTATAATGGACATGAGAAAAACTACGTCTTAATTATTTCAACATACTTGAAATGAATATTATATAGCATTGAGATGGTCATGTTAATATTTTTATAAATTCTCAGCTCTTACCCAAAAACATGAAGTAAAAAAGCAACAGTAACGAATCAAAATTATTTCAAATTATTACCAAGGTGTAAAACTGAAAAAAGAAGCTTGACCATCTAACCTTGGTCATAAGGTAAATATTTTGGTCGTTCAGTCAACGCTGCTGTCAGTTTAGTTCACAGAACTACTACAAAAAATCTTTTGCAGTTTGCTAATCAACATCCTTCGGCTGTTCAGGATGGCCAACAGTTTGGGCCTATTGCGAAATTCGCTCCACTCAGGAAAATATGTCCCAGTGAAGGTAAGAAACTGTTAATTATACTAGAACACTTTTGAGGTGCAATGCGATAGAGCTATTCTGGTGTTTGGAATGCTCTGGGAACACAAATTGATTATGAAATCTTTTTTTTCATTTACCGATGCGCCTAGGTATCGTCGCAGTGTAAACACACGGCCGCCAGTGCAACACAGCTGGAGAAAATCCGCGAACGACTGGAAAGTGGACCCAACTTTCAAGACTTTGTACAACACCCGGACTACAACAAAGATGACTGGTCGGCGTACGAGGGGAAGCTTCGGCGTGAAAAGGGTGAAAATGAGCGGCTCCGCTTGCCGCCGTGGCTAAAGACGAAGATTCCGATGGGCAAAAATTTCACACGTATCAAGGAGCAACTCCGGGAGCTGAAGTTAGCGACCGTGTGCGAAGAGGCAAAGTGCCCCAACATTGGTGAATGCTGGGGAGGCGGAGAGCATGGCACGCAAACTGCTACGATTATGGTGAGTGGAGGAACCTTGGGTGGGAAGGGAAAAAAACATTGATAAGACAGTCTGACGTTATCAATGAGTAGTGAAGGAATGAAAGTGAATCTGTTTTAAAATTCACCGGATGCTGTATACTAACCACTGTATTTGATTCTAGTTGATGGGCGACACCTGTACACGAGGCTGTCGTTTCTGCAGTGTGAAAACCGCTCGCATACCACCACCATTGGACCCAGCCGAACCAGTCAATACGGCGACCGCGATTGCATCTTGGGGACTGGATTACATTGTGCTCACATCGGTTGATCGTGACGATCTGCCGGACGGTGGCTCAAAGCACATTGCTGCGACAATTTCGGAGATTAAGGCAAGGTAGGACTGATTCCTAAGTTATTCCAGCTTTTTGGATTCAAAATTGACTTAATTTATAAGTTGATGCTTCAAAGGGTTATGAAAGCTTCCTTAATTTGTTTGCTTGCCTTCCTTTAGAAACCCTCGAATATTCGTAGAATGCCTTGCACCCGACTTCCGCGGGGACGTGGAGTGCATCCAGGCGGTGGCCATGTCTGGATTGGATGTGTACGCGCACAACATCGAAACAGTCGAGGCTCTAACACCCTTCGTGCGTGATCGGCGGGCTCGCTACCGGCAGAGTTTGGACTGTTTGGCGACGGTGAAAAAAATCAATCCGAATCTCATGACCAAGTCCTCCATCATGCTCGGACTGGGCGAGACTGACGAACAAGTTGAACAGACGCTAAAGGGTAAAATCGAACTGGAAACATGAGGCCAAAAGTGTTCGAGGGTCACTATAACGAACCATTGGTTTGATCGCTTCCCGTTTTAGATCTTCGCTCCGTTGGCGTCGACTGTCTTACGCTCGGCCAGTACATGCAACCGACCAAGAGGCACCTGAAGGTGATCGAGTACGTGACACCGGAAAAGTTCAAACACTGGGAAGAGCGTGGCAATGAGCTCGGGTTCCTCTACACGGCTAGCGGACCGCTTGTACGTAGTTCGTACAAGGCGGGTGAATTTTTCATCACCAGCATTCTGCGCAATCGGGCGGCGGCAGCGGAGGCAGAAAATACGACGAAACCATCCCACGAAGGGAAGCAAGAGGACAAGCGTTGAGCGACCTTTATCTAGGAGGCCATGCAACCGTTGGCTTTATTGTTTTCTTTATTGCTTCAAGCAAGAAACGTAATAAACGTTGATTAGTTTTTACCGACGGAAACAAGAAAGTGCATTGAGTTTGTGAATTCTAGTTCAGTGCTTGGATCGAATATTTTGCATATGTTTCGCTTGCTTGCTCCTACATTTAGCATAGTCTGGACCATCCCATCCAATGTTTGCATCGTATTAAATTCCTCACCTTTGATGGTGTTTCGTACCGAAATGCCGGAATGTTTTGGCACAATGTGCGCATGACTGCTCCACAAACACATGCGAACATGGTGCGTATGAAAGCACGCAGAAAATCGAACAAGTTGCCATCCGTCACGATCCACATCCTGCCAGTCGGTGGTCAGAAGAAATTGAACAACGCAAGCGAACGGTACGCTGACGACGGGACCCATCTCTTCCGCTGGACGACGACCAATCGTTGGGCGAAGGTGTCCAGCTGGAACACTGCTGTCTGGTCCGTGCAAAAGGAAAGGAAGGCAGGCCATTTTGGTGGCTCTTAGGAGACAGGTCCAGTGGAAAAAATTTAATGATTTAGATCGTAATGCCACTCTTGCTTCATCGTGCCCTCGGTCGTGTTCTCAACAAGTGAGAAAAATTTCAAGGACTCGCCAACTAAGACGGGGTGCTTTTATTAGTGACTGTCGTGTTTTTTTTTCGGGTGCGTGTCTTTCACTCTTCGTTTTTTGTTGACTTCCATCCTGCTGCGTGATTAGCTGTGATTTCTTTTTTCTTCCCCTGTCTTTCACCGTGCGTTCCATATGGTAGGATTTGAAGTCGCCCACAGTGCTTGGCCAGCGAACAGTTGGGTTTGTCGGAATTTCAATCGCAATTAGCCACGATGCCTAGTGCCAGAAGGATGATTCTGGGGCACGTCATGTCCGGACTGTGCTCCAAAATGAACCGCACCAAGCAGCTTCCGGCGGATCTCATGGAAACGCCACTGAATCGATGTTTAACTACGTTCGACATAACACTGCTAGGTAACTATATTTTTCATTGTTTTTGTGTGTATTTTTTGTTAACTTTTATCCCAAAAGATTATTACATCCATACTCCATATCCCATCACCTCACATGTAAGCAGGTGGCGAACAGTTTGTTTACTTGATTGTTAGTGTTTGTCTACTGTTGACTAGTTTCAAGTAGGAGCGTCGTTTAGTATTCTTCCTGTAGGTGGAGTTCATGCTTGCGTTCGTATGGTTTTATTTGGCACAGTATACCAACATCTGTTGGACATGGCCTCACCCATTTTCGTAAGGACCCTAACTAGCAGCTAACGACGTAGGTAAACATTGTAATTTAGCAACGCGAAGATTGATATGAAAATAAAATTGTTAACAGCTAGTAGAACACGGCCGCGAAAATGTCCTCTAGTGTCCCAAACATATGTTTACTAATTGATATCGTCAACTGTTAGAACGATGTGATTATCCTTTAGAATACAATTTTTAAACTATTTTTAAACTCTTCACCTATTTAAAAGGAAATAGTAAGAAGTGTTTCAATGAATAAGTTTAATAAGTAAAAGTGTTTCAACTAAAATTGACGATTTTATTATAATGGTTGATTTACAATATGTTTCCACCTGCATCGTATAGCTATGAATGATCTATTCCCCCATTTCAATAGGTATCGGTCATATGGTGGGTGCTGGTATCTACGTGCTCACCGGAACCGTGGCAAAGGAAATGGCTGGGCCCGCCATCGTACTCTCGTTCACCCTGGCTGGCATTGTGTCACTCCTTGCCGCTCTGTGCTATGCGGAGTTTGGAACCCGCGTTCCCAAGGCCGGCTCGGCGTACGTCTACACCTACGTTTCAATCGGTGAGTTTTGGGCGTTTGTCATAGGCTGGAACATCATCCTGGAGCACATGCTCGGGGCGGCCTCGGTGGCCCGAGCATGGAGTGGCTACGTCGATTCGATGCTTGGCAACGTGGTCGCCAACCTAACGATGGAGGTGACGGGCGAAATGCACGAGAAGTTGCTGGCAAAGTATCCGGACTTTCTTGCCTTCTTCGTGTGCCTGAGCTACGCGGTTGCGCTGGCCGCCGGCGTCAAGGCGACGGCCATGATCAACAGCATCCTGACAACGGTGAACGTGGCCGTGATGACGCTGGTCGTGGTGCTGGGTTTCTGGTACGCTTCGATCGACAACTGGTCGCTGCCGAATCAGGGATTCATCCCCCATGGGTACGGTGGTGTGCTGGCGGGAGCTGCCACTTGTTTCTACGCCTTTGTGGGCTTTGACAGCATTGCCACGTCCGGGGAGGAGGCCAAAAATCCAAGCGTCTCAATTCCACTCGCCACCATACTGTCGTTGTGCGTGGTTACGGTCGGCTACGTTCTGGTATCGGCAGCATTAACGCTGATGATTCCATACAATGAGATAAATCCGGCCGCAGCCCTTCCGGATGCGTTCGGAACGCGTGGCATCACCTGGGCGAAGTACGCCATCTCAACGGGGGCCATCTGTGGAATGACAACGACCTTGCTCGGATCTTTGTTCGCCTTACCTCGTTGCCTCTACGCCATGGCTAGCGATGGGCTGCTGTTTTCCTGCTTCGGCAAGGTAAACACCAAGACGCAGGTGCCACTGCTAAATCTGGCCTTGTCGGGACTGTGCAGTGCACTGCTGGCGTTGCTCTTCGATTTGGAAAAATTGGTCGAGTTCATGTCGATCGGAACGCTGCTTGCGTACACCATAGTTTCAGCGAGCGTCATCGTACTCCGGTACCGGCCGATTTCGGTCGAGGAAACGGTTCATCTTGCACCGGACACTCCCGGGACGGACGAGGAAGATGGCGGCCCGGTGGGAAGCGACACCCTGGCTGCCCCAGCGTCAAGTGGTGGTGGAATTGACTCGTCTTCCCAGTCCAGCACGATCGATCCATCGTCGCCGACAAGTGAAATGATCGAAATCGCACTCGCCGGGCGACTGCGACCTCAGTTCCGCTGGCTGGAACCGGTATTGGGACGCTGTGAGCCGGGTGTGGCCTGTTCCGGTGCGGTACTTATGTTCTGCGTGCTCAGTGTGGCCATCTGCTTCCAGCTTACGAGTTCTTGGGACGAGCTGTACAACGGTACCTGGTGGGCGCTGGGACTTTACGGATTCCTACTATTCTGTCTTGTGGCCTGTAAGTAGCATGTGCGGCTCCCACCGCTTTGCTGTCAGAGATGTACCAAAGTTATACCATTTTCTAACGCCCTACTTATCCGCATAGGTGTGGTAGTTATATCAGCTCATCATCAAAATACCCGCGGACTACAGTTTAAGGTCCCGTTCGTGCCGTACATTCCAGCGCTAAGCATTTTCTGCAACATCGAGCTCATGGTACACCTCAGCTTTTTGACCTGGCTGCGGTTCTTCATTTGGCTGTCCATCGGAATGCTCGTGTACTTCCTGTACGGTATTCACAACAGCAAGGAAGGCGAACTCGGTACGTCGTACTCGATGCTGATGTCCACGAACGAGGCGATTCGGGGCTGGGGATCGACCAGCACGGCGCTTGGAGGTGGCACAAAGGTAACCGTCACGAAGATCATCAAGGGGAGAATAAGCCGCAAAACGGCCGGTGACAAGCAGGCGATCGTCGACGACGACGATGATGACGATTCTTAAATGGAGTCACGATAAACCAAAACGGTTAGGACCACTGTTCCATTTAAGTGAACCGTATCAGTTGAGTTTTACTATGATAGAAGAACGATGTTTTATCAAGACATTCCGTTAGACTTTAACAGGACGCTTGGTAGTCACACTTGTCTTAAGTACATTACATTCATGGTAGACTTAATTCGATGAGCTTTTCTCAAAGAAGAATTTGGTAAACTTTACGATAGACATATTTGTTAGGCAGACCTTTTACTTGAACATTTTCAAACAACTATAAAACAACACTTAGTCGTATTTCAAAGGGACTAATACTGTCTAAGCTACTTGCAAACTAATAACAGATGCAAAATGTGTTAACAATTTTGTACGATGCTATCTACCAAAGAAACGATTGCCATTACCTCTCGGGCAAAGAAACAAAACGCACCTGTCATATTACTTTGTAATTAATGTTTTTGCTAAGGACAAACATTATGTTGATGGTGTACGTAAATGATGATTTATGTTTATTAAAAAATAACGAAATTTCATTAAACACAGTATTAGATATCATGCTACTAACAATTGCCTTAGAAAAATTAATGTCTCCGCATGAAGCTAGCGTTTCTGTCCTTTTTAAGTGAACATTGTAGTCTACAGCTGGGGTAAAATATGTGTACGCTTTGAAAGGACCCGTTTAGTAAGATAACTATCCTAATATATCTGAATAATTTGCGAAAGTGTTGCTAGTTTAAATAATTGTTATGTTGTGATACACGAAAATATGCCTAACCCTACCATTTCCGAGCTACTACTTTATCCTTCCAAGGACTGTTAATATCTATACATTTTTTAAAGAAAATAAGTCACACAACAAATATCAAGTCCAGTATTTTATGGATTGTTTGGTACGTCCGATACAGTCGTGGCAAGCGAGCCACTGTTCAACCACCGACCTTAGACGCTCTAAGCACTATACAGTATGAGGAAACACTTTTAAAACGGGTAACTTACGTCACTAACAGGCACCTAATTTTCCTCTACCGTTGCTTTGCTGTGTAAATCATACAAAGCAAAGATTTTTTTATTGAAGACCTTCCCATTAGTTTTTCTCGCAAAGCGATACCTTTCGTAGTTTATAAGCCGCAAACAATATACATACATTCAAATTGGTAACCGAATAGTGAATCAAGCCGTAAACGGCCGCTGTATATTACAAAAAAGTATAGTAGAATTTAATGCACGGTCAATAAAAGAGTACATATTCATATTGCAAAACTACTGAAAACACGAAGAGATAGATCACCACGCATCGTGTTTAGATAATTGTCCGTATCCGGTACTTGTTACAGATTACAGTAATAACTATACTTATCTCGTAACTCAAACTAAACATGGCACACGAAAGCAGACTAGCAAAGCATAGCAGACAAACTGGCTAAGTAAACGAATGGTTATTATCAGAAAAGGTGTCGCGCAAACATCCATTAAAACACACAAGATAGCTCCAAGCATAATCGGACTACCAGAGTACACTAGATCAATTAGTAGTTTACAACTACGCCACAAGTTTCTATCAGTTCTACAAGGTTTTTTATCTACACCTACTGATTGCGATGTGTGTGTTCAATACATGCTTCGAATATATTACGAACATAAATGCAAAATTACGACATAAATAACCATTAAAATGCAAGCTACCATGAACCCATCAAATAAGAACAATAAAATATATACACATGTAACGAATTTAATGACTATATTTATTCTGTTCCGAATTATTTTCATGCCGAAAAGTCGTTAAGCACGTTCAAATATTTCAGATGCCACGTGTCGTGAAAAGTACTATGAACAGACATACATGGGAAGAATTGGACTATACCCTATAAATAGCGTAGCCTTCGATTTTGTTGTGGTCCTGAAAACGTAAACAAACAAGACGATTTGCTGTTGCGCACCAGTTGTTATTGACATGTTTTTATTTCTTATCACTCAGAAGGTCTTTAAGTCGTGCAGCTCTCTGCTTTTTCATTGAAAAAACTGTGCGTTTCATAAACATTCACCACAAAATGCTAGCCGGCGGACACGGTGATCCAAATCCGAACGCTTCCTGGCTCGATTCGCGGGGTTTGTGGCTAGCGTACGTGCTGGGTATGGTTAGTTTTCACATTATCCTGTTGGCGATACCGTTCCTGCAGATTCCTTACGCCTGGACGATTACGAATGTCTCGCACAATTTGGTGAGTGATAGAAACGGCAGATTGTAAGGTTCCAAGTACGATGAACTAACGATTACGTTTTAATTTTAGGCACACTTGTACTTTTTACATTCCATCAAAGGGGCACCGTGGATGAGCATCGAGTGCGGCGAAAACCGGAAGTACACCCATTGGGAGCAAATCGACTACGGAGAACAATTTACGACGACCAAAAAGTTCCTTACCGCCGCACCCATTGTGCTGTTCGTATAGTCGATGGAAAATTGCACCGTATTTTAAGTTTACTAACGCTCAACTCCTTCTGTTGTAGCTTTCTTCTGACGTGCCTCTACACACGCAACGATGTGGATCATTTCATAGTCAACTTTATCTCACTGGTTACGGTGCTTGTTCCGAAACTACCGCAATTTCATGGCGTACGATTGTTCGGCATCAACAAATATTGAAATGACTTCACACCTACGAGATGATAAGAATGAAAACTCTTTCTAGAAGAAAACTCAAATAAGAAATAGGTGGAGAATTGAACTCATGCTTGAATGTAACCTTCAGACTTAAAACAACTGGTTATTCTCGTTTTTGATCTTTGTCCATTGTAAAGTGTATGGCATAACTATTTTGTATTTAATGAATAGCACTGCAAAAGTGGTAATCACGTGAAATGGATTTGAATATCTTAGAATAAACGGGCATGGCTCGTTAGATTAAGTGATAGCATGAGTGTTTATATTTAACTGTACGAATTTTATGAGTGTATTGTGTACTGTAATAAACGTGACGACCATAATATTTTCTCGGATCTTTATTCGAGTGTTTCCTCTAAAATCATAGTTTGGGTTTCGACACAGGCCAAATTTCATCCCATGTTTCACACGAAAAATATGTTATAAATTGCTTTGCTTTGAAAATAGCATGATTTGTTTTTAACGGCATAATGTTGGAAAAACTTTCTTTGAAATGATAGAATTTTTTTTTAGTTTAAAATAGTTTATTTGTGCTTAAGTTCTTCCATCCATTCCATTTAGAAAGTAGAATTATATAAATTAGATTATTCAATGCTAATTAGTTTCTAGTATAAATTTCAAATAGAGTTGGTATGTTCTGATTCTATAAGTTAAACATGCAATGATGCTTAAGTTTTTTGAGAAAATTACTGGATTTTGTTGAAGGTAGTTATCGCCTAACTTATCGGATTGTTGTAGTAAAATATCCAGCTAATAAAAGTTCCTGTTTCCATGACGTTCAAAATCGAAAATAATATTCTCGCTCATACGGATACTTTATTTTGCTGCCATAATAATCAACCCGCTTTTCTCTCTGCTTGGTACACTCTTCTCTAACTACTTTCCAGTACGCCCAGAGCATTTTCTCTCTCAAAATACTCGCAGCATGGCATTACAAAGGTTACATATGGGCAAATTTGAATGCAAAAAATGATCATGTCAGTTCAGTTCTCAAACTTCAGCTTAATAAAGTTTTTTGAAAACTATGTCAAACCACCTCTGGAAACTTTTTGAACAGTTTGCGTCTAAGAACCGCCCTCCTTGGGAAAGGCTTGCCGGATGGAAATCTCCGTAACTTTTCCACACATTTTTGTAATGACATTGAACGGAAAAACGTCGCCACGGAGGTTCGTTGACCCCGGTATCAACGGCCCCGTGGGAAAGGGCAGTAACATTATGGGTGGTATGCGCACGCACACAGCCGCAGTCCTCCACCCACTCCTCAATAACTACACCATGCGTCGATTAGACTGGACCATCTCGAACGCACAGAAGGACTGGAAGAAATGGCCAAAAGATTTCCACAACGAGCATACCACCACTAGGAAATATGGTTGTATGTGTGCGGATAAGGGTACGCGGGCAGAGAGACGCTGGAGGAGAGAGGTTTGTTGAGGTAGGAAGGATCGACATGCGTTTTACTAAGCAGGTCGTTGAATTCGACCTGCAAGTTGGTGGGTTTGTGCGGTGGGCGAGAAAAAAACCAGGTTAGTGTGGAGAAGGACGTTTATCTGTTAGTCTGTCGTCAGCCAGACAGACGCGAGCGAGGCGGCATCCCGAAAAGAAGCAGAGTACGACACAGGCATGAGGTTGGCGTACCAACAAGGATTAAAAAAAGTGTGGTTGCCCCTTGGCGTCGTTCAGTGAGGTGTCGAAAGCAAGTATCCTGGAAATTCATCGTTTCTATTTGCTGATGTACATTGCTACATTGGGGATACGTTTTTCAATACTACAAACAATGTAGCTATAGCATATACGTTGTTCTATCTTCTCTATTTGCATAACAACACTACCTATCTTTCGATTATATTTACCACTCTTCCATGAATTGTTTTGAAATTTAAATGGAGTGATCAGGCACTATTCCCAATTTTTAAGTTATTTTCTTCTCTAATCGATACTCTTTCCACCTTATAATAGGGAATTTGGAACTAAAAACATTTTTATTTTATAAATTTCTTTAAATGGTAGCCAAATGGTCCACACATTGTACACATTTGTTACTTTTACGTTCAAAGTTGTGTAAAAGTCCATTGTGTATGTTGAAAGCCCCAAAATAAAGCCATTGGACGATAATGTTTTTTAAGTCAAGGTTTTAAGTTATGCTTAAACCAACTGATACAAGTTGATTGAGTTATGCATCGGATTAATTTGTAAAAAAGTCAAATGTAAAAGTCCATTTCCGCCAACAACTGGAAAAGGCCTGACTACACGAGCCTATCCGCAGTGCACGTTTGCTTCCGTTCCGATGCAACAGTGATTTCAAATGGCGCTACAATCCGTCGGTCTCACCAACGGAGAATTTGCGGAGAACCAGAGAATGAGCATGCAGGATTTCTTGGAGACAACGGAATCGTTTTCTAGCAGCATGCAGCAGCAGAAAAGTGGAATTTTCTCATCGACCACAGTATGCTGTGAGTCGGTATAGCGAGTGTACGGTTTCGACGGTTTCTTGCGTTACCAAGAAGGCAGTGCCCCAGAGTGCTAGGCCGTTTGGTGCTGGTATCCTGCGTGTGCATGCAGTGGAAAAAGTGGCTCGGAAAACGGGGAACCAGTGGGATCGATTCGATGCGCTCGTAAAGCGACCAGCATCGCTACACGATAGAGTGAAAAGCCTTCCACCTTGACCCCAAGGGTGGAGGCGCTGCTTGGTTATCCGTGCGGGCAACGATGTGGGTCCAAACACACTCTGCAAGCAGCTGCATGTGCATTGGTGTTTAGTGGAGCAAGCCTTACGGTCGCCAATAAAAGCGCTGTTTCTTCTGGCATCTGGCTAGCAGCGAAGGAAAAGTTCGGTGTCGAACTGATCGAAGGAGGAGTTCAAAGGGTATTCTGGCATCGAGACATCTGCTGTGTGCGCTTCTACGAAAGGCTTATCCTTGCAGCTCTGGTGGTAAATGGTTTTTATTGAACCGTATTTCGGCATTGTGTATTCGATTAGTTGAAGAAAATCCAGTTCCCGTGCATGTAGGGTTATGAAATTGTGTCCCTCGAAAAAAGTTTCTTTCTTTTTCCCGTTTTCCGTCGATAATGAATTTTTCCTTATTTTTTTCAGTTTTCCTCACACTTTGCTCTCGTTGGCACTTTTCTTTGCTCGCTCCAGAGAACTTGAACAGACATTTTGCTCTCGTGCTCTTGCATCCAGTTGTCTTTGTTACTCGCAACATAAATTCCTGCGTGCTGTGTGTTGCACTCGCAAAATGCTGTCAGTTTTTAGTAGATCCTGCATGAGGCTCTCTATGTTAGTGGACATGTAGTGCGACGCCGTTTTTTTTTATGTCAACCGTGTTAGATGGAAATGAAAACATATGTGAAGTTATATAGTGCTACATTGTGCTGTGTGCCAATCCATCGTGAAGAGTACCGAGAGGATGGTGGCCTGGTTTTTGTTTTGTTCTGACTAAATGCTAAATTATCGTGTACTATCGCCGTTGGTAAGGTGAAGGGCTAAACTAATTATAGTGAAATTAGTCGATTAAATAATTTTTATAAATGCAGAATAGTTTGTTGAAATTCATCCAATGTCGAAACATACAAACCCTGGATTATGCTCTCCGGAGTCTTGAAAATGTGTAGTTAGTGTCCAAAAATATGTTTCATCGATCGAAATGTGTAAAGCAACGAGAATAATAATGATTTTCTATGTGCAAAGTCATAAACTGCCGCACAAACTGATGCTGTTAAAACGGTTGGAAGGCATAATTTTAAGGCACAGTTTTTAAATTGTAACAAAGTTACATACAATTATGTTTTTTCTCTCCATAAAGTCACCAAAGCCATCCGGCGGCCCTGGTTAACTTTTTCCGAACGTTAACCTCTAATTGATCATGTACCAATCTCCTGTTACCCTTAATAATTATCAAATGAAGTGACCTAGCGAGGCTCCGTTAGGTCGATGGAGACACCTGGTAGCTCTTGATAGAAGTCACTCTAAATTTATTCGATTTTTCCCACATCAGAGCCCCAACGAAGTATGAGTTGATATCATATGGTCAATAATTATTTGAAAAATAGTAGTACAACGAACTCGTCCTTGTAGGGGAGCAATGGAGAATAGTTGGACTCTCTTGCTAGCCCACCCCATGGGGGACAATGATGACGAGAGCGTTTGTTTGAACATCGCGAGAGTTTGCTATTTTAGGTTTTAAGCGAAACGAACCTGCACCACGCGTTCCTTCACGTACTACCACATTCAAGCCATATGATATCATGTTGGAGTGTACAACGGGGAAAACGGCATGCGGCGCATATGCTGTAGCACATATGATGCGACATCTGATTGCTTCACTCCACGGCGCACGGCAGGGCGAAAGAGCGAGGAAATGTCCAGTGTCCTACACATAAACACACGTATATGAGAGCTTGATCCTTAAACGTGTAACAAAGAAACTAACTGAGAAATTGAACAGGATCAATCAGGAGAGCGCCAGATAAAATTCTCTCGCCCGCAAAAGATCTCGCTCTTTTGCCGTTTGACAGTAGTGACTTTTCTTCAGACTGCCTGTCAGTCGGAGTAGCTATCGGTCAGAGCGGACGTAATGCAAATTTGTGTCGAACGGAAGGAAAAGTTGGTTCGCCCCCAGAAAAGGTTGGTTTTGCGTGGTTTATATTAACATTCTGTGTACGCTTCTGTCCGTAGGAAAACGACATTGCTGATCTAGCTGTGCTTCAGCTCGGTGGATCGTGGCGTTGTCGTAGGCTGGTGTAGAGAAGTTCGTCTCGTCGAAGGGCGAGAAAGAAGGGAGAGGCGAGTCGAAACAGAGTGAGGCGATTGGATAGCCGTCGATACAGGTGGGGGAAGTGTAAGACCGGGAAAATCGAAGTAGCAACAGCAGCAGCAGCGGCGGCAGCAGCAGATTCAGCTGATCACCACAAACGGTACGTTTGGATGGGGTAGTGCAACTTTTGAGGATGGGAAAAGTTTGGAAGAAAAGTGTAACACCCTTTGGGTACGTTTTCGATGGTGGCTAAAAGTGAAAATGGTGTAGTGACTGATGCGATGGAAAGAGAAAATGAATGCGAGAAGAATCGAGGGAGCGAAAGAGCGAGAAACAAAGCAAGAACGAAGGGAACGAAACAGGCGGCAAGAATTGCAGTCTCGTTCAGTGTATCGTAATGTGCGTTCGCTCCGATGCGTGCTGAAAGTGTTAATGTGTGCGTAGCAAAGGTCCTTTCGTAATTGGAAACATTTAGTTTGTCCAACATAAATTTTGAAATTAGTTTACAGACTGTGTGGTGAAACGTTAGAATACAATTAGTATTTTATACAGAATAATTGGAAACTGTACTTAAACATTACCCAAAATTTTAATCAATATTGAGGTATGCTTGTAGCTTTATAACAACTGTTTTAGCAAGCAATATTTGTCCCTTTTAATTCAGCTGTGCATTTGCCTTCGAAAATTTTACGAAAAAGTATGTAAGCGTCTGTCAAGTGAAGCTGCCTGTCATCTAGTTGTGGACCAGCACAGATGTTTGCACGGATGTACAACCCCCTTAAGTCTACATTCGGTCACGAAGGTGACTGTCGCTATGCGCACAGCAGGCTGTGTGGTGTAATGCAATGCTAAACCAAGCAAAGGCATCCGTTCTGCTGCCGTGGAAAGTGTAAAGTTTAGACAGGACTTCGACACAGTCAGCAGTCGTTACGAAAGCAGCATCAGCAAATTTGTGTCAAGCAGCAGCAAAGCAAGCAGGCTGAAGGTGTATGCGTGTGGCGCCGTGCTGAACGCCACGGGCTGTTTTCCGAAACGGTGGGTTTATTTGCTACGGTTACGTTCAGTAAGCGGAATCGGAATTCTCTAGCGCCGCTTCAGTGATTTACAGCGTTTAACTAACGACCGGCGAGTGCTGTTCAACTGGGTAATAATCAAATCGGTTTTGAAATAGTGCAAAAAAGTGGTTCACCCCTAGACAGCAAAGGTGCAAACACCATTTTCGGCAGGAAATTGTGCATAGAAACATGATTGCGGTATTGGAAGTGAAGCATCTTTCAACGACCTCAATGATCCCGTTGGGTATAAGGGCTCGTCTCCACTAGACCAAATTCGTCTGTGTAATTGTTCTAGTGTTGTGCAGTACTTGTAGATAAAATGTCGTGGATGGTTAACAATGACTGTCTCGCATGACAAGTGGATCGATCTAATGCCATCTAATGGCTAAAACTAGCGCATAACAAATAGCCCTATGCTCGTGAACATGAAGTGTCACCCGGCCCAGCAGAGAGAAAAGACACATCATCAGCAGTGGGTAATGAAAGACAAAAACGAAAGGCGTTTATTTGCATTGCAATCGATGTTATATCGGATAATATCGCAAGAAGTAAGAACAAAGCCAATTTATTGTGCTCAGGATACGTTTGTTTGCAATACGCGCCTAGCATAAGCACCGAAAGGAAAGTAAAACCATTCCGTTGGAAAAGAGGGCCCACTTGCATGGTGGTTGTTGTTGTTGGTCGGTTAGCCCAGGTGAAAAAAGAAGGTGCCGTGTGTACGACCCGCTGTAGGAACGCGGCTGGCGATGTCTACGTGTGGGTTTTCTATCGCGAGAATCAACTTTGAGGATTGAATAGAAAAAAGTCGCGGACTGTAAAGAGCGATCGGGAGTTGCCCTAGAAGAGCGCGGTTTCTATTCATTGCCATGTATAGATGAAGTAGCAACGCAACGGCAATCTCTGTGCGCGCAGGGCACCATTCCACTTCGTGCCACCCTCGTGAATGTGTCGGACAGTTCGAAGTTCAGTAATGCTTAATTACTGTCACATTTAACCCCTGGTGCCAAAACGAGGTGGCATTGGATGGAACGAGTTTGGTTCCTTCGAAAAACGTCCGGAGCACTGCGAACACTGAACGGATTTTGGTTGGTTGCTGATGTTGCTATTTTCTTTTCTTTATTTTTCATGTAATGCCTCCTCCGATGATTGTTTGGACGAATATCACGGTGCTGCATGATGGGCTGCTGGACGCGAAAAATGGATCGTTGGATGCAAACAATTGATAATGGAAAATCGTTTAATCTTCCCGTGCGAATGCTGACGGATTCCGCTGTGCAATGAACCACACTTCATCCACGAACATGTTGCCCGAATTCGGTGTGGCATCACCGGGAACTATATACGGTTCAATCACGATCGTAAACAGATTACGGATTTGTCGCATGTTACCGGTTAACCCGCACGACGCACGAGCCCTAATCTGAACCGTGGATGTTACAGAAAGGTGGACGATCGACCAATGATTGCGAGTCCGATAGATGACCAATAGCGTCCCCGTGGTTGGATCGTATGCTGCAGGAGACGACGGGTAACAGAGAAAGGCCCGACTGTGGCCCGTGAAGGGGAGCGATATTTTGGATGCTGTAATTGTGGTGGAAGCGGTCTGCGTCGGTGGTGGTCGGTGAATGAGGAGGAGGAGCTGCACGATTGAAGACGAGGTTGAAGTGATAATTTTCACGCCGATTAAACGGTTCACAGTGTAGGGACAGAAAATTGCAAAAGAACAACATTGCGCACCTCAGAACGGGGGTCGCGAAATAGAAGAGGTAGACAATACAACGACAGAGAAACTCCTAACATACTGTCGTTGGCAGCATTCAACCCTGCGGTAGGTGGCTGCCAGCGGTAAGCGACGTGAGAGTGGTCGCGGTCGTAGCGGTAGTAGTACCAAATAAGGGCTACTACTAGCGTACAGGGGCCCTTAACCCCCTGTCACCCCTTTTCTGTCTCCCCGGTTCAAAGCGGCTTAGAAAATAAACTTTAATCTGACTCTCGGTTGGTTCGGTGGCACCTCGGAAATGTCCGACACTGGTAGTGGACACGACGGAGGCGCCCAGAAGGACTATTCACAAAAGATGGACGGCGGAGGTGGGCTCGGCGGGGGCGGCGGTGGGCTCGGTGGTGGCGGTGGGGATTTCGATTCCGGCCAGCAAAGCAACCAGACGGAGCAGGAGCTCGCGACGAAGATGCTGCAGATCCAGTCGAAGCGATTCTACCTGGACGTAAAGCAGAATCGCCGTGGGCGCTTCATCAAGGTAGCGGAAATCGGGGCGGATGGGCGGCGCAGTCAAATTTTCCTGGCGCTTTCGACCGCGGCCGAATTCCGTGACCACCTGTCGACCTTCAGCGACTACTACGCATCGCTCGGCCCGCCTAATCCGGACAATGTGCCCGAGGATGGCAAGCTGAAGTCGGAGATGATGATCAAAGACAACCGACGGTACTACCTTGACCTGAAGGAGAACGTGCGGGGCCGGTTTCTGCGCGTCTCCCAGACGATCACGCGTGGTGGACCACGTTCGCAGATCGCCATCCCGGCGCAGGGGATGATCGAGTTCCGCGACGCGCTGACGGATCTGCTCGAGGAGTTCGGGACGAACGACGGTGGCTACAAGGGTGAGCTGCCGGAGGGGCGCCACATGCGGGTCGACAACAAGAACTTCTACTTCGACATCGGCCAGAACAGCCGGGGTATTTACATGCGGGTGTCGGAGGTGAAGAGTAACTTCCGCACGGCGATCACGGTGCCGGAAAAGTGCTGGTCACGGTTCCGCGACATCCTCACCGATTACTGTGACAAAATGAAGAAAACGTCCGAGTCAACAACATCTTCAATCACTGCCGATAATAATTTACAGAAGCAAACATCAAATAATATGTAAAATTTCGAATTAAACTACAAACAACCGCAAAGCCACACACACACACACACACACACAAAACAAAACCCAACAAACAACAAACTTAGTACACCACAATTAGAAGATGGAGGATAAAAAGCAAAAATGTGGGTAATATAATTAATAATGGATAAAATAATAATAATGATTATAATAAAGATAACAAATAGAAGAGGAACTGGAAGCATACCATGCCAGATGAATCGAAAGTCGAAGACAAGAAATGAAATGAAAAATGCATGATGCAACCTTGCAGAAATTAATAAAAAATGAAAATAATAACAACAACATTGAAAAGGACAGCACGATCAAATCGACAAATCCAGTGACATTCTTGTAGGCAAATGAATTGGTTCGTTGAAAATATGAAGTTTTACCCGAGCAAATGGTGGTGGGGGGGGTTTTGGAAAATGTTGAAGCAGGCAGAAAAGGAAGTAAATGGCAGCACGAGCCTCTAGCACAGGCATATAACCGATAGCAAGATGAAATTAAAACAGCCAGGATTAACAAAAAGGAAGCGAGTTACACAATAGATACGAGTGGAGAGCATCGGGCGATAGAAATGCAACTCAGTGGCAAGTGGAGAATAAAACCACAATGTAATTTTTTTTTTTCGTTCCCAAGTTAATTTCGTTGTCTTGTTCATAGGCTTTTCTAATAAGGTTGTTTAATTTGTGTGTCTCTGTTACTACTTTGTTTAGTTGTTTCCGTATTGTTTACTTATTTTCCGTGTTATTTTTGTTTTGTAGGAAAAAAATAGGGGAACCAGCTGGGGGAAAACTAGAAGAAATCCCTTTATGCTGTTTGGAAAACGGGCATATGCGTTTGATTCACTTTCAAGCATAACTTACCTGTTCTTCAAATGCTTGTTGAAACTCAGTCGTGTTGGACATCCGGGACAGTTTAGACGCGAAACAGATCAGCATACGACTCAGACCAGAAACGGGGCGATAATTGCGCTAGGCGGGCTTGTTCGCTGTATAAAATAATAATTTTGAATCATATAGAGCAAGATGGGATGAAACCGTTTTAAAAATGCATAGCAAGAGTTACAACAGGTTTACATAAAAAATATAGCTAAAAGAAATAAACTAGTACAGACAAACTGATTCATTTGATAAAATAAAAATCCTGGAGGAGCTACGCAAATGTAAAAGTTGCATATAGTACCAGAAAGAAAAAAAACGTAAACACTGAGAAGGACTATTTTATGCAGAGAAAAAAATAATTCAATCATCAAATCTGGGGAAGCGAATTAAAGGACACAAAAAACTAATATCATCGATGGCATCACAAGGAAAGAAACTCACAAGCTTCCAACAATTTTATTTAGTTTGCGCAGCAATTATAACAATTATAAATAAGGAAACACATTATTTGCAATTATTTTAATCATTTAAAAAAATATATTGTATAATAATAATATATGTTCTAATTAACCATCAACCGAATCAGATTGTTGCACCTTTTTTACGCATAGTGAGTGTGCGTTATCCAAAAGCATTAAAATGTAAGAAATTTTTAAATCAAAGGAAAAGGACTAGCAGCTCTTATTTAAACAGTTTTATGAAACAAAAAATTAACCATATTTTCCAGTGTTTATCTAATAACAATCAATTGTTCAGTTCAACGCAACTAAAAGAATCCATCCTATTCGTTTGAAATAATCACATCTTCTCGTATGTTTAATCCATACAAAAAGGGGATCCAAGCGCCTCGTCCACTAGTTGAAGCAAAGCAATTGAATGGTGGTTTGTATAGAACGAAAAAATAGAGGAGGATTATTCTAACGAAGTCAATATATATTACTGTTAAATGTTAAAACCCGAAAGAGCAAATACGAATAAACAAAAACAAATGCACGCAGAATACATCCATACAAAAAACACGACAGCAGCTAAACAGAAAAGTGAACGTTGTACTTCTAAACCGAAGTGAACAACATAGAATTACCGACAGAAGTAAAAAGGAAAAGAATGCCACAATATTATAGAGCCTGATACAAAAGTAAAAAGCGAAAAGATGGATGGATAGAGGCAATTAAAAATGGTGTGTGTTTTATTTTGAATCTGGTTATTTTAGACGAATCAGTGCTAGTGTTTGACTTTATGTTACCTTTATTCGTTTATTTGCCAAAGTGGGTGAGTTTTTCAACAGTCATTTATATATTTTTTTGTTGTTCATTGTTCATTAGTTTATTACAATTTAACGAAGATATAGGTCTTTATCGGAAAGTCTGTAAGCTGTTGTTACCACAAAAACTCCTATAACATCGTCTTATTATATTTTGCGCAAGCGTTTTAACAAGATATGCAAAAGCTCCAGCAGTATCTCAACCAAAACCTTACTTGGAGAAGTACAGAACGTTGACACAATTTTCGTGTACAATTCGAAAAGAAAAGTTATAAGATGTCTACTTGCATATGCGGATCATGAAAATTAGTACAAACTATTGTTAATATAGGAGAGGCAAGCGTGTGTTGCATGGTGGTATTGTTTTCGCAAGTTGGTTTTTGAGATCTATGTGGAATGATATCCTCCAGTCGCGTATCTGGTCGCTTGGAAAAGAGTTTGAAAAAGCTTAAACTGCGGTATGTTTGTGCTTGCTTGTTTCGTTAAATTTTATTTTTTTACCCATCTCATCCATGAAGTCGCAAACGTGTTCCATGTACCGGGATTTAACATAGTGCATGAATATAAGTACGTTGTAGCAAACGAACGGAAGTAATGGGAGAAAACAACCAGCAGAAACGGAAGAGATAGCAGACAAAATAAATCGCAATAACGTAAATGTTCCGGCAGCCACAAACGAGTGTAAAAGAAACTAGAAACGAAACAAAAAAGTTAGACGACTACTATCAAACTATCTATTATGAAATATTCTGAAAATTTTAAATTCTGTTGTTTATTTTCAAGTCTATCATAGTGAATAAAAATTATTAAAAAAAAACAAATAATAAAACAAAGTTTGAATATAAAGCGTGCGTAGCGAGTGGGCGCCAGGATGAAGGAAGGTAGACCCGGAGGAAGATGGATCATTTTCTGGAATGCTAGAATGCAGATGCTACCAAGAGAAACAAGTAAACGATAAAGCCGTACATAAGCAGCAAAGTGCGATGCAAAGAATGCGAAGGAAAAAAAAAACAAAACAAAAAAAGAAGTAATGAAAATAATATTAAGAGATACTACCATAGGTAAAACTATATATATTAATATAAGAAGAAATTCAATAAACAAAAGTGAACCCGAAACCGTCAACTTGGGTTTGAAAACCTAGAGCAGTTGGATACACACAAATAAAACCGACACGCAAGAAGACTCCGACGTGCTTGCAGGAACTCGAGATATCCTGTGCGAAAGTCAAATGATGAAAAAACTTCGTTTTGTGGAAAGCAAAAAGTTCACTCAATTTGCCATCCTACGGCTCCAAACGGAAAACAGTGAGAACGACATGAGAAAATAGCAATGTTTTCGAATTTATACGACACTACCCTATCGCACAGTGCGATTTTTAAGAGACCACCCGGAAACCCTGGATTATGCGAGTAAGAGTCAGGCCACATTGCGTACGTCTAATTTGTTGCATCTAACAGAAGATAACGGAAAGGAACAGAAAGGTGTAGATGAGTAAATGCAGACAAGCTTTCAATATCGAAAGAAGGTTCAAAGAAAACGGTCTATCACAGAAGGATAACTCTTGATTTTCTTTCCTTCAACATGTGTCCATGTGTTTGTTCAAAATTCCCGGTGCAAACTATGGACTGTAGTAAACCCCTTGAAAATGTCGCTTTGCCAGGGAGCCGCATTGCAGTTCTTTCGCACGACTGGATGGTTCGTCGTCAACAAATTCAATATGTGATCATCAATAAAAACTAAGCTTAAATCGCAAATGAACAGTTTTCTACGGTCGCTGCTCACGTGTGTAGTAGAGAAAAATAATGGTGAACAGTATAAATCAAACTATGTTTTTGTAAGCCCCGCGCCCAAAAAAAAAAAAACAAAAGGATGGAGTGCTCTCAACTCAAAAAACAAATAAAATAAACCCGACTTTCCTTACTCGCCCGCGATTGGGTCTCGACGAAAGAACACACACAGATCCTACTGCAAAGCAAGTAAATATTTTACGTTCTCTTCGTCCCGTTGTTCAACAGCGAGAGAGTTTCCTAGAAACTCTGCATCCTACATAGTAGCTTTAATTAAGGGGAAAGCATATATTGTAGTAGAACTGGTCATAGACGAATGTGAAAAATTATGAAAACAGCGAAACCCAACCGTGATCAAGCCGTGTGGCAGCTGCGAGGGAGATCAAATCTCCTTCGCGTGGAACGCAGCAAATAACGAGTTCCACCCCATCATAAGCGAGCGTGGCAAATAAGTATCATCGAGCAAAGAAAAAGAAGAAAATTAAAATTTAAAATTTCTGTTCTGTAGGTTATTCAATACGTAAGAAACGAACGACCAAAAGCATGTCACGGAACATTAAGGAATACAGTTTGAATCGATAAAAGGGATCTGCAAAACCGATCCAAGTAAAGAGAACATCAACAACGTAGCAAGTAGCAGAACATAAAAAAGCGTAGTATAAAAAAGATGTCTGCTAAGAATGATACTGAGAAATAACAAAACAAAAAAAAGTGTAACCAAAAGATGAAAAATAGAATGAAAACAAAAGAAAAAAAAAATACAGTAGAATGATTTTGCCCAGCAACAGTAGACAAGACAATGTATGAATAACACAAGTGGATTGTCAAACTCAGTAAGGGACATGCAAAGTGCGATTGTTGGCAAAGGAACACAAAAAGAGATGAACACAATTTACATAGCACACCGTATCGATTGCATACACGGCCACGTATGGTTACATATAGCAAATGAATATTACAGCTACCAGCTGGTATGGGATAAAGATTGTTTTGTTTGTGTTTGTGCGATTTCTCAAACCATTGCGAAGTGATACCTTGATTGCTGATTGTTGGTTGCGTTGTTTTTAGTGCAAAAAGTAAACATTCATTTTAATGGAAAAAATGTCGATCAAACAAACACGATATCCGAATATTGTATGTTTCTTATTCGTATAGTAAAGTGTATTGGATTCAAAACGGTTGCAAATCATCGGAAAATCGCCACCCAATATCGGTTGAAATAACATAGAAGAAGCCTCCAGAAATATCTTATTAGTACGTTCGAGTAAATGGATACAGAAAGCGAAACGAAAGAGATAAATAGTTAAAATAGTAGTACTAGATGGACACACAGCTGAGAAAAGAAAACATAAAAGTGAACAAATGAAACTAAACTGACAAAAAAAAACAAATACAAACACACACAAGAAGCAGCAAAGTAAGAATGAAATGAATTATGTAGCAACAGAGAGAACAAAACAAGATTACACTATAAATGTCGTCCTAGTCAGGTGACTGCAAAATTACAAAGAAACAATTATGAACAAAGCAAAACAGCAAATATGATTATAATGAGACACAAACAATTAACGAAACAAATAGAAAAATATTGAAAAGAAAGTATATTTTTAGACGAAAAGTATCGATTCTTTTCTTATGTTTCACTTTACACTGCGATAACTACCAACACTTTCCAAAACCGTTGATTTAGCGACAAACGGAACTAACACTCAAAGCGGTGAAAGGAGGCAACAACTAGCAGCAGTCGACACTGAAAAGGATGTAACACACAACAAATAACCCCTGATAAGAGGCACGTATGCTGGGCGGTTGAAAATGTTCATTGCTTGAATAACAGTACTTTTTTATCTACTCGGTAGATGCAATAGCAATGGTTAGTCTAAGTTCATAAATCCATAAATCCGATTTAACGAAATCGATGTTCTTTTACAATGCTTTGCAACGCATTAGTCCACGATACGTTCAACGCAATGTTTACCCTAAATATTCGGTGCCCGTAACAAGCGGAGTGGAAGGTGTAAGTGAAGAAACAAAAATCAAACAAAACGATCTTTCGTTCTACAAACTGCAATTTTCAGATACTCGTTCTTCGTGGTGAATTAGAGCACATACTGAGTCAAGTGTAGTGCCAGGAAGATTCATCAGAATAAAACACGCTAACGAGAAATACGAGAGAACGAAGATGGCCCAATAACTTTGAGTACACCTTACAAGAAAAACAAAACATACCACCACGAAAATCCCTTATAGATTATGAAATAAAAGAATGGAAATGAAACGGAATGAACAGTATAACGGGGCAAAATGAAATTATCCGAGAAAATTTGGTTCACAACAACAAACCGGAAACACTGAAACATCTTCGATCGGGAAAGATGGGAAAAATGAACAGCTAACAAGAAAGACACAAGAAACACACACACACACGGTCGGAAAACAATTGAACCATCAGTGAGACGAGCAAACACACAGGCACACAAGAAGCAAAAGGGAAGGCAGAAGAAGAAGTAGAAGAAACTGCACTAGTGTTGTAATGGATTAAGGAATAAAAAAGTCGACAGCTTAAAGGTGTTTTGATTATTTGATTCAGGTGTTACAATGTTAGTAGGAAATATACTAATAAATGTGATTACAAACCAATAAAAAAAACTGGAACAAAAAAATAAAAACAAACAAATGAAAACGAAACCGAAATTAAAATCTGCCCTTCCTGTCCACGCTTGGCCACCCGTTGCGGTGTTTGCCACCACATTTTCATTTGTCTGTTCGTCCTGTGTACAGAGGAGCGTCTGACCCGTTCCATTGGGCATGGTTAACAAAATTTGAAAGAAAATTCAGCCCTAACAAATCGACACATTAAACCATAAACCAAATTTTCCCTTTAATATATTTATGTTGTAACAGCTACAGCGATTGCATACCTCTTCAACTAATGAATCAGTTTTGTTTATTCACACACTCTCCGGGAAGAAGTATTACATTACAAAACGATCACGTTCTTAAACTCCATTACTTTATTAATCATGCTACTATTACTCGCGTCTTACTAACTACACAAAAAAAAATTATCTAAGCCGCATTTTGGTCGTTCTATCGGTTCAAGTTCACAACGTGAATATAGGAAATAAATTAAAAACAAAAACTAAATCAACCAACCCGGTGATTTTTTGTTTGTTGAGCTTTCTATTTGCCGGAATATTCGACGTCCGGCCGTCGGAAGACGTTGTGACCGTCGGGAGGGAGGGGGAACTCATTACGTTGGTATGACTATATGGTTGCTAAATATCGGTACAGTATGGCAAAACCAGATAACGATAGGCTAACACACTTACTATCGGGTGTGCTATGAATTGGTACCCCGTTGTTCCGGTGGTTGGCCAATAGCGGAACAACATCCTACGATCAGATGGACCGGGGCAGAGGTAGACTCAGCAGTGTCTCTGTCTAATATCACGCTATTCCCAAACTGTTTTCGTTTTGTAGTCCAGCTCGCCAGATCCTATGCCCTCCGACTTTCCACCGACGTGCCAGTTAGTGCACGTACTTCAGCTTGGTCCACCCGAACTGGCTGGCGTACACCTCCCTGTAGCTGTTCTTGAACCCGTAGAATGCGTACAACGCTAAACCTGTCGGCGGGTGATAAGAGAATGGCATTATTGAGAGAGATAGAACGCGTATCGTAACGCTTTTCGTTCCTACGGGACAACTGGTTTCCAGCCGGACAGCGTGGAATGTACGTAGCCAGGTGTGAGGATGGCGGGATGGTTACTGGTGGTCGTTGTCATGCTGGACGTTCTGCAACAACGTCCACGAATGTTGCTGGTTAGACGAAGGGAAGGGAACATGCAGCAAGGTGTATGGCTTCGCCGGTTACTCTACGTGTTAGGAGCTCACTTAAAAATTGGTCAATGTACGCTAAGAGGGGTTAGATTTAATAGGGCAAGGTAGGAAATGGACTAGCGTCGGCACTGGTTGTTCAACGCAGCGCTCATCGGAGCTCTGGTTCGGGTGTTTACAGCGTCCATCCGGTTACGCATCCGGCAGGAACTGTTTAGGGGTGGCCGTTTTCTTCAAACCTTCCCTGAATTTGCTGAACGACACACGGTGCTCCACCGAGTTGCGGATGCTACTGGGACGCGTCTCCGGATTGATCGACTTTAGCACGTCGTCGAACAGGAGCTTCTGTTTCTTCTTGGCCGTATCGAACCCTCGGGCACGATCGCGAAAGCTTTCGTCGCGCAGTTTCTCGTGAGTGATGATGACCCGCTCGTTGCCGGAAGACACCGACTGCGTGGAGGAAGCCATACTAAGCCCGGAATCGGTACTGGAAGCCGGCAGCTGCTGATTGGCCAGCGTACGTGGAAGACTTTCCTCACTGGTGGCCGTCATCGTGGTTGGTGTGGTCGGTGTGTTTGGAGGTATCGTTTTCGGGCGTCCCGGTACATCAAGAGGGCCCCGTTGAAGAATTTTCTCCAACCGTGACTTAAAGGCTTCCCGTGGGTTACCGGAATTCTCGTCCTGCTTCTCCCGTCCTGCACTGGTCTCCCCCACATCCCTCACGGGGGTTGCCAACAATACCGGAACACCTCCCGTGACCGGTTTGAGCCTTTTCTGCTCAAACTCGTTGACCTGACTAGTGGAGGGTGTTTTTGGTGTGACCACCGGTTCACTGACCGACTCGTCCGCGGCTGGCAGGATGGACGCCCGCTGTGACTTCCCTTTGCCGAGGGTGTTGAACAGAACCGGATCGAACTTGGGTGGCACCGGGATGGGAGTTTTGGGCGTCTCCGGAACGATCGAGCCGGCCCGTATCGTATTGAACAGTGTTTCGTCGAACTTTGGTGCGGGTGGTATGTTCGCACCACCCGCCTTCCCTGAGCGTGTCCTCTCGAGCGGTTCCGGTTCGTCAGTTTCACTTTCATCCGGAGAATCCGACCGATTGAGCTTATTCAGCAGGAGTACGAAGCTGGGTTCACTGCTCGATCGGTTCATCGGTGCGGGGGCAGATGGGGTTAAGGAAGTGTCCGCACTCGTCGCTTCACTCTGGATTGCTGCGGGAGTTTCTATTCGCTTCAGTGGTGGCTTCATCGGGTTGACCAGCAATGTACTGAGTCGCGTCATGAACCGTTCCTTCTCGGCCGATTGGAAGTTGATGTACTGCTGTTCCTCTTCGGATATTTCCTTCAGCGATTCTCCCATGCCCGCAATATACATGGCACGTCCCGTTTGCTTGGCCATCTCCTCGAAACCCAGTCTGCCCTCTAGCCTACGATCGTCATCGGAATTTTCATCCCCTTCCCGAGCGTCTTTCGCTTGCGAAGGCAATTTCTCTACAGTTTTATCGGTCACTACGGTCACTATCCGACCAAAATCATCATCCCTGTCCTCCGCCATCTCTTCGCTTGGTGCTACGTCTCCTATGGAATCGTCCGCCCGATGGATGTCCGCCACCACGGACTGCTCGCGGAATACGGGACTGGCCAGCGATTCATCGTCATCCTGATGCCGTGTCGATCGTGTTCGATACTCGCCCGAACTGAGCGCTTCCTCGCTCGAAGGCACCGTGTCTTCGTCGTTCAGTATGTTGTCCAAAAATGCGATCGCTTTGGACGTTTCCTTTTCGTCGCTCAGCGAAACCGGCTCCGAGTCCGGTTCCCGATTGTCCCTTTGTGCCGCCGGGACATTCTCGTGCGCCACAAAGTACACCTTACCGTTCGATTCTATTTTTTCCGTAAATTCCCGCACGTTCAGCTCGGACAGTGGTATGATCTCGTCGAAGCTGCTCTTCGGCGTAGACCCGTTCGATGGTTGCTGGTGTCCCTTCGGTACCTGTCGCGTCTGCCGCTGATCTTCCTCCTGCTCGGACAGCTCGGATACGGCAACGGCCGCAACGGAAAGGGCTGCCGCCGAAGCCATCAGCTCCTTCGCCGGAAGGGAACCCATTTTGGGATCGAGCACTCGGGCATCCGGTATCGCCTTCTCACTTACCTCGACCGACATGGCCGTACTGAGATTTTGCGAGTAGTAACCGTTGGCCTGGTGGTTTTCACCTCTTTCCCGGCCAGTATGTTCGATAATTTCCGACCCGGTCACGATGGATCCGTTCTCTAGCTCGGAAAAGTCTTCGTTTCGCCGGTAGCCAACTTCATCTGGCGGTTGCTCGACCGTAGGGAAGCTTCTCGGCGCCGGTAAACGTACGTCGCGATTCTTCACAGCCTGCATGTTGAAGCACACGCATGCAAAATATATGACTAGCCCTACAGGGAGTTGGTTGTCAGTGGTTACGGTTAGGTATGGAGGATGGGGTGTACCCGTGGAATATGGAGGAATCATGCCGCAGCGGTCAGTTTTAGCGTGGGAAGGTCCGAGTTTAGGTTCGAATCAAAACGGAAACCAGAGATTGAAAAGAGATAATGAAAGAGAGAAAGTTGCATGCAAGATGGTTAGTACTCTACGGTGCTGTGGGAGTAGGAATTGAACCGAGGGACACTACGATCGCGAACGGGCAGGTTGCCGTGCTTACCGAGTGCCATCCATATACCGAACCGTATCCAGGTGTAGACGTCGAGCATGAGCATCAGGTAGATGTTGACGAAAATACTTATCCCCGGTAGCAGGGGCACTAGCGGTACCCGGAATGGCGCCTCGGCATGCTCGCGGGGCTGCACGGAGATGAGCAGCAGCACGAGCAGCGTAAACCCGAGCAGCACACCAAACAGTATCCAGGCCCACGATTCCATGTTGTAGATGGCATCCTTCGCGTAGTAGATCGTCAGTGCAAGTGCAATCGCCAGCAGACCTACAAGAAGCATCAACACGTGGTAAGTCTCGCGAGTTCTTCATACCCAAATAGTGATAAAACCTACAGTACAATGTCACCAACACTCCGACCACGCTGCTGGACACGTTCGTCGGCAGACGGATGCAGGAGGCGTTGAACAGCTGCTTGAAGAATGCGGAACCGGTCACACGTTCGCGGGGCGCCAGCAGATTGGACGACTCGTACGGGTCCCGGGTGCTTGTGGACGGCATCGCCGGATCGGGGTTCTCCGAAAATCTGTGCCCAAAACACACACAATACGAACAATTAGGCTTAGGCGAGGTTGGCGGACGCCGGTCATTTGAAACGTTCATAAACCGAAAAGTGAAATCAAACTAATTAACGATAGTTTCATGGCTTCGGGCTCATTATCGTGGGTTGCGCTTTGGAGAGATCGCAGAAAAGTGATAAACGGTGTAATTTCGAAATTCAATGTTTGGTATTGAAATGGGAACTCTCTGGGGGCTTAGATCGAATAAATATTGCATGCATTTTGCAAGATAAATAGTGACTTATGCCACAATTTCTCTCTTTTCAGCCATTAAACACTTTAGCACAAGAATATGTTGCTTTGATTGCATCCCTGAAAGCTTTGTAGCGGTCAAAGTAGGCAATAATTTTCAGAACAATAAAAAGACATTTTTGCAAATGACATGATTTCATTACAAAATGTTCTGAACCAATATAGTTTTGTTTGTGAAATAATAAATTTGATTTAAAATAAAAAAGTGAGTGAAGAAGATATATAACTAAACTAAAAAACACAAAAAGATAGCCAACGCATTTACTAATTAGCAACCGTTCACAGATCAGAATATTCTTCTAAAATGGCCAAATTGTAGAAAACTGTAAATGACTACTACAACGCATTGGGACCGATTGATACTCCGAAAAGATCCATCATAAAAATGAGAAAAATAGTTTTGGATGCAGTTTTGAGTTCTAACATAAAAGAAAATGGAAAAGCTGTCAAGCGGAGGGAATAATCGATTTAAAAACATGTTAACACATAGCACATATTTTTTCACCACCTTACACTTTTCAGCGACATTCAAAGACAAACCGGATGAGTCTCTTTAGCCTTGCTGAAGAAAAATGACCACTGTCTGCTAGGTCAACGCGACCCTGGGCAGTGCAAAATGGATGATTTACGGCGCGCGTACACTAATAACCGGTTCGCGGTTTCGGTTTACTAACCGTTAGTTGACCGACCGCCGTGGAGGACATGTGGTCGGGGAAAAAGAAAACTGTAAATCATCACGGAGGGAGGGATCTTTTAACTGCCGGTACGTTCATAAACATTCGACGATAACCGGTGGCCAGCGGACAAATTGGCGGGGAAAATGCAACCGAACGCAAACAAGACGCAAGCAAAGAACGTCTGTCTAGTCAGGCATCATTTCACGCGCTGAAGGTTGCAGTAAAGTGTGACAGTAAACCCGAATCGTTTGCGGCCGGGGGCTCGACTTTCGTTCGACTTCGTTGGAGTTTCACTTGCCGCTTGGCGTCGTTCGTGCCGGTGTTATGCAATGGCACGACAATGTTGTAGGTAGAAACATAGACAAACCCACGGTTAGGAACGGAAACCGATCGTTTAGGGGTCGGACCGGACAGGTGGTCTGGTGTACAGGAACATACCTCAGGATGAGTATCGAGATGGCGACCACCGTGTATGCCATCAGCGTTCCGATCGAGAGCATATTGACCAGCGCCTTCAGGTCGAACAGTCCGCCCATCGTGCCGGTAATGAGGGCCGCACAGAGCGTTCCGAGAACCGGCGTCTTGAAGCGTGGACTAACGTCACCCAACGCCCGGAAGATCAGCCCATCCTGTGCCATCGCGTAGATGATACGCGGCTGGGGAAACATCGCCCCGAACAGGCTCGCTACCAGCCCGATGATCCCGCCGATCGCCACGATCCACTTCGCAAAGTACCACCCAATCTCGTTGAACACGAACGGAAGCGGCGCGTTGACGTCCTGCATGTAGTAGGGCCACATCAGTGTCAGCACGGTCGAGACACCGAAGTACGCCAGGAAGATGGTGCACAGCGAAAACAGGATGGCGCGGGGGATGGCCTTCTGCGGGTTGCGCACCTCCTCGCCCGTCGTCGCGATGCAATCGAAGCCGACGAATCCGAAGAAGCAGGTTGCGGCCCCGCGCAGCGTTCCCTCGAAGCCGAACGGGAAGAACCCGCCGTCACCTGCGTTGTATATGCTCGGGACGTTCTCGGGCTTAATGTGCCAGTTATCCACGTCCGCGTTGATGGCACCGGCCACGATCACGAACAGCACGATGAAGATGTTCAGCACGGTGAACGCGTTGTTCACCATGGTGGACTTTTTCAGCCCGAATGCCAGAGCGACTATGAAAAAAAGGGAAAAATGATTATTCATCCGAAATTAGGTTCATAGGCATAGAAACTTTATAATCCATTTAAAACATAACTTGTAAAATAGTTGCATTTACTTGCAGTTAGTTTTTGTTATGAAAAAATCTTTTTTATGTAGCAAAGATTTTGTTCCCAGTTTCAATCATTCAAATGATGAACCAGCTATCACTGCGCTATCTCAGGGGAAAGAAAACTAAATCGGACTGTAAAGAACCTTTTTCGAAAAAGACTTTAATAACTTCCGACGAAAAATTTTAGCTCAGATGAAAAGTGTGATGTTAAAACATGCACAACAAAAATTCTACAATTTTACAAAGAAAAATAACGCCATAAATCGTTTTTTCTTTAAACCAATCTAGCGGAGTGATGAGCTTACAAATGCATCTTTCAAATATCTCTTGAAAATTGCAAATATCTTCAAAACAAAAAAAGTTACCAAAGGCCGAAATAGTAGGAATTACCCGGTCCAATTATTAATGTCAGAAAAATATAATAATCTATTTGCTATTTCCCGAGTCGTATCCTTCTTATTAAAACTAAATCACACTTTCACCATCATTAAGCGCGATGTCCATGACTTTTAGTGACTCCATCTAACCTATTAATAAGATTGCCGGGGCTTTTAAGATAACGCGAGCGTCGTTTAGTGACTCCTTCCAAAGCATTAGCAAGATGGCCGATGGCACAAATTAGTGTATAATTGCTACTTATCATATGTTTACTTTATGTTCGGCCTTCTAAGTTGAATAAGTGTGGTTACTTACTGCCAAGCAAGATCGCAACGGAAAAGGCAAAGAAGTCGAAGTAGTTCGACATGAAGTCCCACTCGATCGGCGCCACCTCGAGGAAGCGCGTCTTCATGGTGTCATTGGCCAGCGTGTCGATGTACAGACTCAGCCCGCGGGACACACTGGCCGAGCCGATGATGTACTCCAGCATCAGGTTCCAGCCGATGATGAACGCCATGAACTCGCCGATGCACACATAGCTGTAGATGTACGCCGATCCTGACTTGGGCACGCGCGCTCCGAACTCAGCGTAGCACAGGCCTGGGAGCGAGAACGCATATAGAGCACCAGTTCAGGGACACACGGAAGGTGGAGATGTGAAACTTACCAGCCAGGAAGGACGCCGCGGCCGCTATGAGAAACGACAGCACCACCGAGGGTCCAGCTTGGTCCTTGGAGACATGACCGGCGAGCACATACACACCGACACCGAGCGTGGCGCCGACACCGAGTGCGGTCAGATCGTAGGTGTTTAGGATGCGTCCGAGCTTCTCCGTACTGCCATCGTACGAGAGCACCTTCCTGCGGGTCAGTATGCGCCAACACGATGGACTCGCCATGGCCGCACCGTGGCCCCGTGTCCGGCGTTCGTTCGAGTTGGTCCGACCCTGGCAAAGCGGGGCTCAAGCAGTGCGATCGTTGTGCCACGCTCCACGGTCACAGCCAGGATCTTTTTCGGCCCGTTTCTTATCACCAAACTATGTGACACTCACACGCACGCACACATACGGTCACAGCGTCGACAACCGAATCTTATCGCAGACACCTGTCGAAGGAGAAATGAAACACGAATTGAATTGCATATCAAAGAAACACAGGCCAGCCGTTCGTCGTCTTTATTTGCGAACGTATATCTTCAATTAGGTTATCTCCACTGATTGGCGAGCGGATCTGATGGACCGTCCGTACCGGGTTCGGGGTGATAGGGACCCGCTCGGGAACCTTGACTCTCCGCTTCGACAGACGCACAGCGAATGACACGTGATAGGTCGACTACTGGTTATGGTCCAGTCAGCTGTTTACGACGATTGTGCCAAGTCCTCCTTCTCTTCCGATCGTCGAGTGACACATATAGAGTCTGGTTTAGAAAAAGAGGCTTATCCCACTGATAAGGGTACCTCTAGCAACACTTTGCAGGGGATCGAAGACCGTTGACTCACCAGCGTTTGAATGTGCCCAATAGGCCTATCGGTATTTATTTTGGGTCAGAACGGAGGCAGAATCTGCAGGCCTGCTGTAGTTCACCACTCACACGCGGGATTGGCCATAAAACACGCTCCCTCCGCTGTCTATTTGGCGAATCATTAGGCGGATGAAATCATCTATTTTTCCCTGCGGTGATAAGACCTTTTGTTCTGTTCTCCTTTCTCTGTTGTCACACGATGTGTGACGGTGGCAAGCGGTTCCTATCATCCGGAGGAGGATGATGACTGTCAGAATTTTGAAGCACCAGGAACTCGGCCCGGCCCGCTCCGATGGGCTTGGGAAATCGCGTTCTTCGGTATGCTCACAACAACCGATTAGATTAATCATTGCTCGTGTCGATGTGCCGGAACGCAGCGAGTCGATAACCGAACAGTCATCTGGGTTCATCTCTGCCCGGTGGCAGTTGTTGGCACATGGGCACAATGCCGCCACACGAGTCAAGATCAGGCCCGACGACGAAGGTCGGGTCAAGTGGCCTGGTCGGCGATCGATACGAGTGAGGCGATGCGAACTGTTGACCACGGAGGGACGTTCACGCGTGAAGGACGCCACGGATGGTCGATTGAGTGGAAAACACTTTGTTGCAATTTGGGATGACAACGACACTGAGATCAATATCAAAGATCATTGGACATCGTACGATCGGGTCAGTATAAACAATGTTTCTTGAAAAACAACACTAAGGCTAACATGGAAGAATTTACCATCAAACCGGTAACAGAGAGTCTAAGTCTTCTTAAAATAAATCTTTAATTTATGCGAACCTTTCTTCACATTTACATTAGGTTTTTTTTGTTAAGCAAAGATTGCTGAGTAATTACTCAAAATACATCATCTTCACAACCGAATGGTTTAAAACTGTCCACATTCTTGAGGCCGTTATCTCTTCCGAAATTACAAACCAGACGAGTTCCATCTAAAATATTCCTGCTGCTCTGAAGCACAGCCATCAAAAAGGTGACGTATCGGTGGAATGGTAATGGGAGAATATCGCCATAAACTTGATAATTGTCCGGACACGAATTTCATTCTACTATCAGGTCACATTCAGACAACACCGTCATCGGCAACAAACATTTTCCTATGTCCTTGACATCATTACGGTTGCTCTAATTCTACACCATTTTGCCAGACTGGATTTAATCAAAAAGAGGACATTATACTGTGGTTTACTGCATCGTTAATTATTTTGGTCGTGCTTTGACAAATTAGAGGAATCCCCATTGGTTCAAGAGTTTTGTTTGGTCGGTAGTAAGGATGAGTTTTGCAGGAAGGCACAAAGACAACCCAGCTCAATTCATATTACCTTCGAAGGGCGATGCAATATCAAACTGCAGTAAGGTTACAAATTTGCCAGAAAATGGCGATATTGTTCAAAGGTTGGTTTTGCCCTTCTTCTTTCACTTCGAAACGAATGTGCACGTATGCTGTACCCTGCAGCGCACATTTCTGCTGTTTGAAACCTCCATTTGGAAGGTAAGGTTGTGGCTCTAATGAGCGATCGAGCCAACATCAAACAGCACGATAACGATGCACGATTGCACGCACGCATTTGGCAAACGGCCGCCGGCATGCGGGTGTTTCAAACAGTTGCCAGAGATCGCCAGACGGTGCTTTGCTTTCAATATTTCGTTGAGAACATCTCAACACGTAATCTTGGAGGGTATGTTCTTTCCATCTTTTCTTTGGAAAAAAGTGAAGATCAAGCTAGTTACTCAGTGATATTACGAGCATCTATTTGAATCCAGCCGATCGCTAACATTGGTTCCACGCGAAAGATTTAAAAAACCGGCCGCACTGGACTTGGAGTTTAAGTCGCCATTCACGTCACGCCATCTGTTACGCGTCGAGATGTTCACTTTCAAACGCACGCAGCCAAGTAAACACCCTATGACTTGGTGATGATCCCTTGCTGATCCACGTGCTGTCCATTTCCACTTCCCAAGGGGTGGACTCCATCATCCGTTTCACCGAATAGCGACCGCCATCCACCACCCTGGTCTGTGCAAATCCGATGGCACACACGAAGCCACCATAGCGCCACGGAATGCCGTTAATTATTACACTTTCCTCCACCAAATCGGGGGTGCTAGTTGGAGCTCCGAAGGAAAAACCCACACCCAAACACCAACAGCGATCAAGACTGGAGAGATGGTCGTGATTCCTTCTTTCACTTTCGTGCCCAACGGTACGCATCGCTGCACGCATAATCGGAGTACAGTCCAACCGGACCGCTGCATAGTGTGTCTTCTGGTCAAGACACAACAATCTCGAGCGCGGCACAGACATCGCCACCGTCGGCAGCTGCGTGCACGTGCGCTTAATCAATGGGAGGGTGCAGGGAAAATTTAAAAAATCCATCCACCGGATGGTGCATCGGATGTACGTACGTTTGTTTGGTCAAGCCAGATGACCGCGAAACATTGGGCAGCGTCAGTGAATTCATGAAACCCTTCGATTGTACCTCCTCTACATGTTTATTGATTGATTTTTTTCGTCTTGTATTTACTTTCAACGCACTTTCTTACACTCGAAGACCAGCCATCACAAAACACGAAACCTTTTGGACGAATTTGGAATAATCCATGAAGCCCTAGGAAGGTTGGCCAGTAGATGTTTATTTACAGTTTTTTTTTGTGTGTCCATTTCTTCTCTTTGGTTATTTTCATGAGCCATTTCGACGATTTCACAACACATTATCACAATGTGTTTACTGACGCAAACAGAGCCTTCCCAATAGATTAAGCTTTGAACTCGAGCAGGTCGAATTAGAGGAACAATTTTCCCTCGTTCTAAAGCAAATTGCTCAGCACCTTGATTGGGATTTAAATTTACTAATCGACAATTTTCTATTCCAGCAAATGAAAAAAAGAAAAATGCGCAAACACACATTTTAAGTGTTTTCAAAACAAAGTTACAGAAAAACGCATTATCAACAAAGAAGAATTACAATTCAAAACTGTTCGTGGTGTTTATGGTTCCATTATACATAAAAAAAATACCGGTTTGTATAAAATGAGGTTATCTATCTAAGTATTAATAATTATTTAACAGTTTTGCTAGAAAAATCAAAAATAACACAATATTAAAAAATGAACGAATCGTCTTTTCATAAAATCTATCGAATTTGGTACAGATGATCGACCGAACTGCTGATCAATTTGATTTTTGCACATTTTTTTCAAAAGTTTACTTAGTTTTAGTTAACTTGCATTCAAGCCTCGATAACAACAATGTTTTCGTTATGAAGACTGATGAGTCGGTATCAGTGCCACTAAAGCGCAGCCGAGCAACCTTGCTCAAATCAACAAGAGGTGCATGATAGTTACGCACCAGCATAATGTCTGACCTCAATAAAACGTAATAGATTCCATAAGAGGTTTGCTTCGGGGTGGTATTTAGTGTGGGGTTTTAAACGGTGTTTGCTCCAGCTCGCCGTATCCAACAAAACGCTTAGTGTTAAAATGAAGTACACATTTTATGTGGGCGTAATAAAGGCAAAACTAATCAGTCAGTTTGATTGTTTAGTAAATCCATTCTAACAAAAAAATTTCCAAACAGTCAATCTCTACGAAAGAAAAGTAAATTTGTTTCAAGCGTCTAATTGATAGTATAGAATAACGGAGCTTAAAGCAACCGCAACAAACGGAAAGAAGGTTGAAGTAAACAACTGGGAACCATGGCTCCACCGGAGCGTTACGTGTCCTGGACCACAGAACCCGGGCTCTCGTTGTGTAATGCTGTGGCTTCGCGCATGTAGAACCTACAGATGTCAAGTGAGCCGGTGTTTGCCCGGCATGTAATCACGTTATGTGGTGTTTGGAGATAAGCGAAATCTTTCCCCTCAGAAACCGGCAGAACAGCTTGATTCATACTACGGGTATGTTGTTAACTAGGGTACCCAAACACCGCTATCTGTGCGGTTGAATTCCCAACTGTTGGCTAGAATGTTGTGTTTCATGTTTTAGAACAATTCACTCAAGTTTCTCCCATTAGTTATTTAAATTTAAATGTAATGATATTTAAATTGTTATTTTTAAAAACACCCACAACTGATGCAGTATTTGCCGATCATTCTCGTTCTACAAGCAATCGGAGGTTTTCCAAGCATACACATGTGTAAGACTCTTGTTTGTGTGCAACCTTTATCGCGAATTGTTTTAGCATGATGCAGGAAATGTGGTAAGAGGAGGAAGCACACCTCCGGACGAGTTGTCCGTGATTTGAAAAACAAAAATTCCTCAAACGACACCACACTATCACCGCATCACACTGGCGAGCTTGTCGGAGCAATTGCCGTAGCCTCTGATAAGCAACCTGTAAAGGTCCCCTTTGGCATCACCAGCGTCGACAGCGCAATACGGGACACTTTCAATTGCTGCCGGGTATGTTTATCTCCTGGCATCGGTATCTCTGCTTGGACGGGTTGGAAGGAAAAACTTGTACTTGTGTTTCGACGGCCGGGTGCCCTTTGGCGATGTAATTTCCGTCAGGTGACGTGCGGGTGGTACTAACCGAAAACACCGGGACGCTATCGTTGACCGATGGTAACAGCCGTATTTCGAATGCAGGATGGTAGTGTGGCTCGCTCGATAAAGGATGCTGCCGTGAGCCCGGGGAAACACAGGATATGGCGTTAGTAAGAATGCATCCACCGAAGTACGCACACTCGATTCAAGGCTCGTTGGTGTTGTGGGCACGAGTCACATGTGATGCACGTAGACGATTTTTATTCGCCCCCCTTTCCGTTGCCGCTTATCACCTATGACTAATGATAAACATCACTTCAAATACAGGGGCAATCAATGCAATACTAAAACACTCACTTTGACACAATAGCATTCGACTTTCGCAGTAGGTAGTGCGCACCACGGGGAAAACAGATCCCTTTCATGCAGCTGTTTCCTTTTATTTGGTAAATTTCACTGCACCAAACACTGCCATTCAACGTTGTGAAACTTAAACCTGACACTACAATATGCACTTAAATTCCTTTAGTGTCAATCCTATGACATAGCGGGCACGGAATCCTGTTAACACTCATCATGAGGCAGGGGATCAGCTTCTGGCACTTTCCGTTCCGTGGGCACTTTATTCGGTACACTTTTTTGCATCCACAGATTACACTACCACTGCAGGTTACTTAGTTTCGATGGCTACCACCAACCGTGAAGAGGAGAGTCCCGACTAGGTGTACTACAGCAAAGGTTCGAGCGCACACTAACCACAACAAACGACCGCACCGTACGAACGCTGGACCACGAGTGCTGGTCCGTCGATAGATCGGATGGCTCCGCTCTAAGGAGCACGGAGAGTAGTAACAGATGTAACAGACACAGCAGCGGCCATTCGTTGCCGCTTTGCTCACGACACTCCGTTGAAGCAAGCGTGGAGGCGCTTGAACGCCTGATCGGCTTTGTGTCTCTCTCCTTGCCTGCTCCGAAACACTCACGGCACGCTTCGATTATTTTCTTCTGACCCGTGCGCCCAACGTCCTATGGCTTCCGTACGGGTTTGGTTTTACGGGTTGATTGCTCTTATCAGACGTACCGCGAAAACACACGAATCGATGCGTCGCGATTTTACATTGTACTGATTGTTCACGCTGTCTGCTTCTAGAGGACTGCTTGTTGAATGTTTACGTTCTTCTGCACTTACGATGGCACCCTGTAGGTTCAGTTTCAAGGACAACTCGTGCGAAAAGTCGTGCACCACGTTGGGGTTGCCCAGTCGCGGGAAAACGATCATGTTTTCCCCGAAACGCAAACAATCAGACGAATGGACCGGTTCCGTCAGGGGATTCGTTACAAATAACCGTTACCGAAGTACATTTGTCACCTGAGTCTACCTTTAGGCGCGCGGTATGATCGCGGTTCGAGTGAAAGTTGAAGCGAAGCGTTACGCGCCGTAACGAAGATAAACGGCGCACGTGCTACAGCTCGACGGTGGTATGTGCAAAAATGTTCCCAAGCTAGTTTTATACATGTTTTGTTTACATCTCTTTCCCAGCTGGCCCAAGGCCCGCGGTGCAACGCTGCACATTGCCCGATCAGCGTCAGGGACGGTCCATGAGGCGTGACATTGACACCGAAAGAGAGCAAGCGGAGAGGAGGGGAAGAAACACTCATGCGCACCCGTAACCTTGCCGGTCCGGAATCAAGAGTGCCTCATCTCGCGCACTTTATCAGCCGAAGTAATGTGATGTGGCCATTCGCAAGCCATTATCGCGTGCCGTGATGGACGCAAGACGGGTACTGCCGCTTGACTCGTGCCCAGGTTCGGTTCTTGTAGTGTTGAGGGTGTCTAACGAGCTGTTGAATTGTTATGATTAAAGTAGCAACTGGAACGTGGCCACGAAGCAGATCCCAGATGCCGCCAAAGCACCCGAAGAGATCTTGAACCCTTCCGGTGCGATGATACGGGGTTGGAATGTCGGCCTCATTTTTTCTCAAATATTCCCATGCCTTACTGGATTGCTGTGAACGTAATCGGATGATCCACGACTCCACTTCTACTTTGTAATCCGTTCCTACCCAACATAGCTGATTAGAGATGCGAATTCCATTGTTGATGAGCAGTTGTTTACTAAGAATGTCGAACATTTGGTTTTTTGTCTGTCATATTTGTAACACAGTACGTATGCCACAGCAAATCAGTGATAAAGAATAGAACCATTACACTCCATGTTACATTGTAACACTGACAAAAAATATTACACATTTTTAAAACCACAGATATTGTAATCATTGAATGATGCTATGAAACTCAATGGTTTATTTCACATTTTCTGGTCAAATATAGCCAAACAGCCTCTGTTTGGTAAAAGTTGTATAAATGTGTATTTTATTTCTGTGCCACGCATGATTTAGATTCATTAAGAAGTCCATTTATCACAAATATGGCTTTAAGAAAAGCTAATAAAGCTTGCAACACAGTTTGAATCAATGCAACTTGTCACTTTATAAGTGTAAATAACTTAGCATGATCATGCTAGTAGATGCCGGTAACAGAATTCATCTTAAGTACTGTTTCTAAGTTAGCAAAGGTCTAAAATTTTCTACAAGTTTTGTTCATAATCTTCTTTTCTCTACTTTTTTCCTAACTCAATCGTACACTCCTACTATCCTATGCTATCAAGTAAACGTTAGGAAATAAATAAATGGTAAGGTTCAAAACCCCTGTCTTTAACACCTAGATGCGTAACCATTAAGTGTACTGGTATACCTAACATTTGCAGCTGCTTCGGAATGAGACACCTACAGCTTCACCGTGCCAAACACGCCGAAAGGATTCTCCAGCTGGCTTTCCGACAGCGTTTGGCTTCCCGAGCCCTGCACCGAGTGGCGGATACCGTAGGCGAAGTAGATGATGAATCCAACCACCAGCCAAACCACGAACCGTACCCAGGTCGCGGCATCCAGCTGAAACATGAGGTACACGTTGACGAAGATGCTCAGCAACGGCACGAAGGGAACGAACGGCACCCGGAAGGTCAACTGTCGCGCTTCCGTGGGCTGGCAGGAAATGACGAGTGTGAGCACGACGGCCACTATGGTCGAGGCTGTCAGGACGGTACACATCAGCGGATTGTAGCTGTCCAGATAGTTCTGTCCGTGTACCAGAATGGAGCTGATGCCACTGATGATTATCGCTATCAATAGAACGATGTAATAAATTACTAACAATGTCGACTAGAGTCTCTTAATTTCAATATAATTACGTATCACCCAGAGCCAATAGTTGAAGGTGTTTTTTTTTAAAGATTTGTGGTAATGTGACAAACGTTATCATGCTTCCAGTATGTGATGGACGTATTAAAGATGATTAACAGCATCTTATGAGTCGTTATAAAAAAGAAAACGATTAGTTCAGTGTAGTGTGTGTAGTACTATGAACCTTCAACGCATGAGTTTTGAAGCGTGATAAATATGAAACACGATGAGCAAATTAGCGACCATCTCTGCTATACCGCTTAGTAACGCTTGTCCCAAAAAATCAAGATCATCCCAAACTTACCGTAAAGAAGTACGCACACTTTCACAATGTCCGATGACAGCCTAGTCGGAGCCGTGAGGCAGGTAAGGTTGAACAGTTGCTGTACCACAGTGGATGATTTGGTTTGTGTGCTGGCAATAAAGTTGACGCTATGTTCGTAGCGCAACACCAGCACGCTCACCGCCACAATCGTGTACGCTAGCAGCGTCCCGATCGACATCATATCGATCAGCTGGTGCAGATCGAACAGCATCGCCATCGTGCCAGAAAACACGCCCGACAATAGCGTGGCCAGCAGGGGTGTCTTAGTTCTCGGGTGCACGGTGCGCAGTTGCTTGAAGAGCAACCCATCGGAGGACATGGCGTACAGGACGCGCGGAAGTGGGAACATCGCCCCGAGTGAGTTCGTGCAGAGCGAGAAGATCGCACCGATCGAGACGATCCACTTGATCTCCTGCCAGCCGAGCGAGTCGAAGAGCCGTGGGAAGGGTGCAACCGGATCCTGCAGGTAGTAGGGCAGCGCCATCGTGAGGACGGTCGCGACACCGAAGTAGGACAGGAAGATGACCAGCAGAGAGGTGATGATGGCGAGCGGGATATTGCGTGACGGGTTCTGAGCCTCCTCGCCGGTGGTGGCGATGCAGTCAAACCCGACGTACCCGTAGAAACACTTGGCGGCACCGGCCATCACACCGGCAATGCCGTACGGTAGGAATCCACCTGCGCCTATATCGAGTCCGGGTGGAACTTTTGCATCGTCCGGTCGGATAGCCCAGTTCACCGGGTCAGCTTTAATGCCCACGGACACAAGCACCACCATAATCACGAGTAGGTTCACACCAGTGAACAGATTATTGAGCAATGTCGACTCCTTAACACCGTACGCCAACAGTGCCGTAATGAAGAGCACGACCACGAAGGAAAGTAGATCCGGATATTCCGCCAAAAAGCTCACCTTTATCGGCATCACCGATTTGAGTGCGTTGCCCATCCGATTGTCGATAAGCGCGTCGATATAACCACTCAGTCCTCTCGCCACACTCGCCGTGCCTACAAACATACGAGAAATCGGCCTTAGCATATCCCTAGATACTGTACGACACCATTCCCCTCACCAATGATGTACTCCAGCATCAGGTTCCAACCGATCGTGAACGCCGCAAACTCGCCGATCGTGATGTACGTGTAGATGTACGCAGATCCTGCTTTCGGCACCCTCGATGCAAACTCGGCGTAACAGAGTCCAGCAATTGCCGCCGCTAGTGCGGCGATTACGAACGAGACGACTACCGCCGGGCCTGCCTGTTCATAGGCCACCGAACCGGCTAAAACGTAGGCGCCTAACCCGAGCGTACTGCCCACACCGAGGCCGGTCAGATCGAGCAGCGTTAGAACGCGGGCCAGCTTCGAGTGGCTACCATCGTCGTCGTTCGGTTTCTTGCGACTCACTGCCTTCCAGAAATTTTCCAGTACTCCCGGCGCCATGGTTCTTTTCACCTAAAACAAAGATGTAAAAAGAGATTCAAGGATTCGTTTTTTCCCGATCGTAGTAAGTTGTTTAATAGGAGTATCTTGTCTGATGACCTTATCAATGTTCGAACATTTAAATACAATTAGTTTTGTTAAATCCATCAATCAAACCTCTACTTGGCCAAAGACTAATTCCTCAAGAACACATCCTGGTTTTTTGGTTCATCATGTAGCACGTGCTTCAATTAATCGTTTTAGCCTCTCCACTGTTAGGTCAATTTATGGTGATTGCCCATGACACCATCGGTTCAGGGAAATATTGATGTAGCGCATTTTGGCACATGTCCACACTGCAAGTCAATCACTGCTGCCTGACCGACAAAGCTGAGGAAAAAACGAGCTCAGCCGAGTAGGGAATAATAAAAAAAAAACAGAACCACCCAACCGGCACATGTTTGTAGAATTGATTTGCCTTCTCCCAATCAGCTCCCGTGCCTCTTCGTTAGCCTTTGTTAGCATGACGCGTGTCGCGCATCATCTGACCGTCTTAGTGCTCCAATGGCCAATCTGCCTTAATTCCACAACAAACGTCACTGTTTAAGCAATTAATATCCGGCTCGAACTAGACCTTCGCCCGTGAGGGTGGGTAAAAATCGCGGGAAACAAATTGGATTAAAATTCGCCTACCGCTAGCGCAAACTGGTTCAGTTCGTATTTGTTAAGGTCCGCCCTCCTACCCTCAGCACTTAGGGACGCATGCTCACGCATTGTCGTTCGCGAAATCTTTTACGTCAGCCATTCGAAGAGATTCGCCGTGGCGGAAGGCAACGAAGACAGTTTGATAAATTGAAGCGGTCTGCGGGGAAAAGCACAAAGGCGACAAAACAAAGTGTCCGCTTCGTTGAAAATGCCCTCATATTTGATCTTGTGCCATTGACCTTCGGCAAAAAATGTGACCCAAAACGATGTTTGTTGAAGGTCTTTGGCGTATGCAAAACTCACGAAAAACACCAGACAACCGATCGCGTGGTGGACGTGATTTGATGTCGTTTGTAAATTATTGCACTATTTTTAGCGCACCCCCGGGGGGCGTTCGGATCGCGACACGCTCGCCGTCCGCAAATCTTGCTCTGTTTGCCTATATTCCCGATTGCACCCGGCTTAACTTCGAAGGTCTTTGGCGGCAAACGAGAAAGGCTACTCTCTCTCTTTTCGGGGTCAATCAAGTGACCGGCAACGGAGGAGTTGTTTGAGAAAAGGTAAGCCATCTCTTCCAAGCCAAGAATGGTGTGCTCGTGTTCGAGCCGTCGATGGCCAAACGCCTAAAATGATGCAATACTTGTTATTATTGATCTCGAGCGCTGAAAGTTGGATGCCAACATCCTTTCGATCGCGCTTTCGAACATGCCTCGTGTATTTCGTCATGCGCCACCATGCGTCTCCATTGCAGTTGGATGCAGACGGAAACAGCACCAAACGGACAGGTGGCACCTTAGATTCTACGGAGTAAACTTGCGATGTTTAGATTTATTGTCAGTGGGATGGCTTTAAATTGATTTTAACCATCACTTATCCACACGTAAGACTGTTTTGTGCAGTTTATGTAACCTTTTGAAAGAATAAACTACCGCATTCCCAGTTATGAAATGGTCATTAATTAGACACGGCTTAGTATCGTGCGTTAACATGACTTGTTAACATAAAAACAGGCCGACATGCACATTTCTAATGTTTTTTTCAACACACGCACCGTCGTTATGTCGAAGAGCGCTCGGTTTCGTTCTTGAACCAGTCGAATAAATCACTTGTAAATGTTGCCCACGGTTGAAGGAGATATATCAGTTCCTCTGTTTCTCTGACACTTGTCGCACAGTTTCACCAGAAATGCAACGTTGAATCCCTGCACGGGACACTTTGCTTTTCGCAGTTCGGCAAGACCTTGTCACGGCACCGTTCGCAACCCGAGGAAATGGCCAACCAGGATGTTCGCGTGTCATCCGACGCCCGAGCACTGAGACTATTTTCAGAGCGCAACGGAAAAATAGGCTAACGCCGCCCAGCAATCGGAGGCGGATTGTACGGTTGTATCGTTAGCATCAATTAAAAAAGCACTCGGCATCACCAACACACGAAGAGGTAATCAAAAGGAGAAACAAAAACAATAAAAAAAAAAAAAAACACGCGCGAACTCAGCTGACACGATCCGTGGGGGTGTGGTGGGTCAGACTAACGTCAGATTGGCTTCCTCTTTTTTGGCCGCTGTTTGCGAGAGGACATTCGTTTTCGTTTACCAACGTTCACTTTACCTAACCTTGTGGTTGTCGTCGTAATTGACCACAAAGGTGTCAACAAGGGAGGTGCTGAGAAGTTACCGGAAAGAGAGAAGGTGAGGACGGTGATGCGGGGGCGATCTTTGGATCATCTACGATGGGACAGCGGTGATTCCCTTTCGTCTTGAAATATCTCAGCGTTGCGTTAAGGAATGGAGGAAGCATATGGTGTAGTGCTTGTTGCCTACACGCAGGCGCTCGATCATCACTCGCTAAGGAGTCTTCTTCTTCTCCGGCGCAGCGACCGTTTAGATTTAGGTCAAGTTCACCATTTGGCTTAAGTCCAGAAAATTATCTTTCTTTCTTGCATTATCAGTCTCTTCGAACGGGGTATAACCTGAATTGTCTAGCTCAATTCGGTTAGAGAAGATTAATTTAATCGGTTTTAGCGGTTGTTTATTTAGGGTCAAAACAATTGGTGATGATGTAAGTTATCGCTGACACGGAAGTACTACATATTGGCCAAAATCAGCCCTCAAACAAACAAAACATTATGTGGCGGAGCTTTTACTACCTAGATCAATTTTTTTGAAGTTTCACAGGTAATGATAATACGCGTAAATGTGGTTTACCGTATGTGTGATAATGTTTGCACCAATCAGTGATGTAAAGAATTAAACAAATTGCTACGATTTTGTTTTTGATCCTTATTTTTTATTCTAATGGGAGATATTTCTTACGGTCTTTAACGATGACATAAAATTATCGAGAGGTCAACAGGTCCTTAAAATGTAGCTTTAATCCGATTTCCCTCCAAGTGCGGGTCAATGATTGTTCGTGGCTTGCTGAAGTTGGATGAAGTTTATAATAGACCTTAACCTTCATTTCGCGAGTATATGCTGCGTTTCTTAAACCAGTTCTGAGTACAGACCGAGGTATGGCCCGGTCGTCTTATTAAATGAGTAGTAATCAAGAACATACTTACTTAAAATCCTAGTGTTTAATTCGGTATGTAAGTTATCGACTTCGAAATCATCATTCGACATTTAAACGATGGTGCATATATTATCACGGTACATATCTGCAAACTAACGATCGAAGAGAATTTGTCTTCTGAATTCACCAAAAGATTGACTAAAGAACTCGTATATTTTTAACGTAAATCTTAGAAATGTTTTTAAAATGCCATTTAAAAAATCGCTTGAATTTTCAATAAAAAATCTTTAGTTCTGCACACCACCTAAAACTTTTTATTTATCGATAATTTAATTTCCCTCTGACTTACCTACAACCACGATTACCAATCTTCAATGTTCCGTATCTTATCGAAATGGATAAACGATTTCCCGCAACGTTGACTTCAAAGACCATATTGATATCGCTGGTTTGCCCAGCACAATGTAGCTATTAGGTTGTTTAGCTTATCCTTATAATAAAAACTAATCCCAACGTATCGTGCTGCTCGATTGTTCTCCTACCAGCAAACCCCCTGTGAAGTGGTGTCGATCGGTTTTATCCTTACCTGCGTTATCGTTATCGTTCCCGTCTGTTATCTTTCACCAGTTTGAATCACACCCGCTTGCTCAACAGCCACCCGCACAGTTTACGCCACCGCGGGCAAGAAACCAACATCGACAAAAATAATCCTTCAAACGATAAGAAAAACAAGCACGTCTCCCGCTGGGCAATAGTGTTCGTCATCCGCACCAATCCCGTTCGGCGTTGCGTCGTTGATGAATGGGTTCGCCACTTCCCATCGGCAAATATAGCGTAAAGCTCCTCCAAACAATGCAGCGCCCAATGGCATTCAGACGAATCGGGCCCTTCGGTTATGCGCCAGGTCTCTTATCTCGGTACCGACGGTCGACCTCTCATTAGTCTTCGACGACGCGGTTATTGTCATCCGATTGCGATCCCCCACAACGCACGCGCTAGATAGTCGATTAATGTCGGTTAGGAAAACAAAATTCTTTATTGATTGATTTATTGTTCGCTCATTCGATCGTCGCGGCGTTTATCATGAGGAGGGAGAATAGTGCGGAGAACACAATATGTAATAATAATCATTAAAAGTATGTGTAATGGTCGTCTCGACTAACTGTAGCGGCCTATCGGAGCTCGAAGACGACGATTCTGTGATCCTCGTTTATCCTTTCATTTCGTTTTGTTAGCAAAAACGAAGGAGGACGGGAAGTAGATGATATTACTGTGAAGACGCGTTAAGGAAAGGGTCGAAGAAGATCGATCGGTCCAAAAAATAAATCACACACTGTTCAAACTTGCAGCCCTCGTTCTGGAGTCAAGTATCCTCTAAGTTAAAACCTTAAAACACTACTATGCAATAATTATCACAATCACTGTAAGTTTCGGAATCAACACGAACGCCTGTGTATGTTCCGGCCTGTGGGCATTACCCTAATCGCACCAGATGCTGTGTCGGCTGTGTCGGTTCACCTGTTTTCCCCGTGTTTCATTTGTACTTAGCTTATCCTACGGTAAATGTAACGTCAGAACGGTTGATGAAACGGTTCGGCAGCCACAGTGAACCATGCCACAAGGCATGTCCCCGTGGTGTAATACTATCCGCGAGGCCAGGCTACGTGGACTCGTTCGTTATTGTGTACGTGGGAGCAGAGTTGGACAGTCGGTGCGGGTTGTCGGCCTTTTGCGCGCCATCAGCATCTGACGCCCGATCGTACCCGGTATTGTCGATACCATTGGTTGCCTTCGAGTTGGCCAACTCCGCGTTCGTGAGTAGTCGCTCGCCTTCGATCGAATGGCGAATGCCGTAGGAGAAGTAGATGAAGTATCCAACCGCAATCCATACGGCGAACCGAATCCAGGTGCCGGAGTCCAGCTGGAACATTAGGTACAGGTTGAAGAACACGCTGATGAGCGGCAGCAGCGGGACCAGTGGCACCTTGAACGTGAGCTTAATCTTGTCCGTCGGCTGCAGCGAGATGACAACGAAGAGGCCAACCATGAAAGCGACGAGGACCGCTAGACCGGCGATCACTCCCGGGTAGTCACCGTTGATATAGTCCTCGGCCGGAACTAGGATTCCGCAGGCACCACAAACAAATACAGCTATAATGAAGGTGGAAGAAACCAGTTGAATCGATGGCGTTAACGATACTTCTGCTAGCCGATTCCTTTATGTACATTTCTAGATCGACAGAATACTTTTGATTGGGGAAAAACTCAAAGCGCATGTGAATGAGATACTGTGGTACAACTTGTACTACTTACCAAAAACACAGACGCTAACTTTTACGATCGCAGACGAAAGCTTCGTTGGATCCTGAAGACGCTCACCGTTGAACAGCTGTCGCACCACCTGCGGAATGGTGACGCTCCACTCCGAACTTTCAAGCAGCTCTTCCGTCTGATAGCGCAACACTAGCACACTGACGGCCACGATCGTGTACGCCAGCAGCGTACCGATCGACATCATGTCGATGAGCTGCTGCAAATTGAAAAGCGCGGCCATGATGGCCGCCAGAAGTCCGGACAGAACCGTCGCCAGTACGGGCGTTTGTGTCTTCGGGTGGACCGTTTGCAGCTTCTTGTAGATGATGCCATCGGAGGACATGGCATACAGGACACGCGGCAGCGGAAACATCGCACCGAGCAGGCTAGTACAGAGCGCGAAAATGGCGCCGATCGAGACGATCCATTTGATCGCATGCCACTCGAGCGTCTCGAACAGATGCGGGAAGGGTGCCTCCGGGTCCTGCAGGTAGTACGGCAGTGCCATCGTGAGGACGGTCGAGATACCGAAGTACGCCAGGAAGATGATGATGAGCGAGATGACGATGGCGAGCGGGATGTTGCGCTCCGGGTTTTGTGCTTCCTCGCCGGTGGTGGCAATACAATCGAACCCGACGAAGCCGTAGAAACACTTGGCCGCACCGGCCATGATGCCGGCAAACCCGAACGGAGCGAATCCACCAGCACCTCCATTAACGCCTTCCGGGATATCTTTCGGGTCGATGCTCCAGTTGTCCGGGTCGCAGTTAATACCGCCGGCCACCAGCACGATACCGATGACGATCAGGTTGACGCCGGTGAAGATGTTGTTCATCAGCGTCGACTCCTTCACGCCGTACGCGAGCAGCGCGGCCAGCACGAGGATGATCACGAACGAGAAAAAGTCCGGATACTCCGATAAGAAGTCGACGTCGATCGGCATCGCTTCGCGCATTGCCTTGCTCATCTTGTTGTCGGCCAGTGAGTCGATGTAGCCACTCAAACCGCGAGCCACACTGGACGTTCCTGTGACATCGGAGAATCGAGGTAAATCTCGGCAGACCCGTTTGAACCGTGCGCCGACCTCACTTACCTATCACATATTCCAGGATCAAGTTCCAACCGATGGTGAACGCGGTAAACTCGCCAATACTGACGTAGCTGTAGACGTAGGCCGAGCCGGCCTTTGGTACACGGGCGGCAAACTCGGCGTAACAGAGAGCAGCGATGGCGGAGGCGATGGCAGCCACCATGAACGAGACCACCACTGCGGGGCCAGCCTGTTCACGTGCGACGGCTCCGGCCAGCACGTAAACGCCCAGCCCGAGAGTACTACCGACCCCGAGACCGGTCAGATCCAGCAGCGTGAGGACGCGGGCCAACTTCGACTCGGAACCATCGTCTTCGTTCTGTTTCTTTCGCGTCAGTGCGGTCCAAAATCGTCCTAAAGTGCCTTCCGCTCGCATAGTTAACGCTGCAGATTTAAGAAAAGACTAAATAAGCGACGATTAAACATAAGATGGTGCCATTGGTGTATCCTACTGATCGTAAAGAAAATCGGCATTAAACACAAGAAACAATTATTCAACATGAAAGTGATCCACCTTCAAAGCGCGGCATGTTGTGGAAGAGAGTGAGTAGAGCCCGGAAGAGATTAGTAGTCGGCTTAACCGCGTAACGCCAACTCCAGCACGCGTTCGACCGAAGCCACGGGTCTTCCAAAACTCTGCATATCCATCCACCACGGTCGGTTGGTTTAATTTGGCTATCAAATCACACCCACTTCCCTGCTCGACGAAATTAGGTAACTTAATTTGCAAACCACTTATATGGCAACCATGATCACCGGAGCGATCGGTTACTTTCACCAACAGCCGATGCGATCATTGCTGCGTCGAAAACAATCTCAATGTGTGAACTCTAATGCTTGGGCTCGCAGAAATTAGTGTCGATGCAAATCCGCACTTCATTTTCAGTTATTGGAACTACTTGAATATATCATTAGGCTAATTTTCTATCGTAAATCACCATTCGTATGAAGAAAATATGAAACGACCCCAAGTACAATGAAATTCAAAATTTAAATGTTTTAGAGAGAGGCGAGTCAAGTGTAATTTACTCCATTATCAAAATTTAGTAGTTTTGACGGTGAAAATGAAGAAATAAGATCGTTTATGGCCGATTCGATGTCAATGCTGCATACAAAATAATTTCAGTTGATCCCATTCGTCGCGGTCGAGTTTGTGTGTGGTGTTAGTCAAGGCCAGATCTGCCTACTGGTAGTGGCCATCGAGCAGGAACCTCACATCTATATACTGCAGTCGGGTCTACTTTTTTCTTATTACACATCAACTAAAGCCGGTATTTGCATGTCGATGCATAGTAATGAGTGCGGTACAAACTTGTTTCTTTTTCCACAGCCGCAACTTGATACACGTACAAATGTCTAGCTCTCAAACCACTCAACTTGACCTTCACGGAGGGACAGTTGATCATACGGTGTCGATTGACCTATGTCGGCAACGGTATCGCGCGCCGAAGCCCTTTTATTATGCTTTATGGTGCGGCGATGCCGAAGCGAATGCCTTTAACATTCTAAATGGGTTTCTAATATTCAATGCTAACCTCTTTTTGATTGAACGCCGCTTAATTATGTTTCAAGTCAACAAATAGGAATGTTAACGAGCGTATTATGACCCGCGACCCAAAATAATACGAACACCGGATAAGAGAGTGGTACACAGAGGAGGTCTAACATTCTTCACAAATACGTACCAAAGCGTGTTTATTAACATGGTGTTAAATAGGGTGATAATTAGCGGTAAACATGGCGCACGAGGCTCTTCTATTCAACTCTGTAATTGGTTAGACATATTGGCTAACAACACACAGAATAAAATGGTCGCGCTCTAGAGAATAAAATGGCCGAACATCTTAATAGCATTTAACATAACAATTGGTTTGGGGCTATGGCCGAATGTTTTGGATCATTTTTGGTTTTGTGATGCACCAACGACTACACCATTTACATTCTATAGGGTTCCTACAACTCAATGTGAACCTTATTTGATTGAAGTCCGACTAATTATCCAATCTCCGGGACACGCGGTTTTTCGACAAATGTTGCGTTCAGGTTCCAACAATAGTTGAAATTGTTTTTACCAGTCCGTTTAAAAAAAGTCCCAGTGGTAAACTTGCCACATCCCCTACTTGATTCAATTCCGGAAACGATTGGACATAATAGGTAAGAAAAATCTATAGTCAAAAAATAATGGCCATCTTCTCTTTTTAGTACTTAAAAAGCCTCTCGATATGATTCACACTTCGTGAGAAATTTCAAACGCAAATACGCCCACTTTGACTTCCCTCTAGCGATCAAGATTTAAAGTTGCAAAAAGTGCAATGTGTGCAAAACCCGAAGGCTTAGAATTCGAAGGCGACCAAGGTAGGCGATGCCAGATGTAATGCATTTAAAACATTATGCAATCAACCCCCATGCTAACCCCTCCTAATATGTCCTGTACTGTGTCTGGGGTACGCTGTCCCCAATACAAAACAAGTTGCAGTGAGGACAGCAAGAATTCACATGGAAGCGCTTTTAGCATTAGGCATTAGACAACCTAAGTCTCCGAATGAGTTCACCCTCATCGTTGCAGCGAAAAGATGATCGATTGGGCAACACGATCGACCCTTTTAGAGACACCATTACACTGCTATTCTTTAGTGCACTGATCAAACCCGCGTCTCCGAAGCGTCTCCTCGATCACGTTGCATATGCAAGGACGGTCAGTGAACCGTCCGATCTACTACTGATTGATGTTTGCGGGTTTCTCCCGCCTGCCGAGCAGTTCAGTACCTTCGAGGCTGCTTTTGGGGTCGATCCACCGTGCACGGCTTCTCTCTGCTATCACCATCGAAACGGGCCATAAATGAATGGGGGACTGGGAAGAGACGCGGGGTCGGCTATCAGCTTTGTTTTGCTCGTTTCGTTCGTTTCTCTTTGCGCGGGAGAGACTGAACGATCGTCACGGCTACCTTGGTACTGTGCCAGTATGTCACTGGTGTTTTCCGATAGAGTCTTCGCGCGTCGCTATAGCCTTGCGCCTACGCCGCCAGTCTGGCCGTTACCCGACGCAGTCGTGTGAATGTTCGAAGGCGAAGGTGATTAAGCGCTCGGCGGCTTGCAGGCTCCACTTCACCAGAAGGTGAACGACTCGTGTCTTCGCGGCGACGATCGAGTGAAAGCGGTAGTGCAACCCGGGGAACCGCGAAACGCCAACCGGATGACCTCCGTCAGGGGTAGTGGATAGTTTTGCCAGGAAGTCCATTGGCGTATAGCGTCCCAACAAGGCAAAGGTGATGGCTAGCTGCCCAAAACTGGGTCTAGAACGTCCGCCTGCAGTAGGGGTACGGGAAAAGTAGTAGGCGGAAGTGCCTTTTTATGTTCAGTTTTGGTCAGGCCTTTAAAAAAAATGGCGACCATCATATGAATATTGGAAAGATTTGAAGCTTGTTTCTTTCATAAACAATTCTCTATGTACATTAACCCGAACCATGTGTCGCCTTGTTTGTCTAGCACACCCCGCCGCACAAAATGCACTCAAGTAAATCCTGTCTGAAGATATGGGGATTGCCAATCTATCAACCGACGCACACGCGTTGCAGACACCTTCAGTCATCGACAGGTCAATTAGCGGTATTTATGGGTTTATTCTTTCTAAGCCAGCCCACAATAACAATCATCAAATCTCCCCTCCATTCCAAGCAAAGCAACAGGACGTCACAGGACCAGCAAGACGCACGCCAATTGTTTTACTGCTTTATCAGCTGATAAACGTTAGTTGCAAGTGATCCTAGTCATATAAACACACATGCTCCCATTAAGATGTGTGTATTCTGTCCCGAATCACCTGTGGATTACAAATAATTGCAGGAGGACAGATAAATATGAATTTATATGACGTGAATCGTGACGAGGAATGTGCCTTTCATTCATTTGACATTCTCCTCCCAGGGAAGTGCCCTCTAATACCGAAGTGAGTAGGACCTTATAAATTCTGTACCGCTTGCTTCTTGGAGCAGGGCAAAGTCTCACATTAGTTCAAGTGTATTTTATTTCTTGCTGAACCTGAACTTATTGCCGCTTATATTTGTATTTGAATCGGTATTGAGGCGGTAAGTCTTGGGAACAAGTAGCTAAGCTGCACTCAGCTGACTTCAACTTCGGGCTGCCTGCTTTCGTTGAAGTGGCTTACCTACAAAGCGGCCGGCGGCCCACCGTCGCTGGAGATCTAAATACCTCATGGAGATCTGTGTCATTTGACGCTGGTGACGGCAGGAAAATAATGCACTTCGCGGTATCGATCGCGTCGTGTGGTTAGGAAAAAATGTGATCTTTGACTAAATACGTTCCATTACCTAAGGCAATACACTTCACGGCTAGCCAAAGAGTCCAGCGGCCTCATGATGCATGTATCCCCTATGCAGTCGGATTGCTTTTCATTTCAAGGTAAGAAAGGTGTTGCAAAAATGGCGTTTCTTGGGCTATCACCCAAAGCATCCCACGCGGAGGAATGTGGACTCTGAATTAAACTTAATGGCATTAAAGTGATTCTGCAGAGCCTTGAGTCGATGAAAGGTTATAATGAGGCCATTTCAGTAATAAGGTTGTAAACCAAATTTAATTTTTAATTTTTATTAGCACGATAATCCATCTGAAAAAGGTATGTAACAAAAAATTTTACATGAATGCCTTTTAAATGCAATTTAATGTATTTATCAAAACAATTAAAAGAATTGCACCGCCACAATTTGAATCAACCGTTAGCAAACCAGTGTTCACGCTCGGCTGATAAGCGTTTCCTCGGTTTCTGACGTAAACGGAACTAAGATAACTGGAGTCTTGTGTCTCCGTGTCAAACACCGATGGAATGGCAAGGTTCATAAAATGCAAACCGTTTTATTCCTCGTGCCGCAAGCAATCGTGGAGTTCGTGGCTGTGGGACGCGGTCTCGGTATAAAAGTTTAGCCGCTTAAGGATGCAGATTGCAACTGTTGCGCCCACTAGCCAGCGAACGATCTAGTGACCGACAGTTACTGCATTCCAGTGTCTGGGGTGGCAAACTCAACAGGTCCACTGGGCAATTTTAATTGTTCAGTATTGGATGAATAATGCAACGACTTTTAGTATAGCTGCTCTCTAACGTAAGATTATTACGATTCTGTACAACAAAGATACTTTTTGCCTGCGTATATGACGAATTTATTCTGATTTTTTTTTACTTATAAATATGGCCAAACATACAAAAATTAATCTTTTGAATTATTAAAATCGTATATTGTGGAATCGTTCTGTAAGCAAAGGAGCAAAACCACAATCCCTCGAAAGTACATTTTACATAGCTGACTGTGTTTGTTCCAGTCCGCCTTCGCTTTTTTTTTGAAGCAGAGTAAATGTACCGTAGACATTATTATCCCACATACAATTGTGCCCTTCAAAGATTGCGCTTGGCCACTTCCTGCTTTTCTGCTATCATATGTAAAGGAGCAACATCGGGCGGCTACAACTCACTTACCGCTGAAAGGCTACGCGGATGTCGTATGCGGTAGCTTGTTTTCAGATATCGATAATGTTGATGGATTGGCCTATAATCAGTCCGTCCTGTTGAATCATGTCTATTCTTTTTTACAGAACAAATCAAACAGCAAGACAACACTGACTAATGTACAGACAACAGCTAATACCAACCGATAACAGGATACCCACCAAAATTCCTGGACGCCCCTGACCAGGTTGAGAGGAAGTGGATAACGAGTTCTCGAGTTGAACATCGATCGCACCGGGATGGTGTTGGCATCTCTGAAATCAACCCCTTGCACAGCACAGCTGTTCCAGCTGATTGAGACTTGCGAAGGGGGCAACTTTGAACTCGTGGCTTGGAATTCCATATCTCTCCGCGGCCGCCGAGCGCTCGTGACATCCAGTGACGTTGATAAGAGTATGTGCTTCATTGTTAAGCTACAATCGGGCCTTCTTGGACGAGCAATGTGCGGCCCGTCTATAACCTGTAAGTGGGTTAATTGCTCGAAGTACGATGCCAAATGCACGGAAACGTGGCTAATGGGTATATCTCGTGGGTAACAACCACCGTTTAAAGTTAAGCAATATTCAGGAAACCGGATTGTAATTCACATGTTTGCTTGCAGTCAACTAAAGTCAAGATTTATCTTAACTTCTATCTTATCTTGCGCACCTTTTGCTGATCAAAAAGATTAAATTTATTCGTGTCATCACAGGTCTACAACATTGTTACCATCAAAAAGGCACTGATCACCGTCAGGTTGTTGCTGTCATGTTTCAAAAGGTTTCAAGGATCACAATAATAATAACCTAGCTTGTCTTGGCCAGATATTTCTTAAGCGATTTTATAAAAGAAGAAGCTCGTCGTCGTTGGATTAATAACAAGAGGCCTGGCGTATGCAGGGCTAATTATCCTCTCTTTATGCCTTGGTGACTCGAGCCCTTCTTCCCGATGATTGTCATTAGCAATATGAGGTTGAGGTTTTTGAGGAAGAAAAAAATCTTCCTCAAAAATAAATAAACAAATAACTGCAGAAGATGCATTTCTCTCTCACGACTTGGCGCTGCAAAACATACACGCTTCGATCGTAAAGTTTATTGCTTCAATCCTCAGCTTCAGGGCTGTTCATACAGGTATAACCTTCTCGTGATCGTTGGCTACGTGAGGCTGAATTTGCAACCTCCTAATGATGGAAAACCGAAACGATAATATGCATGATAAATAAATTGTTGTTCTCTACTTGCAATCGACTTGTGGCTATGAGATTCAAAAATTTTATTCATTGGCAAATTGATTCCCACACGTTGTTTCTATTTTCTATCTCAACGTTGGTATTTATCCGAAATGAATGACGATGCGTGGGAATTTAAACTTTGCCCAGCTTATGCAAATATCTGACTTTCGAGTCTTGCTCTGGTTTAGATTATGAAACAAACATAAACAACTTCGAGCGACCTAGAGTAAGAGAGAAAGAACAAACATCGCGTACGTTTGTCTATTTCCAAAGCTCTCTCGTCAAGGTCTGCTCGCGAATTCGGTCAATGATCCTTCACATTGGTTCGGCGATAGACAACCGGTTTGTGGTGGATAGAGTGGAATCAGCTAGTTTTTGTTTTTTTTTTATTTTTAGAAAATACGCCCAACCATCGTCTTTGCGTAGAAGATTGGTACAAGATGGAGTTTCATTTTTAATGCCGAAGGAGGGCTCTCACGGATGGAAAAAATCCAAGCAGAGCGGGTAGTTTCGCCCATTCAGCCGAGAGTTTTATGGCTTTTGGCGAAGGCTTGCGGAGAATTTACACCGGACGAGCCTCTTTAGTTCGGGAAAGATTTACCGTGACGTGGATCATAAATAATTTGTACTTACTGCTAATGACAGAGTTTAGTTGATTGCTTTTTAAAACTATGTGCATTTAAATTGGCGCTCATCAAACCTAGGATTGTGATGTATAATATATCGTTCAGATTGGCAAGAAAGTTTGTTTCAAAGATTGCGTAAGCCGAGATAACCAAACAAAACCAGTCTATCAGTCGAAAGCGATAAAAGAACATCGAAAGATGGCGGGGTTATAACTCTCAACCTAAATGATCTTCTTCGCCCATCAGAGTGATCCTTGAGATGTCTCTTCCTCAACGCCTACCCCAACACGATTAATTCCGCTCCACGCAAGCTGGTTTTTGTGAAGGTCGAAGAAGAAGCCCACCAGAGATCTCTGCGATAATAAATTTTGTTTTGATGACTGAGCAAAAACAAACCTGGAGCTGTCTGTTCTTAAAAAGCTCTAAAACCCACGGTGGCACAAAAACTTTTTCGCTGCACAGTGGGAGAATTAAATTATAGTCATGTTGTGACAGAGACATTTGAGCGAAATTCTAAAACTTTGAATATGCCTTTAAAAATAATGTGGTAAAATGGTACTATACATAAAATGGGTTTAAAAATTTATGAAAATATTTTATCATCTGTTTTTTCACCAACTGCGCGCGCTTCCGTCAGGTTGTTGGACAGAAGATTTCATCACATTCATCGTGTGTCCAACGAGCTCGTATGTGCTCACGAGTTAATGACATGGTGGAGAATGGCAAAATAAAATAAGTATCGAACAGCAAAAAATACAACCAGGACTGGAATAAAAAGTTCGTTTTACAACCGTCCGACCAACCCGTCATGCTGCATCGTTCCGGCAGCGGCTTCAATTATACTTCGACACACAGTGCCACGACTCAAATACCCGTTGCCTCGTTGGACGGTTCAAAATATGGTGGCCAGGTGATCATTTGATGCTGAACATAATGTTACTGATGGTGATGATGGTGATCATGGCACCACGTAGATGAAAACCAAAGAGTATTGCTTGAAAGTTTTTAGCCTGATTGCGAGGTGCAAATATTCATTGTGGATATTCTACTCTAAAAAAAATCGCATGTACCATTTTTCTCTCTTCAGATCGTTCGTGACTTTCATTCTTACAAATCACATTTCAATGTTTGATAATTACGAAGCTTTGTGCATCAATGATTCGCATTTCCCCCAGTTGACACCAGTAATTACTTTTTGTGTAACATGAAAAAACTCGAACCCTTACTCGAAGTTCGCTAAGGTTGGCAAACATTTATCTAATGACCGTTGTCGATAAATAATTTGGCAAATGCGCATATCCTCTATGCCTATCGGCTCCAGGATGATTAATTATCTTCCAATTCCTGCTGAAATAATCAATCTCAATAAGCATTTCAAATATATTCATTTTCTTCACGTAGTATTTTACACAGTTCGTGGCTGTTCCATAATCGATGTCACTTTTTAATCGATAACATTGGTAAATAGCACTCGGTCACCATAAACCGACGCGGTAATGCTTATTGACCGTAATACTTTCCTTGCCTATCGCATTGATAAAATTGTGAGGTTTTCTGAGGAAGCTACTTAACTGGAGGATACTATAGGGCGATAAGAGCTATATACTTTAATATCCTGGCTTCGCAAATATATAGCAATGAGAAACACACTCAATGTGAACGAAGTAACACGATTGCAGGTTCGTCTCATTCCATAACCATGGGGTATTTGTATTCGGCCAGGGATTTCCCTGTCTTCAAAGAAAATCCCCGCTTTCGTACCTGCCTGGACAGCTGCACGATGATTGGAACAAGTACACCGAGCTTACGCCATCACCACCATCACGTTCAGTGTCACTAATTTGAAGGTAAGTGACCACCGGCACAAGCTTGTGAAATATCCGGCGATCGGTGAACCGGGCGCCATGTACCCGGGTTTAATATGCGTCGCTAATAAGTGGCAGGCGGTTGCCTTCGGAAGGGCGACCTGCTGCCCAATTCGCCACGTGGAGCGACGCCGCGAGGGATCAATCATGCACTCCAAACGCGCAACGACAATAAAATATGACAAGTGTTTTCCGAAGCGTACTGTGGAGTCGGGGGCTAGAACCGCTGTCGCATGAAGGGCACCAAAGGGTACTAACGGTTGTACCTTCGGTCTAACGTTAACCTTGAGGCGGAAAGTAAGAACCATTCAATCGATCGATCGGTCGAATTATTGTGATTGTAAACCATAACAGAAAAAGCAATAACTCTCGGAGCAGTTGAGTAAACAGAAGAACGAACCACAAAGGCGGCACCAACTCGATTACAGGTAGTTTGCTGGGATTAAAACTGAAACGTTCGCCATCGAAATAAGCCAAATTTGCCAGCTTCAACAAACGGCTTTCACTTTTGCTGGACGGTATCTCGAAGCCGAATATGGTAGCTTGATGGTGTGGATCTAGCACTAGGGCCATTAGAAAGACAACCCACGGTGTCACGCAGATGAATATATGCTCACCACTTAGATTCGAGTCTCAAACATGCAAAGGATAAAAAAAAACTCCCCATACCTTATTCGGTGCTTTGTTGCAAACAAGCTGATGAAAATAATGATCGCGGAACACACTCGAACGCCAGCGACACACGTTTGCACTTTTTCAAAGCGGCACTAGCACTGGGTAAATTTTATTTATTTTCCAATCTATCAGAAATTGCCGGTTCGGTTTTGGAAGTATTAGAAAATTAGAAACACGCCGTCGGTGATCATACACACAGATCTGCATATACCCGGTCACTTCCTCAGAGAAAATAGCGGTCACGACGGAGGGTGGTGTAAGCTGACCGAATCGAAACTCGATGATTAGATCCGGCGGGACCGTGACGCGGAAAGTGACACAAGAACCAACCGTAACCGTTGGCGTCTGGCGCAGAACTGTGCGACTTTTTCTGGCGGCTCCAGCCTTCACTGGCGCGCGCGACCCGCGAGTACACACACACGCGTCAGGTGGGAAAGGTTTGGCGAACCATGCGGCTTGACCATGCGAGCGAACGAGCAAGCGAATGCGCCCAAGTAGGTGCACATAAAATAATAATGGTGGGGAAGAAGCACACGTGTGTCCGGCTGTAACGCGGGGAAGAAGAAAGCGAAAACGCGCCAGGTATAGTGGTGGAGATATGGTCGATGGAGACGGATGGTCGAACGCGAACACACGCTTAGTAGACGAGTCGGAAGTGTGGGAGGATGCATCCCCATGGATACGCTAGTACATGGTAGTAAACTCACTCTCCTCAGGCTATAACTGACGTTCCATAAAAGTACTCCTGAAATTTACATTTTCAAATCGAAATCGTTCGTTCAGCCTACTTTGAAAAATTGTAGAAACTTAGGATCAATACGAGGATCCTAAACAAAGATCTACCTGAAGAGGCATGTACCTACGTTTGAAGCTGTTGCCTTCAGACAATTTACCGTTACCTGGGACTCGGGAAATCAAAAAAGGACACCCACAGTGGAAGCGGAAGGATGGAAAGTGTCGATTCTAATCGAAAAATTCATTATCGTCAATGATGACACGTGATCCCTTTCTTATATAAAACGGTTTCATCGAACAGCCAAGATTTGTTCTGGGTTATGGCATAGTTCCAGATATGCTCTCGGTTGATTCTCCAACGACTTTAGCTCAATCGCATACGAATAACATGCAACTAGATATCCATAAACTTTTTCTAAACCATTAAAAACAACTAATACTTCGCTCAAGTTATGATGGCACATTGGTACGATAGAAATTTGATATTTTGATGAGTGGAGATTAAATATTCCACATTGAATATGGAAGAACATTTTGGATGCGATTGGTTAGAAGCTTATCAAAAAATGTTATCGATGAAACTTGCAGTGGTCAAGTACACTGCAGTCGATCGGGTTGATAGCGAAATGGTAGATTTCATCGGGATTATATTTGGGCGATTAGCGATCATTCGCATCCGTCTCTGCGTAAACTCAGAAAAAAACGCTGAGTATTGTTTTTCCTCAATGAACCTATTGGAGCTCGGTTTATCGGTTGAGAGGTTGTAATACCTTGTTATTTACAACGCGCGTACGCTGCAACCTGATAACAGTTCATCGCGTTTGAAAGCCCTGTTTTTACTATACAAATCATGAACATGGACATCGGACTATGCACAAGAGGGTAACGAAATATGGAAGACATATTTTAGCTGCAAATACTAATCATAAAACTTATTTTCCAACTAACGTACACCAATTACAACTGTATTATGTCAAGAATGACGAAACACGTAGAATGAATTCATTTGTCTCTCCCTGTCACGTGTTAAAAAATTTATTATTTTCTTCTCAATTTTGTATTACTATGGATGATTTTTATTTCTTTACTTCTTTTCTATGTTTGCTATCAAGCTACTTTCATCAGCCGTGTAGATCCTAAGAAGCCAACCCGAACATGATACAATCACCCAATGGAAGCATGATCTTGCCCACTTGGCAAAAAGAGTCAAAATTGCAACAACAAAAAAGCTGCAAACCCCGAAAAGAGGTGCACGCATACGTACACCCCTAGTGATAACAATTGTCCCAGTATTACGCACTGCTGGTCGTGGAGGAGAGGAACATGTTATCACCCGCGAAAAAACCGGTTGTGATGAACTTTCATTTGTAATGAAGGCAGCAGAGTGACGGAAGAAAATGGATAACGAGCTGAGGACAGACACAATAAAACATAAGTGATTTACAACAACGCCGTCCAAATAGGCAAATGAGTTGGCGAATTTCGCAAAAGAGGATTCTGTGTGCCCTGGAACACAGGAATGTTGGAAATTTCCGTTTAAAATTGTGTTAATCTAAGCAGTTAATGGAGCATGACTATTAGACCGAGGCACGTCGTAGGCTTCGTATAAAATGAAGAACTACGGGATTATTGTTAACAAAACTTAGCAAACAAAAGTTCATTTCGCAAAGTACGCTTTATTCTGCAGCAAAAATATTGTAGGAATTCTTCTCCTTAATTCTTAAATAATGGATAAACTGTGCGGTGGTGGGACGGGCTTTCGGGTTTGTAAATTGTGTGCCGAAGCCGGAATCGTGGTACAACCAACGCACGAGTGCAATGTTTCGTGGATGAAAATGTCACAATCGATACAAAACACCTGATGGCACGATCCGCACTCGTACACCATCTTATCGGTGCCGCTCGCTAGCGTCTTCTGGCACGCGTAGCAATTCGTTACCGGTGGATCGCGCGGTTCCTGCACCTGAACCTGTTCCAACGGCAGCTCGTTAAAGTGTGGCACGGGAAACAGATGATGGTAGCTGCGGGCAAGATGCGGTGCCGAAGCCAACGTGAGCCCACAAGCGGAACACTCCACTGGTAGTTCGCAGTATTTGCTGTAGCACTGCGGGCAGTGGTACCCGCCCGAGGTAAGCTTGGCCGGTTCGTCAGCACTATCGATGTGGCACATGCACATGGTCAGCGGGGGCTCCTTGCCGGACTCCGTTTTGCCATGCGGAAAGCCCATCTTAATGAGTGAAAATTCCTGCTGGTTTCCGGCTTGCGGTGGATCGATGTGCTGCAACAGCTGATCCTTGTAGTGGGCGTCGTCCAGTACGGCACTGTAAGTGCCACCCGTTTCGGTGCACAGGTACTTGCAAATTCGAATCTCCGCCGACAACGACACGACTGAACAACGTATTCCCTCGGCTTTGAGTGTTTCGATCGTCAAATGTATGTCGGTCGGATCGCACGTGGTCAAGCTACCCATCACGACCAGCACTTCCCGGCTGGCATGCGATGGCACCAAGCGTAGTGTTTTCAGTGCCAGCTCGAGCCCATTCTGAAGCGAGGGTTCTCCGACCAACTGTACCCCATTGTTAAGCGCGTGTACAGCTTTCACGTGCTTCCGGGAGGTACCACTGAGCTCGGAAATCTTTTCGGCCCGTTTTGCCTTCATCGCAACGACGCCCAGCTGGGAGATGGGATTCTGGTCGAAAAACTCCTCGATAAACAGTTCCAGCAGCTTCAGCGAACAGATGAACCGGGTCGGCTTGAGATCTGGCACCGTCATTGCTTCGGAGCAGTCGAGCAGAATGTACAGGTGACGCATCATGCCGAGCTTGCTGAAGCCCCGTTTCATTGCCTGGCGTTTGCGCTTCGCCTTCTGGATGATATCGCTCACGGATCCCTCGATCAGCCCATCGTCGTCCTCTTTGATTGCCTCCCTATTTTGTTGTCGATAAGTGTGGTTCTATCAGTCCCACGCGAAACCGTCAGATGGTAAAACGAATACCTACCATGTCTTCTCGTATCCCGTCTCCCAGCGATACTCTTTTGGATCTTCTTCATCAGCCATAGTTAACAACAAAGGTTATTCCACAACACTTTTGGTTTAGTTCTTTCGAAAACCGGTGAATTGTGGATTGTTTTGTTTACAAAACGAAACGCTATCCGTCATAGGTATGATGCCTAGGTGGTGAATCTTGATAAAATTAAATCGATGAAATCTTTGGTACACTTCGTCTATTTTTTTTTAATTTACGCAATTTAAAATCATGACGAGTTACTCATGTTTTTTCTGTTTCTGTGTCAGTAAAAGGGCATTTTATTGAATATTGCAGTTTTTTTTAATTAATTGCCTAAGAAGTCGATGACCACAATCGTTGAGATTTTGGCTACTGATGTGTAAACGCGAATCACCACTGACAGATTGCTATGTGCTGTCAGTTGATGTGGATCAAAGTGAGTGATTAAATTTAGTTTCAGTGAAACAAATATTCTAGGGGCAAGCTGCTAGCAATTTATACCCAAAGAGGTTGTCTTTTCCCAACAACACTTTCCGACAATAAAGGATGACTACCAAAGTGGCTGGAAAGAAATTCAAATGGTCCTTGGATTTCAATACCAAGTACGTACAGTTCAATTGAAGCAGACGGCGCGGACTTGCTAAACAGCAAAACAAATCAATGTGGCCTCGATAATCTCGATTACAGATCCCGCAGTAGCAGCGGGGACATCTCATCCCCGCCCGGATACAACCCGTCGGCCGACGTAATTAGCAGCAAGGTGGTCAACCAGACCGACCAGAGTCACCTAATTCTGAAAAAGTCATGGGAGATAGCGCTGGGACCGATCAAGCAGTTTCCCATGAACCTGGTCATCATGTACATGTCGGGTAACTCGATCAGTATCTTCCCGATCATGATGGTGGTGATGATGTTTATTCGACCGGTCAAAATGATGCTGTCGACACATTCCACGTTCAAAGTTATTGAGGGCATCTCGGCGACCGGGCAGAAGTTGGTGTTCCTGCTGGGCAACCTCGTTAACATTGGCCTGGCGCTGTATAAGTGCCACAGCATGGGCCTGCTACCAACGCATGCGTCCGATTGGCTAGCGTTCGTCGAACCGCAGGCTCGGTTGGAGTATTCCGGCGGAGGCATTTCCTTGCTCTGAGAAGCACGAGAAGACCGACTGCTGGCAAATGCATTTTTGAGAAATGTTTGTATTTATTTTTCTTTTTCACTACCCCTTAGAGAATGGTGTTGGAGGCATAAATAAAAAGACGATCGGACGAAGGAACTAAAATGTTTCCCTGAAAAATTTGAGTTTGCTTTATCGCGATGCGTGTCCAAAATGCGTTACATGAATAGTGGGGATCGTCGGAAGCGAGCTATGTTCAACCATGGTAACAGATACGATGAATCCGGACACAAAACCACCACTGCCAGGTTACCATTGGGTATTAGGGCTTCTTGTACTGGTCCGCGAATTCTTTCGCCTTCTCCAAGAGCTTGCCGGGCTCGTCGACCCTGGGAACCTGGGGAGAACAAGAACATCCGTTTTAATCCAGCCCGAGAATTCACAACTTTGCGGCACTACAACCTCATAGTTCTGCGATACGTATATTCCGGTGTAAACACCGGCACCAAACGTCAGCTGTTCGGAAGAAGCAGAAAGAAAATCAAAGGTCACTGTTTTGTAGGGAAACATTCAGCTTTATAGGCAGATACAGCATCCACTGCTGTTTACGGAAAGAAAACAGTTTTCTCTGTTAAAAATAACCCAATCCAATCCATTCCTCGATCAACCGGTGGTTATGTAACTTTTTTTAGCTGACCATATGATCATGGCGCACTGTTTAACGATGGTAAAACGGTGGAAAAGTAGGCTCGTGCGGGAACTTACCAAAAACTTCAACATATCTGTTATTCCGAAGGAATCCACTTTGACAGATTTTTTTCCACACTGGAACACGACGGAGAAGTTGCAACAACCGAGGATGGTTCGTGCATGTAGAGCGAGACGGCACGAGCTTATTGTCAGCCAGAAAGTGTTGCTGTTTCTCTCAGTGAAAGAAACTGCCAGTTTCTTTCAGTCGCTGGGATATTGATGAAAATCATAGCGCAACGATGTATTTCTGCTTCAAATAGCTCGTTCGTTAGCAGAAATATGAGCTTCATAGGAACATTTCTTTCATCTTTCGACTTTTAAAATCGCTTCTCACCTTCAAGTGGTCCATTAACCCCATTTTCCACTTTATTCGTTTAGCCACACTATATCAATAAGCTCTCTCGCTGTTCTGTTTGTTTTTTCGTTTATTTATTTCTGTTTTCTCTTACTTCTTTTTCCCGCTTCAGTAGTGATCTCGATCCCCAATGTGTGAATGTTCAAATTTCTTTTAATAACTGTTTTTTCACCTCCTCTTGTTTTTTTGCACTTAAAAAAAAGGTTCTTTTCCGAGCGTTTGCATGATTTCCGCTAGCATAATCGGCGCCTTTCCACGCGGAAGTGAATCGGTTTTTTTTGTTTTTGTGTGGATAAATGTAGAGTTACTATAGGTGTAATTCTTAATAAATAGGACAGCAATGGAAACTCAGATATCTAACTTAGTCAAGTTTCTTTGTAACGTTGCAAAATAAACGTCGTGGCGCGTGTCACCCCGCATCGTCACACATTATTGCCAGCATATGGTTACGGTTCTACACCACACGTTAGTGTTTAGAAATAGCTTAACTGAAAACTAAAAGCTGGAGATGAGCAACCTGCAACCCATAACGGACCTTATGGTGGTGCTCGTCACATGTCCTGAAATTCTTCCTTTCACAAAGGAAAAACAGATGGAGTGTGTGTGTGTGTGTATTTCATTTGAATCCTTAATGGTTTGTTGTTTGCTTCGTCTATGGATGATTTTGCTTTTACTTCCCTTACAAATTTGCTTAGTATCCCCCCATCCCACCGTGGAGAAGTGGGAGTACATCGTCGGCGATACGATAAGAATGTTTTTCCTGCAGCTGTAACTGTGCACCCCTGTGGCGGTGTGTATGGGCTTCCTTCCTCCTTCCTGTTCGCTTATCCTTCGATCCTAGATGCGACCCTTAATCCACCCTGCCCTTTGCCAACACAATAATGAGTGGAAAATGGAAGAACTATTTCCCACCCCGGCGCAGCGCGGGAAGAAGCTGGATGGTAAGAATCCTACAATAAAAGCTACGGTTGTTGTTGCTGCTGTTGATCTTCCATCTATCTTAGCCCCACACACCGCACACGACACACACGGTGCTCATGCACATTGTGATAAACCGTTCGCACACACGTTGGATTTTACGCATATGGTGGTTCTTCCTTTTATTATTTCTTGCAATTCTCCCGCTGCTTTATAGTCTTTACCTAAACATTTTGTTTTCATTATCTGTAATTATACATATATATTTTTTCCAGCCATCACTGCACATATCGTCGTCACATTTTTGTTTCGCCAGTGGATTCGTGCTGCTACGAAAGCTATGCCTGCTGTGTTTGCTGATGTTTGCAAAGTTCTTTATCCAGGGATTTCGTGTGTGCCTCAGTGTTGATAACAGTCGATGTAAGACAGCCATATGGAACTAATTGCAGAGCCTACACGTCACAATTCTTTGCAAATTCCTTAAATCGTGAAAACCACGGAAAATTATCGCCATTTAACCGACTTTGCTTCAAACTCAGCACGGACGGAACGGAACCAGGATTTATTACTGTAAGACATGGTTGACGGATTTAAATATTTCACATAAGTGAAATTTTATTTTATTTATCGTGAGTTGAGGAATAAAAAAAAATTTACGAGAGCTTAATCGCGTGCACTTTCAACGTTACGTTACCCATTAATTGGCTTAGTTTATCCGAGACAAAGTTTATCATCTAATATTGCAAATGATAATGAAAGAGGTACATTAGTATAGTACGCGGGGTGAGGCCACGTTTGAAGAACAATTGTTTGTTTGGCAATTGTTTATTTACTTGTATTTTTTTTTTTCCTTTGACGCCTTATTGTGTGCTTATGTGTAGTCTCTAGTATCTTTCCAATGTTTTATCCCCAGACTGATAGTAGCTTAGGTAAGTCTATAACTCCAACCGTTCAATGTGTTAACTTACATCCCATCCCTTTCATCCGTCTCCTGCTGGTTTTTCCCTTCTCAAAAGTGATCATTGAACAATAATTGTTGATCCGCATGAGAGGCCTAATATGACGACATGCAATATTCGCTGCTCGCTGTCTCCCCATCAACGCAACACCAGTATTACGCACCAAGTCCCTGAATAAATCCGCTCGCAAACGACGGCAAACTGCACGACGACTCACCGCTCGAACTGAACGAACTATGGAACGACGAAAGTAGAACTGGCTTTTCTTTTCACGAATGGATGTTGTTTTTCGATTTCTTTTTCTCCTCGTTTTTAGCTGTGTGTGATTTACTGCTGCTATATGCTACTGCGCTACTGCTCTCCCTCTCTCTCGCGTCGCACGCTTACTTTTATGCTGTCTTGCTGTCGGCCCGTTTGCTTGGTGGCTTGCTTGCTTAGCGGTTAGCATTTTTCAGCTGGTTGGACAGCCAATCGAGCCCTTCGTACAGGCCGTCGCCGCTGGTTGCACAGGTCGCCTGAATATACCAGTTGCGGTTTCGAAGCGAATGTAGACCTAGCTTGTCGGTGATTTCTGCGGCATTCATCGCGTTTGGTAGATCCTAATTTTGAGAAGGAGGAAACACATAGGGAAAATGTTGTGAGATACGAAATTTGGCGATGTTTAAAAAAAATCCCAGCACCCACTTCGCTATTATTTTAATGATAAAAGATAAAAAAAGAATAGAACCTACATAACGAAGGAATTAACAAGTGATAATTGGTGGTGGTACAAATAATATTAGTCACCATTATTTATCACAAGGTTAAACGAATTAATATTTAACTCTAGATAATTCTCTCGTTTGCCAAACGAAGCATAACATCAATAACAAAATTGAGGAAGATGAAAATATCAGCGGCGTTGTTGTCGTCCGCAATGCCGTAACAGCAGGTTTGAAAGCATATCTTAACAGTATTAGAATGATTGGTCAAAACCAGAAGATCGTTGCTAACGCAAAAGTGCGTGTTCGTGTCCAGTGGTACGAAAGTAATCCTGGCCATCATATACGATCAGCGAGGTGTAAGGAAGACGAAAGAGTGACTACGTGACGATCGATTCTTACCTGTTTGTTTGCAAATATCAGTAGAACAGCATCTCTGAGCTCATCCTCGGCCAACATTCGCATCAGTTCTTCCCGCGCCTCACCGATACGCTCTCTGTCGTTACTATCGACAACGAAGATAAGTCCCTACGAAAGATATAAATTATAGGCTTCCATTTCTGACACTACTTTCGACGCTAGAGATTGCCAACGCATACGATAACTTACTTGTGTGTTCTGGAAGTAATGCCTCCACAGGGGTCGAATCTTATCCTGACCGCCAACGTCCCACACAGTAAAACTAATGTTTTTATACTCTACAGTCTCCACGTTGAAACCTACCGAAAGGGAAAACCATGTGTTAGTAACACAAGAAACGGAAAGTATGCACATTCGGTCGCGATAGCAACGACTAGTCGTCGCCGCATACTTACCAATTGTAGGAATCGTTGTAACAATTTCACCTAATTTTAATTTATACAGGATCGTAGTTTTACCGGCAGCATCCAATCCGACCATCAGAATTCTCATCTCCTTTTTGCCGAACAATCCTTTGAACAGATTAGCGAAAACGTTCCCCATTGTGTGGTTGTGTGGTAGTTAATCCTGAGAAAGGGAATAGATATGGCAAGAAACTTGTCTTAATCAAACAGTCTCTATTCCAGCCTAGGCTACCTGATGCTTTGTCGTCGTAACTTACCTTCGCACCAATCAACGATATGATCACTTCTCTTAACTTCTAAAAAAAATCTTCACGCGCCCAATAAGATTGTCGTGTGAAGGGGAATGGAATGCGTTACAGGGCAGCCACTAACAACTAAGAAACACAATCTCCGTTTTTCACCCTCTTGTCCTTTTCCGCCCTCCTGTTGCAGGTTGTTTTTATAACGACGAGGAAAGGTTACCTACGGGTTTGATAAATAAGTGAGACGTTTAGTTGACTCGGTTCTCGCAAATGAAACATGATGCCTGAAGCGATGTTGCCTACCGTTTTCTCCCTTGTTGTCCCGTTTTCCCTACGCTCAAGGGATGTTGTTAGTCTGTTGATCAAGGTTTCCACAAAGTCAGGCAACGTGCAGCTACTGCAAAAAAGTACAGGTAGTAAAACGTTAAAAGGTACGTAGAGAAATCCTTTACTGGTTTGGTAATCATTAAATATTGATGTTCAAATATTTTTTAACCGTTCGAAATAATTTAACCCAGCTACATTGAATGAGAATCTATTACATTCATATAGATTGAATTGAACATTGATCATTTAGAAGGCGTTCGATCAATTTCATTGTTGTTTTATGGAAGAAATCAAATATTTCTCCGGTGCACAGGCAACAAAAGCAGGGAGATAGTATGTTCTCACGTGATTTGGCAACATTCTGTCCGACCATGAATCATCAAACTCGTTTCAACCAGACGTTTCTGCCCATTTCCTGTTATTGAACCTCCGTGCTCCTATGTGCCAACGTTTTGGAACAAACTTTTAATTTGTCAATACCAACATGGTGAACATTTTTGTGAATTTCATTAAAAAACTGACATGCGTTATATTTTAACATTCTTAAGGTAAAGCAACTAAAACACTCGCAAGATTCTAGAAAACAAAACAAAAAAACTGAACACTAATCTAATCTTGGTGCCGGCGAACAAACCGTACAAGACCTATGAGCATCTAATGAAACCAACCCCAAACATAGGGGGCAAAAACGGTTTCTTCATTATCTTCTTCGTTCGTACACAGGCATCGATGCGACGCCCGCCGACAATTTTCTACAATGACCCGCGGGACTCTCATGCTTTTTCTCTGTCTTCATTCTGCTCTCCCGCAGGAACCTGATTGACACAGGCGCAACGCCAAACTCCAGCCTTTCGAGCAGACAGCGTACAAACTCCATTCATCGCATTCTGCTGGTTTTTTTTTGGAGCAGCAAGTAAATCGGTTAGTGTTTTCCCATACGCTCCTTTTCCGGTACATCTCATTGTGGTGAAACGTTTCTTCTTCTACTGCTCGAAATACAGCGTGGTAGAATACATAATGATGCGCTGTCGACGATGTTGTCGATGTGAGCGGGGAATGGGCGGTATGCTTCGTGGAAATGCTACGAGTTTCCGTGTGTGTATGTGTGTGAGTGTACATTTGGTAGGTGAATCAGCAACGGTTTGGCTGATGAGTCTGATAGGAAGGCGAAAGCGCTTCTCCCCATGCCTTTATACCATAATTATCCAACAATAGCACGACAATCTTAAAGAGTGAATATTATCATTCATAGGTTAATTGAATTCAACATAATTGATCCTTTAAACCACAGGCGCATCAACTGTAGATAGATGAATTTCTTCTTCCAGTAAAACACAACGCCTACTAGTATTACACCATTTTATGCACCTTACGAGTAACGAAACCAATTTCTACGTAACCACACAAAAATATGATTTAATAAAACAGTTTTCACACTTTGAAACCGTTTTACGTGCACTTCCGTTCAGAAAAAACTTTGCCCGTCCTGATGTGGCATGTCTTTTCGTACACGCAGGTTTCTTTATTGCGCTCTCAGCTTTCGCCAACTCGCACTCCAGGTTTCTCTCTTTCGACTTGACACCAGCAGCAGCAGCAGCAGCAGCTTGAACACGTCAAACGAAGCGGCGAAGAAACACCTACAATATTTACTTCTTTTTCTTCTCCCGCTGATAACTCTGGAAGGAATTGCACACTATTCACGAAGCCTGTGCACGAGAAGGCTTATTGCACCAGCAGTTCAATGGACATTTTTTTTCAATTGCCGTTAGCAGGTTGGTGGCGAATAATGGCTACTCTTCTGCTGCTTTTCTTCTGCTCCCTTCATCCATCCCTGGGGTAGCTGAATCATTCAACACTCCTTTGCAGCGGTGCACGAAGCCCAAGAAAGAGCGAAAGGCAGCTAGATTAACTGGCTGGAAAAGAAGGAGACACCGCGAAGATGAGGATGACTCGCTCCAACACACCTCACGCACGCACACAGGCACACATACCGAGCACGGTAACACAACCACCACGATTGATACGGGAAGAAGCAGCACGACACGGCAGCTACAACCCAAGATGGCGACCGGGACTACCGCTCGGTGACTCTTTCGCGGTTGACGCACGATCGTTTTTCCAGCCCAACGAACAATGATTACACAATGATAACTAGCAATGCCTAGCAACGCAAGGTTTCACTACCTGATAAGAAAGCTTTTCGGTAATTCACTTACGTACTTTCTTAGCTATTCACTGCAAAAGCCCAGTGATCGCGGTCTCGACCTATCCGTCGCTCTTCGCCACACGAATTCTCTCAGTGTAAGTGAAAAAAACCACCTCACGCTGCAAGCTTCCAAAGTTTGACAGTTTCTCTACTGCCACACGGTCGACTCGACGTTGCCACGTCTGCTGCTCCAGACCTCCCGACTGACAGACAGTTGGTTTAGATTGGTTGGTCGGTTGCTTGCCAACTTTGCTCCTGGCTACCGGAATTTGCGATGCGGACGATTTCAGAAGGCAACAGAAATAAAAATTGGTACGAGAAAACAAGTTCTTCAAAGAAACTATTTCCTTGGGTCGGTGAATTTCACTCCTACTCCAAAATGGTTTCTATCTGACTATTGGAAAACTATTTCATCCATCGTACTGTATCTTTGCGGTCTGGTTTCGAAGAAAAATTTGTCACGTAATAGCTGTAGCATTTCGATAAACAGGAAAATTTCTGCGAATGCTAATAACTGGAAGAGGAAGCTAAACATTAAAGTAGGTCAGCATTGTTTTTCAGAAAGCGGAAACGTAGCACAGCTAGGACAAAGAACGCTGCTTGAAAACAGTGCGTCCTTCCCAATCAAGTACACCATATTGAACCGTTTTGTGGATTGCTTCGTGACTCAACTCACCCATCACCTATGTCCTCTCGAACCAGGCACAATAATCTTTCTTATTTTCAAACACTTCTAACAATATAGAGATTTAGATAGAAAGGCAACAAATGTATGAACTTCACTACGGTATGCAGTAACATACAACGAAGATTTTTTTTCACCACGACGACAATGTCGTTTTCTCACCGATGAAAAGTATATCTTGGACAGCTCCTTTTTTTAATATTTTACATACAATTGCATGCTAAATGACCGAACCTTCCTGCACCTGTGAACGCATGTAGGCTGCGTTGGACACAATTTATATTGCAGTCTGCAAAAGATCACTCCCCCTGCGGCCCACAAAAAAGTACGTAGTCCTCCACGTAGCCAAACGCCACACACCTTTTGCCCTCGTCACAATGAAAACTGTTTGCAATCAGTATTTCGTAGCTTATTTCGAACGCTTATATGCTTCAACTTGTTCGCAGAAGAAATCCACCTTTTTGAGCTGTAGATTATCGCCAACTTTCGATAAAACACTCGCCGAATGTAATTTCCAGTGATTTGGATGTTGTGATCCTGCTGCACTCCGGCACGAAAGGAAACTAGTGTTGTACCAATCGGAATTCGGAAGATTCGAAGATTCGATCCCTAGACGGATTCTAAAGATTCGAATCCCATTTGACAGATTCTAAAGATTTGATTCTATTAGGATTCGATTCTGACTCGATCCTAAACTATTTGAATCGACTCACAATGATTTGAGTCGAATTAGTCACATAACGAGTTGATCTAGAGACAATGTACAGGCAAATGGGACTTTGACAGCGACGAAAACCTAGGCTAGCGCAAGGTGTATAAATATAGAAGGTGACTTTATGTCGCTTTGGAAGGGGTGCCATATTTGAGAAGAGTTATGTCAAAAGCCCAATCCTTTTCCGATACCCCCCCTCAATTTATGTCGCTTTGGAAGGGGTGCCATATTTGAGAAGAGTTATGTCAAAAGCCTAATCCTTTTCCGATACCCCCCCTCAAAACCCATATGAATACCCCTGAAGTGTTATGTCAAGTCATGAAATGTCATTTTACACTAGACGACTTCACCTTCTAATTTATACACCTTGGCTGTCATGTAGTACCAGCAAGTTTTTCCATGGCAGATTGCTGGGACTCTTGCTGGAACTACATAGTACCAGTAACAATTTAACCGTCACCCGTTCAACCAAACCTACATACGTAGACGTTCAACCGGACTACCCGGGTAGTCCATACATTTTGTATGGGAGACTCCGTTTTCCTGTACTTAAGACTTAATAACTTTTTATCTAGACGTCGGATCGATTTGAAATTTTCAGTGAAGATACTTGAGGGTGTTTCTCGAAATATTGTATAACCCCGCGTCCACACGGCATAGTAGCGTAGCGATTTTGACACTCCGTCGTAGTGAAAATGTTGGTCGAGAGGCCTTAGCCACGGCCATAAAAAATAGTTGACACTACGACGGAGTGTCAAAATCGCTACGCTACGGTGCCGTGTGGACGGGGGGTAACTTTCATAATTTTAAAAATTCATTAAATTTCTGTCAACCGGGTAACTAATAATATGAAAAATCGGTTACATAGTTTGGTAAGCACGTATGATATGACGGATTGGGATTCGGATGCGAAGATCCGGATCTCAGAATGGATTTGAATCGAAAGGGTTCAAAATTCCATTCTGCAAGGGTTCAAATTAGTTTGAAATAATCTGATCTTTGCTGAAGTTTTACTTTTTTAAATTGTGTAATCATTTGAACGATGCTTCGAACTGCAGCCGATAAAATGAAAGATCATTAGAGGACCAACAGAGATTTGAATTCACCGCATTTTAATTTTATTTGAGAAAACATGTTCAGAGATGGCCAGAGTCAATTATGGTCAGCGATGGTTATATCTTCCACTTCCAAATGGATTCAAGTTTAAAGTGTTTCTTATTTATTTCATTCATTGCATGCACTGAAGTTGGCAACTGGCAACTTGTTCTGTTATCATTTATCTGTTTATTGAAAATTTAAGTGGAAAGGAATTTCCAGCATTTTCGCTGTTTGAACATTGGCGGTGATGAATGTGGCATTTTAATTTCACATTCTTATGAACTAAAAACTATGAGTGATAAAAGTTTCAAGCAATCGGGTTCCGCTAGGTCACACTAAAACTATGTACGATACATTCAGTTAAAGTTACATATGCCTTTGTAGTGAATGAGTACCACCATTTCAGAATGTATGAGGGAAATCTTTAAAACTACTGTAAGAACTTCAAACTACCTGCATAATAGAAAACTCATGATGTATTATTTATTTTAAAAGTACTGTGTGAAGTTTGTTTAAAAAACTTCAAACGATTCACCGATAATGAGTTTCAAACCTGACATCTACTCGCTTAAAAAAGGAATTTGTTGGAGATGCGGAGCAGCTGGCTTCATCACAACCCGCCCGTGGTCGCCCATCACTCTGGTCCTAGCCCATTTTAACGAGTGATATTTTTACTGTTCATTGATCTAGTTGTTACCAACAATTGTATCAAGACAAATTCCATGTCTGAGGGGCGCACAAGGATTTTATATTCAGGATGGACAAGAAATAACTTTGAATTTTCCCACGTTTATGCGTAGGAGATTCCTTTTGCAATGATGTTAAAAAAAATTGTTAAAATATAATCATTTACAATACGGCCCGCACCGTGAAAATAGAAATAAAAAAAAATATAATCATTTATAAAGAGCAGGGTTAATTTGTACAATTAATTCCCAAAAGTTGACACCTGTTTGAGAGCAGATAGCGAAAAATAAAATTATCTTTTAATGATCATTCTTACTAGCCTGTCAATTGTAGCCGGAATTGATTGGTTATACATAAATTGAAATGTATTATCTTTGATTAAACGTTGGGAAAGTCTGATAAATCAATCGTTCACGTAGCTAAAAAGCACTAAATTACGCAAGTCATCCTTAACAAACCATGAACCCTACATTCATTGTCCTTGGAAAGTCGGAGGAAAAAGTCCATTTAGTTAACCAGATTAAGCGATTGGTACTGCTCGTCGTTAACCTCCGTCATCATGAAGCTTCCATCAGGCAGGAGAAGAACAACTCTCCGCGTACCACCTGGTGAAAAGAGCAAAATAACGAGCGTTACCAATTTGGTCACTCACTTCGACATGCATGGGAGATATTTCTACTAACCTGGCGATGGTTGGTCAGCTTGCACCACTTCGGCCGTTATTTGACCATCCTGCGAGTCTTCCGTTTGAATTGTAAGCTGCTGATTGGTGTCAACCGCCTGCTGGTACTGTGCCGCTTGCTCTTCCGTCAACTGTTGTCCCTAAAGATGAAAAAGGTAATGATTTTTGGTCCGCCAACAGCAGACGGATATCATTGCTTACCTCTTGCGGCACAGCAACGGCTTCGGAAACGGCCGCGTCAAGCGTTAGTACCCCAGCGGTACCGGGTTGCGCCTCCTCCTCACCCTCCTGTGAGGTCACTAGCACGCAGCTCTGTTCTCCATCGGCCCCCTGGGCAATCAGAATGGTCTGTCCCTCGGCGTTCTTGCCTGCCACTTGATACAACGTACCGTCCTCACCCGCCACAATGATCGGCGAACCGTCCTCGTTTGTCATCAGTTGCTGGACTTGCATGTCCGTCTGGTCACCGCCGCCGGCCACCACCAGCTGCTGTTGATCGGTTTCCGCTGCTTCACTGCCACTCGCTCTCTGCTGCTGGTCAGCCTCTTCCTTCTTTACTGCTCCTGGTTTTTTCTCTTCAGATTCGTTTTCCGGGCTCGGAACGGGCGTCGGTTCACCTTCCGCCTGACCCAGCACCTTACCGGTCACCGGGCAAAGGGTGAGTGCACGGGGTGGGCTCGGCGGGGTAGGCAGTGGGAGATTGGAGGGAAATCCATCGTTCATCATACCATCGTCTTCGTCGTCGTTCGATGGCTTTGTTTTTGTTGATGAGGTCGTGACGACATGTTTGACGACGTTGACGCCCTGCTTACGGAGTGCGTTCAGCTTCTGTTCCGACGAAGCGGTAGCCGTTCGAACAACATTACTGGGAGTGCCTGGTACTACGCGGGTGACTGGCCGAGGCGCTATTGTGCTACCAACCCGCGGCGTAAGTGAAGAACGCTGCTGAGCCCCGGAAGCGGTGCCCGCCGGTCTCGATGCACCAAGCGGGGTGCTGGGAGCGCTCCCTATCGGTCGCCCTGCCGGTATCCCTTGCCTCTGCAATCCCGGTGTACTGGACACTACCTTTGGTGCCTTGCGAATGGTCTGGCGAACGATTTGCGGCGTTCCATCGACGTTTCGGCGTATGAAGCGTGTCGTTACACCGCTGGATGAGTCGCTGGCAGCCAACGTTGATGAGGAATGAATCGTCACCGGACGCGGGGTGGTGGCCGATGACGTGACGACGGTGGAGTTGGAGGACGTGCTGGTCGTTGAGCCGCTTGCCGGGCTACCACCTTGCTGCTGCTGTTGCTGCTGAGAGGCCTGTGATGATGTTTCTGGTTTGATCTTAAATATACCACCCGGTTCAGACTTTGGAACGATCTTTACCTTTGCTTCCCCGCGAAGTAGAACGCCCCGGTTGATGGCCGTGCCGCCGCCGGCTAGCATACCGACCGGCTTCTTGCTGATACCGCTCGGTACACCATCCTTCGGTGATTTAATGATAACCACCTCAGCTGCATTGCTGTCTTTCACCGTGGCTGATGAGGGGGAGCCCGTACCACCGTTCACGGTGGCGGACCCACCCGGAGACGCTTTGATGCCGGCTCCTGTTGCCGACACAGATACGATCTTTACACTACTGCTCTGGGACACCTTGTTGAGAGCATCGTTGATGGCGCTGTTTGAATCGGTGCGCATCTTCTTCGGCGATTCGCTACCATCCTGGTCAGTCGCGGCGTCGTTTTCGCTATCGTCCAGCTTACGCTTAATGCCACCTTCCTCCGACGAGCCGTCCTGATTACCGGACGACCACAGTTTCACCCGATCAACTGCATTTGTTTTCGAGACTCTGTTCGGGCGCATCGCATTGGACGGGGACAACGGACTGGAACCGGCCGATTGTGTGGCATTGGTACCCGTCGCACCGGCAGGAGTTCCTGGCCCACTGCCCGGACCCTTAGCCTTTTCCTGACGCTGCTGTTGCAGAGCTCGGGCTGCAGCCGCCGCTCGCTGCTCCTTCTGCTTGGCCAGCTGCACCTCGAAGTACTCCAGTACGCTCTGGCACGAATGCAGGTGCGTCAGTGGCTCCCAGGTGTTGTGCTCGTTTGTCATCTTGCTCCACTTGACCAGATACTCGTGCATCTTAATGCCGGGGCTGAAGCGCTTGGCCAGAATTTTCTCTACCTCTTCTTCGGTGACTTCGCCCGTTTTTGGATGGGTACGTTTGGCAATGGATCGCTTACCAGGCACCGTTCCAGGCTTCACTGGTACGTCTGGTTTTTTCACCGCACCGACCACACCCCCACCCACGCCAGGGGTTCGACTCTTTGGATCGAGTAAACCGGGTGAAGTTTTCACATCTCCAGGCTTGCGAACCGGTGTTATGACACGATTCTGAGCATTAACACCAGCTGGTGTTCCGGGTTCTGTGGAAAGGTAACAAAGCATTTAGAATATTAGCAACAACTTTTGTTATGTTTTTGCGTGCTAAATTTAAGAATAGTTCAATACTACTTGTTCTTTTAAATTTTCCTGTATTCAAGTCACATAGAATCAAGCCTACCGTGAGAACTGAAAAACTATCTTCTTTGGTACTTTACCAAATTAGTAAGTTGTGTTCAGTAGGCTGAACATATTTTTTTGTTTAATGTTAACGTGAATAATCTTACTTTGCTCGTCAGTTTTTTCCACGATAGTTTTAGTGATCTTCACAGGCATCTCGTGAAGGCTGCCAGAGCCAGTCTAAAACAAAAAAGAATGATTTGTTATCTTTCATCGAACCGGCTGTCCAGCTAATCCAAAAACCAGTACCTTCCCAAACGACTGTATAGTTTTGCCGGCTACGACCCAGGTGTCGCGCACGGAATCGTCCAGCTTCACCCACGTCTGGTACAGCTTCCAGGAGTTGCCCGAACCGGCCTTCTCATTGGTGGCACCGGGCGTTGGTGCATTCTGCTGCGTCGACTTCCACAGCAGGAAGGCCCACACCTTCGTCTGCGCCTCGTCGCAGTCGTGCAGCGGCGACGTCGAGGATCGCTTGCATTCCGGTTCCTTTTCCTTGTGCTCGCGGAACAGCTCAATGAGATGAAACACCGTGTGGCACCGGCCGCACACCAACACGTCACATTGTGCGATTTCCGCTTGCGCCTTTTTAATCAGATCCGGATGCTTGCCTATATCGGCGGGATCGATTTCTTTGCCCATGGGGGTGGATTCTTTTAAGGCCGGAATCTACGACAATTTGTGGAATAGAGAAATAGGTCAAAAGATAATATTTACCGTCACTGCTTCTGTTGTAAAAACATTTAGTAAAAAGAGAGCGCCCGCTCCCTTTTTTACATTTTTGCGCCAATACAAATGTCATGCAGATCAAGCCAATTATTGTTATTTTTATTCGCTTGTTAAGCAAGGTACGTAGAATCTTAGAATCGATGTGTATAGCTTCGTTGCAAGTATCTTAGATGGGCACGATTGCACTGCTGGCGGTGGCTTTTTTTATTTTTGCCCTCACAATCCAGCTGCACCAAAAATTTTCACCGAAAACTTACCTTGACGAAGAAAATTCAACCACTATGCCCAGGAGAAAAATCACTTAATGATACGGTTCCGTGTTGCCTGTTGCCCTTTTCAGCGCGGTCTCGGCGACTTTGCAGTGATGCGGTGACTCCTTGGATTTCGATCTTGTCCCGTCTACCGCGATTATCGGGCGAAGCGTACTTTCTTCACAACAATCGGCACACTGTGAACTCACGGCGTTCGGTACACCGTGAAATATCACCATTCAGCGGGAAAACTACGAGGAAAACACACAAATTTGCGGGGAACGACGAGAATTCGGTGTTGCAAACTTTTCCTGCTCGGTCGCTTTCTTGGTTCGTTCGCTAGTTTTGTACCGGGAGCAAAGCTACTGGCAAAACCCTAACCAGCTGCGTGATGCGTCGTCGAAGATTCAATGGCGGCGGTCAGTGAGACGTCTGTCAAATAGGATACGATGGCTGCGTACGCTCCACGCGAGACGCCATTATGCCAGTGATGGCTTAAAAGGACCGTTGATAATGTCGTTCGAATGTTTCAATTGATACATCAAAAACTGTTCGATAATTTTCTTTTAAAGTAGATGAGATACGGAATCGATCGTTTATTGGTGCATATTGATTTAGAAACATACTATCCTAAACCAAGATGCTAGGATTCGTATTTGAACCGACGTAAAGATTAAACTCTTAAATATTAATTTCAAAGAGTCCATTCCACTTCCCAGTTCTCGGGATATTTGTTAATCTAGTAGAAAAATCTCACGTTTCTTTTTGGTTGTTCAACAAATCCGTGATTTGCAGAATCGTTTATTACATAAATTTATTCGAGTCTTGTTCGAATAGAGGTCATCGAAACGGTATACCGATTTTTCCCGATCAAGTGTCCATACACGGAATGGATGTGTTGGTGCATACCATGCGATTGTGTTCGTAACCCTCTAGGTTTTGTAAACGTTTTGTTTTCATTCGAGGCGCGTGGTTCATCGGCGTTGGTTGCGTGTTTGTGCTTTTCCGTTTTCCTTACCGCGCGTGTGTTTTTCCGTGTCGCCCTCTGTTGTATGCTATAGTGCAATTTTCTTCACCGTGCAAAGAATTCAAGCGTCATTAGATTCGGACCGGCGAGTGTGTTGTTTTCCTCTAGAATCGCTCCCCCTAGAATGGACAAGTGGGTGTTCGTTGCCTAGTGCTAAAATACCTCTCTACCGTGGTACGTCAATTTCGCGCAGCACGGCAGGTGTGCAAACGGGTTGGTGCATTGAACAATTGCATCTTGGTGCAGCGTGAAAACAATTGCACCGCCGTATTTCCCTTTCGTGTCACGCGAGCGTGCGATGCAATCGGAGCGTCAGTGGCTTGAGGCGGAAAATTATTGATCGCCCTGTTTGGCATCTCGTTTGCATCTCGACCAACGTGATAACTTCCTAAAGATTCGAATCTACGTGTTGGGATTGCATAAAGCAGCGTTTTGCGGTGCGGTATACCAAGCGCAAAAGCAAAATATTGAGGGACGTGTGAAAAACGGGTGGCATCGTTCGTCGTCTAGTTCCAACGCAGGGCCTCACAGCGCGCAATATGCCCGTCGTTGTGGAGACAAATTTTCATCAGCAACCAGTAACAGCATCCCTCATGGCAGTTTCGCCTGGCGTAGTGGTTGGCGCACCGGAAACCGCCCCTATAGCGTTGATGGAAGTTTCGAGCCGCTCGGTGGTAGAAGAAGGCAACCAGGGAAGGCTGGTTTTTTCCACCGGTGGTGGTCGCGAACCGACCGCTGCCAACCCGGTCGACACGACGTTCACTAACGGCGCCGGTGGTGGAACAAATAGCGCCAGTAACAGCACCGGTACCGGCACCCCCCATCCAGTATCGCCGTGGAATGGCACACGTACCCGTGGGCAGTCCCGGTCACCGTCGCTCGGGGACACGTTCGTTTCGGCCGCTGCCTCGTCCGATCTGCCCTACCCGTCGTCATCCTTTTCGGACAGCTCGGACGATTCCGACACCGGACCCGAGGCGGAGGAAGCGGAATTGCTCGACGTCAGCGTGACTCGCAGTGCGTTCGGTTACATTACCACCGCCACCATTACCTTGAGCGGGAGCCACAGTTCTCTTGATGCCAAAGATGTCATCGGAAGCGGACAGAATCAACCGGAGGAAAGGTCGTTTGCGGAGAACAGAAACCTTGCGGTGATTCCCACCGTGTCATCGGATACGGAACAGGCGGGAACATTCCTCTCCGCAGGGCATGCACCGTCACCGTCCTCGGAGTCGACCTCTATTTCGATGTCTATAGGCTCGGTTGGTAAGTTTACATGTTCGTTAAGGAGAATGATTGTGCGTTCCAGGTTTAAGAATCATGTGCATAAACCGCATGTATTTAGTAGCAATTAAAATAATAATTATGGAATCATTAGCACGTACTTTGAAGAGACCAATTTGAGGTTCCTTCTCATGACAACTGAGATGATTTTCAAAAGATCAACGAGTCCAATGAAATCCAAGAAAATGTTCCTAACATATTAACACTACTCAGCTTTAATTTTATGAAACCGTTATCATATGAAACGTGCAAACAACTCGAGCATCTTCTTCTTTTTGGCGTAACGACCTCTTGGTCATGCCTGCCCGTTAAGGGCTTACGAGACTTGTTTCCCTGTTGTACGTGGATAGTCAGTCCTCTCGTACAGGGGAGGGTCCGGTCTCGGTTGGGATTCGAACCCACGCCGTCGAGGCGGTGAGCCCCGGCGCTCACGGGCCGATTTTCTAACCGGCGCTACCGCTCGGCTGTCGCGGACCCCCCGAGCATGGAGGGGTTGAAAACAAAACCGATACTGGTTTATGATGATTAAATTATAGCTTGGTTTCGAATTGTTTTGCGGTGCTAGGTCTCCACTCTTGTCCAATAAATGGAAATCCTTAACCTTCCATTCTAATTTATCACGCTTTCCGGTTGATCACAGTATTATTTGACCGCTGTTCATTCTCATTGTAGTCGAACACGTGCATAGCGGTATTTCCGGTACCACCAACCATCGTCATCGAAATTTGTTTTGCATTCCACTTTCCGGCTGATGTCCATCGACGATTTCCGACCGCTGATAACCGAGAGCGGTGTGTGGAAAGTGGCTGATAAGAATCACCACTGGTGGCAGAATTGGTATGATTTGCAAAGAGACAGAAGCTTTTGGTCAAATTTTGTCACAGCAAAACCAGTGAAATGCTAATTTAAAATTTACCGTTACATTCGCCGTGAAGAGATATTTGTGTTGTGGAATCTTTTTAGTCTTCTGCAGATGCCTGATGTAAACCTGTTTCGCTAAGTTCAGATACTCCTCGTTTGTTTTGCCGAGTAGTTTTCAAACAAACAAATCTTGACGTGAAGCTATAGAAAAAACAACAATCTGGAGCGAAGTAGGAAAATCGGGAACACTAATAAAATGTTATGCCCGACTTCGACATTATTTGCGCTATTTCGTAGCGTATTAGTTTTGAATGCTTTTCTTTTCTGAAGTCTAAAATAAAACCTATCCCTAAAGAACCGTTCCCTTTTTTAGGGTCGATCAGTTCAGTATCACACAAAGATAAGGGGCGTTTCAATGCCTTCCACTCCGTACACGAAAATTTAGCAGCACAACCGGCTACGAATGATAACAACAACAGTAACAGTACAGCTCCTCCATGGCCACTTCTGCTACCACATGATCATGAGCTTGTTTGCGGAACAAATTGACATGGAATAGCTTTACCTTCTGCCACCCCCAAAACGACCCTCGTATTGAGAAAGTGTTTCCGATTGACATACATTATTTTAAATTTATTTTTCATTTGTTGAGTTCTGTTTCGTTGCACAAATGCACTGTTCATTGCAAGGAAATTTAATTAGTTTGAACTTTAAAACCGTTTTTTGAACTAGAAAAAGTAAGATTACGTTATGTTGGAACCGTACCGCTCGGCAACCAACTTGTTTGTTTGCACAGATGTGCCATCCACACCGTTTTGAGGGAAAGGCTGGTTCGAGTGGTCTGTTTCAGTACGTTGAGATATTTTTCAATGGTTTTGAAAAAACTCTGTCACTGAGGGCAAATAACTATGGTGCCATTTCGGCACGCGGAAGGTGGAGCCATAATAACATGTATTCTCCCAGCTTCGATTCGATGATTGGAAATCTTCACCATGTAACGTTCTCCGTGAAAATTTTTTAACAAACGTCAATCCGTCAGATCACATTAAGTGTAGCCATTCGGCAAACAGGTTTTCGATACCCTAGGCCCGACTCGGTGCCAGTGAGCATGCGGAACCGAAAACGATAATTAGAATGCCAGACAGGTTTTTGGACCGTCCGGCGCGTAGTGATCGTTAAGAAGTCCGTAAATGTGTCGGCTTTAGCCGACAACAACGCTTCACTCGTGCCTTCGCCACTGTCTAGGTCGAGACTGGCTTCTGTCGGTGGCATTCAAAACAAAAAACATATATATTTCATCATGATATCGTTTTGGCGCAGACCGGGTACAATTGTTATGAATTTTGTGTGTAATTACGCGATTAATAATCATTAATAATCGTTGTAGACCTATTTTTAGTGGCAAAAAATTTATTAATTTATAGAATTGATTAATAAACAGTGATTAATGATTATAGTAGAAAGTAGAAAAATACCAAGATCACTTGGTTATTACAAAACATGCTTCGTCAGATAAAACTAAATAAAATTCATACGTACGTAAAAAGCTACTTACCTACAACATGCTACAAGTGACTCATCTGTGTTGAAGGAAATTTTGATTCCATAAAAAAATAAAATGGTATACCTTAGTAGGTCATACCGGACTTGCCAAAAAACAAACACGTAGTTTCCAACAGATATAAAATCTGTTGTTCAACGTACCTCTACCTTAAAATCTCATTGAGGTAACACTGAACGTGGGGGACTTCAAATAAACACGTTTTACGGTTTCTTTTTTTTATACCCTCGTTTTTCTCACGAACCTGTGATAAACTGAGAAGGAGTGGAAAGATTAACTACGTAAAAAGATGAAACATTTGTCTGACATTGATGCACAGCTCGAAAAAAGAGAGGGTTGGTGGTGGATTTTCGATGGGATAACAATTGCTGCAGTACACGCACGGAAGTATCTGTTGCCATTTTTGCATCCACATTCCATAGAAATTTGTGTCAAGGTTTTCAAGTCAACTATTAACCTCAATACCTTAAAAACGTTGCTCAATCGGATGGTATTTTCTATTGGCTTCTTCTATTTTGTAACTGAAATAATATATCATAATCGAAAAAAGTTTTGCCTTTCATTGCATTCTGTTGGGATGCGCTACATCTTTTCGACTTTCGAGCTCTTAAAAAAAATGGCAATCCAATAGCAAGATTTCCTCTCATCGTTGATAATTGGCCGTTAGACGTTTTCGACTTTTTGCGATAATCCGGAGGGCTCGACCCTCAACTGCATCGGGTGCCGTTGTAGTGAGATAATCTTATTTTACTTTCTCTGTGCTTATTTTTGTTTTTACTGCACAGATTTCAGCTCCAATTTACGTAACGCTGAACTGGACAAAAAGAAGTTCGGCTGAACGGCGTCAGGTCCTCTTAACTGATAACCTTTTATTGAAATTGGCACGTTGGAGTTATAAACGGATCTGCGTGAGAAGATGTGCGAGGCGCGTTATCTGGTAGGGACAGTATAAAATAGTTTTTCTCAAGGTTTCGTTAACTCGTGGAATATTTGGCTTCTATCCATCTCCCCCCTTGCAAGATTCGCGGTCTTTACAGGAGATTTCAGGAATTGTTTTGATTTAAATTTTTATTGTACAATGAAAAGTATGATCAAGGATCAATCGCGAAGGGCAACTCAGGTTGAAGACACTTTGAATTCAATTTCTCACTGTACGAAAAACGACTGTGCTCTGTATGTCTAGTATATTTAAAATAAATTGATAACCTATTGCATACTTGTAGGCGTCTCAAAACCAGTAAGCCTATAGTTTTTCTGAACAACACTACAACCCGTTTGAACATATAATTTAAAGGCTGTTTTATTTTACGTTTAAAACTCAAATCGAAATGGGGCCCCCACGTGACGCAATGTGTGAATAAAACAAAGTCCTTGCTTGATTTTTTTGTTTGGCGTCTGATATTGGTGTCCTCCATCCTGTATGAATAACCAAGAAGCCATTATCAAACAACCTCACAGCGAACGAATCACAAAATCCTTTCAATAACGGTTGTCAAAGTGGTTAAAAGGATTATTGAACCTGTGAGGATTTTCGTGCAGCTATCAGTCATGGATTGATTAAAAAAAAATAAACAAAATAATAGTAGTTTACCTGGCGTGAGGAAGCAAACATTCAGATTTAAGCTTAAACATCAAATTATGCTGTTCCACGGCGATAATGATTGGTCAACAGGAGGTACTGTAAATTTTCAATGTTACCGAAATCTATAAATGATAATCTGAAAATTAGGAGTCTCCAGTGGTGTGTTGATGGCTTTCTTTCTTGTTTAAGGTGAAGACTCCACCGTTCGTGACTTAAACGAGCCTCATGTAAGCGTGAAAATTATTACCGAGAAGAAAGGACTCTTCCTGAAGCATTCCGAATACGAGGTAGGAGTGACAGTTCCATACGGACTGCGTTACCACAAAGCCCTGAGTTGCGTTGACCCTGTGCTATTTTTCAGATCAAACTGAAGGGCGCCGAGAAGCCAGTTCGGCGCCGATACAAAGATTTCGTCACGCTCCATGGATATCTGGCCGAGAAGTATCCGTATCGGTAAGTGAAAACACGGGCTGATCAAGTGATCAAGTGGAACAGCATGTCACGGCCATGTATGGGCCCATGAACGTGCTTTCGAGTGGAATATTCGCACGTAGGGATGAAGTGTCCCGTGAAAATTAGCCACCGAAATGAGAAACGAAGCATCAGTATGAGCTTGGATGGTTAGGAAAGACCGTTTGACGGTTCCTGCGCTAGTGTGTTTTGGTACCCGTGCGCAACGAATCCGATGGTGTCAGCTGATATCACAACCCTTTGTCGCATGTCTTTTTCATCCAAGTTCGATAATTACCTCCTACCTGAAAGTCGTTACGGTTGCTGGCAAAATAACAGTTATTTTAATTGCAAGATTGCCAAGCTTCTGATGACTTGTACAAAAGGTAATTGTCACGACGCCAATAATTTTTTCATACATAATCATGTTGAATCTCTACACGAACACGCAAGTAGTTAAACGCTTAGCTCTTATGGCCTTATCACACTGGTCACCAATGGTGGCTTTGCAAAGCCACCGAACTGTCAAAATTTAGTTTTGGCATCCAGTTTGACATAATGGTGCCTCTTGGTAGTGTGATAAGGCAGGTCACCTGGGAGTGGGAGTTTATATAATTCACTTTCGGTTCATGCGGCTTTCGGCAGTTTAAGATTAAAATACCGAAATTTTATAATCTTATTATGCTTATAATTGATCTACTACATATTTTAGCTTTTTTTTATGTATGGAGTTCTGTGTACACTAAAAACTCGACCAATACTGAACCGTCGCTTCTGAAACTTTTCACACATTAAGTTTAAGTACTGCAGATGTTGTTGAAGGTTTGCTTGATCACTATTTTTTGATAAAATTATCTAAATTTTACAATTTAAACTCAGTTTTACTAACACTAACAAAACAAGCATGTAAACAAATGTCAAGGTGTATCCAACATAGTTACCCTAAGGTTTATACATCACGGGGAAATTCATGAAATTTCATACATTTAAATTTGCCGTTATTGTAACTAATAAATTAATTCAAACTTTCAAGTAAAGAGTAAAACCATAATTCTTTTCTCAATCCCTTTGTTACCGAGCAACGCCGGGGCGTCAAGCTAGTTATTAATAAAATTAAAAAACATGAATCACTTTCAAATCAAGCTTAACATGCCAGATACAGCAAACTCCACACAATGACAGCTCGGTGATACGGGTAAGCTCATTCACCAACGGACCCCCAGCCACTCCAATGTCATTCGTTTTCGATGGTCGTTTGACAATCCAGTGCTTTTTCCATGCCACCATTGGTGACCAGTGTGATAAGGCCATTAGATTTCGATACCGTACCAAGAAGAAACCTAATTGTTAAGTCCATTTTGCACGATAGCAACTGTCGTCGTTTGATAACTTTCAATGCTCTGGACTACAGATTTGGTAACGCCGTTTCTCCATGTACGGCACCTTCCTGAACCACTTCCTGAAACCAAGGCATAGTTTTCAATAATTTGGCTTAGTTTAGCCAAAACACCAAACTCCTGTACAAAATAATGGCATTTAATAAGATATGTAATGAAACTATTGGTAAAAACAACAAAGCATCTTATTTTTTGTAACGATAATAACAAACAAAATGCTATTGCATGTAAGATTTAACAAAATGCTTCATTTAGCCATCAAACTTAAATGTTGCCGAACAACGCAATAACTATCCACACCGGGGAATGTTAATTGAAATAAAAGACGCACTCATGAAATAGTTTTTGCTTTTTTGTTAATGGAAAATATTTGGTTTATTGTTTAAAACTGTCATTACTTTAGCTACACTTGTAATGAGTTTAAAAGAATAAAAATACTTCCAAAAACGATTCGGAGGTTTGTGGTTTAAAAGATTGCCTTGCTTGATCTGCAAACTAATGGTTGAGTTTGTGTTTTGTACCCTCTCTCTCTGTTCAGCCTCCTGCCGACGCTACCCCCCAAACAGTTGATGCTAGATGCCATGCTTGAAGAAAGGCGGCGTGGTTTGCAGACATGGCTCACGATCGTGTCGCTCCATCCGGTGCTGGGATCCAGCACTATAGTGGGAACATTCCTCCGGGATGCTACCACCGACTATCAGTACCGGTTGCGAGTGGCGTATGAGAAGCAAATGGACGAATACGCTCGACTGCGACCGGATGTGCAACTCCCGGCGGAAGACATGGACGCACTTGCCGAGGGACGAACTCGTATGCGGCGCGTTCAGGATGATATCTGTCGGTTGAAGGAGCTGTTCGATGATCAGACGTTCCGTAATGAACAGGCATTATCCGAACGGACTGAAATCGCTGACATACTGAAGAATACTGCCATGCGTGAGTCGTTCCCCGACGGAACGTTTGAGCATATGTCCACGAGCATGCGGCTCGCCACTAGACAGTGCGAACATAATGTTCGGGTTCAACAGCGTGCCACTACGGAACGATTGCACGTGCTGCTCGAAGTGTTGCATGCCCACAGGTTGGTCGAAAAAGTTGAGGCGCTATAAATATGAATTCATTAGCTTTATTTTTCTACATTTGATGGTTTTTGCAGTCTTCTATGTGAGCGAATTGAGAGAGGTATTTTTGCTGAACATCAGAAAGCTCGCCTAAAGTTGGCCAGCACTGACATCTCTAGCAGTAGTCGCACGAAGACGATCACAGCCACCTACAACCATGGACCTTTAGTGATGGTAAAACCGATAGGACATTTTGGGAGAAACTGAGGTGGTTAAAGGAGTTAAAATATCGTATTAAACATTTTACTTCAGCCCCCTGATGGTTTCGTTACATCCACGGATCTTACCTTGCTTGCCCGCCGGTCGGCATTCGCGCTCAGCTGTGCCCGGAGCGAAACGGAACTGACCGAAAGGTACTTGGACTCGCTACCCTCAATTCTGCTGTCGTTCGCGCACGAGGAACAGCAGCACCATCAGCAGGTAACGGTTGCACACAAGGCCAGCACTGTTGGCGCTCCAGAACGAGCTACTAACCGGTGAAACATATTTCATAAACCTTTCTTTCACTCCAGATGTCGAAGATATGGAATCGGTTAATAGTTAGCGAGTCCAGCAGGGTCAACTAGGAAGACTCTCCAACGCAAGGCATGGACGACGCATTCTTTCAACCAATCTCTCCATCAAACCAGATGAAATTGATAAGATAAGTTTTTGAAGACGAAAGTCACAGAGTAATGTTACAGAAAAAAGAGATGAGTTATCGTTCTCATATAGCCAAAGGAGCTAGGTTCGAATTTATTGTAAAATACGGTGCTTTACATCGTGAAAGTATGCAGTTATGTTATAGAAATTCGTTTTTTTAAATGAATTATATCGATAACATAGCTGCTAAAGATAAACAGTAAAGTGATTGTAAGAGAATACTATTTTTAGGATACTTTAAAGGGGCTTTCAGTTAAGAAAAAGTACGGTTCAGTACACTATATGATATTCCAAATATAACATAACCTGCACAATTAATAAATAGAACAAGTTAAAACAGTGTAAGATTTATTATGAGTTCTCCGCTGCCCTTAAAGCACAATACAAATAGTTATGAAACATTGAATGATTAAATGATATATTCATTGCTTATTCTTCTTTAGCGTATTGAACGGCTTCGGTCAAGCATGCTCATAAGGAGCTTACTAGACTTTTTACCTTTAGGAGGAAGGGTTCGGCTTCGGTCGGGATTCAAACTCATATCAAGGTGGTATCCCAGCGCTCGTGGGTTGAGTCTCAAACTGGCCGAACCGCTCTGGTGTCCTGGATCCTCTAAACAATGTGTACCGTATTTTAGCGCATATAACAACTTTCCCTGATGTTTCCAATGTAACAAACGTATGTTATTTATGAAATAAAAGGGGTTAGTTATGCACGCTGAAAAACGGTGCTGCAAACATTCGAAAAATATTTCTAACATATTTGCCTCACTCTACCACAAACTTTATAAATTTTATAAAAATAGCCTTACTCTTTTATACCCAAGTTGTCTGAAAATATCGTATGACCTGAAGAGACAAAATCTACCCATTCCTACATCGGTATCAATTACGGATCGTTTTGAGTTCTAACTCTTCCATATACAGTTAGTACACAGCGCTGGTTTAATAACTTATTCTGCCCTACTTCACGCGTAGTAGGAGCATTCAGTAATGTAGGATGTGTGTGCTGCTGGTTATCGCATTGCAATCCGTGGATTTTCCTTACGTTTTCGTAGTGCTAGCCAGGTTTCTGTAATTTGAAGCACAAACAAAAAGTTACATAAGTTATATTTATGTGATCATCTGGAGCGTTATCGAGGGAAGCAACTTACGAGTTCGTTGTTCTGTATTTCAGAGGGCTCGTCTGGTCTTTTTCGATCGTGCGGTAAAGACCACGACCTAACTACTGCATATACGTCTCCGGGTTAATCAATGGACAGACACTCCATCGCTTATATCCTGGAGCTTCACGACATGCCACATTCATCATATGCGCTTAACTTAAACGGCTCTTACGAGAGTTTATCCATTGCAAAGGCTGTTTTCCAACTTATCACGGCACACATGATTCGGAGTCTAGAGGCTAGAAATTGCTCATAGTTGTGCAGTTTTTTTGTTCGTTTTATAACACGTAGATCATGTTGTACATGGCAAAGTGAGCTCTTGGAACGGAGTTTCTTCAATGTCAACAGCTTGTGAAAATGAATTTTCGCACAGGAGAAATCCGTAGGTCGCCCAACATTTGTTGTTCTCAGTATATACCAGAACCTCCATTTCGATACTGCGAACCACTTCGAAGTCACCTAACCCTTTTCCGCGTTTTCTGTTAGCAGGCAAGGCTTTTCTGCTGATTATAAGCTTTTACACAAGGCATTGTGGGGTAGGAGTAGTGCTTGTCATCAAGCTGCCCTGCCGGTTTGAGGTCCGCGACGGAAATACGAAGTACTTTCTAGATGAAGAGGGGCGATATAGTCAGCACAATTCTATAATTTCAGTTGGTTGTTAGCTTCAGGCAACCAATTCATCGACGAGTATTTACACAGTTATGTAGCTCTGACATTTATGTGATCTGATTTTTACATTTATGTAGCTCTGACCAAATAATCTGTTGTATGTAAAATCGTAGTGTAGCGCGGTTGAGTGCTCCAGGTTATTCTTCCTCGCCTTCTAGTACATTTATTGTGTCGCCAGATCATGCCTCGGAGCGAAAGATATGAACCATATGAACATAAACCAACAAGCCTTTGTTTTTTGGCAATTTTCTCCCACAAATCTGACTTCTCAGAACCATGGCTAGCTTTTAGGTCAATGTATCGTTTGCTTTTCCTGGACGTCCATCATCCTGTAAACGATTGGGAATAAAGTGTTAAACGTTATACAGTTAAGTTTGTCTTGATCTATAACGATAATATACCTGTTCTCGATGGATGACAGAGTTGGTATCATCATTTGCTGCCCATTTCAAGGACATTGAAATAAAATCCGAAATCTGCTAAAGCATATCGTCTGAAGAATGTCACCGGTAGTTGACTCTGTCGCACCTCATGTCTCATCAGTATTTTTTAGGCTATCAATTTTTATATTTTTAAGTGTTGTCTGTGCTGGTAATCTAATCAATTTCGATAACTTTTACTGCCAAACGATTACTTTCGAAATACTGATTAGTTTTATACCCTTCTTGTTTCTTATCCTAGGACGTTTACTTAGAGAATTACTATAATTATGTTTTAATAACAAGAAGGGTTTATAAACAAATCTTTTTCTATGATTTATTGAATAATGCCAATTAGTATTTTTTACTCTCGTTAGAAAAAAGCAAATGGCTTTTTAGTTCAAAAATATTGAATAGGAGTCAATGCTAATCATTCAAACCAGAAAAAAATAAGTATTTGATACCTTACTGTTTTTTTACTGTCATATGACACAAAATGAACTTTCCTTACTTTTTGTATGGTTCAAATAAGAAAGCAAAAGGGGTGTGATCTTGTGTTTGATAGATAAAGTTATCGCACATACGTATTTGGAAGAGATGTGATTTAGAACAAAATGATTATCATACACGAGGTGGGTTCATAGCCTCGTCGTATATGACCGTTTCATATGGCATCCATGTAGAATTAATTAAATGTTGACAAATGCAATAGGCATGTTCTCTGCCAAAAGCAACAAACAATTGTGCGGACATTATGTGATTTTGTTTACAAAATTGATAAATTTTTCAAAACAATCTGTGTTGGAGAAACACCCCTTTGTATAATCTTCACTTAATGACCGTAATAATAATATCCTGGGAGAACCTTCCACCATTGATAGCACACGTTGTGTCTTGTATGCTTTTCCTTAGAATAGTTCAAATTTAACATTTGTATTTTATTTTCTGCGGAAAACCGATTGATTGTCCGGATTTTTTCTTTTATTCGTTGTTTTATTCAGTTGACTTTTCAATTTACTCACTTTTTTGTCGGACATGCTAACATTTCCCAGTTGGTGGAGATTGGCTGGTGTAAAACTTGAAATTGTTTTTTCAAGTGCTGTGAAAGTATGCAGTTGTGATTTTTTTACAACATTTTCTGGCTTTTCTGATTTATTACTTTTGAAATAATTTTCAATGGTTTTTATACGCTTGTTTAAGTCTTTAATATATGCTTGCTGATAGTTTTTCAGCGTAGCCTCCCCTTCTTTCGTTAAAGGTTTGCTATAGTCAACCGACAATAGCTTAGGTCTATATTCTTGTTGGATCTTGTCGCAATCTCCACCGAATCCAGTAGATACGTTAGCCCAACATGGCATTTTCTGTGTTCGGCCAAGCGCATTTTTCATCATTTTTGCCTGTTCAGGATATTCACGTTCAAAGTCAGGATTGATTTTGCCTGCCTTTATCAGGTGGGCTTGCACATATCCTTTATCTTTACTGACACGATCTTGATATACCGATTTTCCAGATTCGACCAAGTCATAAGGGATGTTTTTAGTTCCTGTAGCAAACTTTTGTTCCATACCATTAAATACCATATTTATTTTAAATCGTTTCATATAATGGTTATAAACTGATTTGTTAATATATTGTACCCCCTCAATATGGTCAAAGTCTGAGGTCGATGAGGATTCTTCTATAACCTCGGTTTTGCGACGACCACCGTATGCTCCCTGTTTTATTGGAAGGTTATGATAGCCTTTCCGAATGTGATGCTTTAGTTCAGGTTCTTCCATAATTGATTGTGCTATCAATTCCCTAAATCGCTTTGCTCCCAATTTTCGCAATTCAGGAAATTGATGTGATAGTGCCGTAAACAAACAATCATTAATACCAATATCAGTACCTGATGGCCGATCTTGGGATCCACCTTTACAAATTGTATAGTGGTTATCCTTCAGCGTCAACGTGACTTTTTGCTTAATCTTTTCATTGGAAGCGGAACAAAACGTTTGTTCCATACCGTTTTCTCCCACGACTGTAAGTTCTAATCCCCCTGCATTGATTCCTAAGTTCTTAAGGACACGTGGAAGTACAAAAGAACAGGCTTTTACGCATGTCAAGTCCATTGGTATGTTTTCTAAAATGATTGCTGCAACAAACGTTGAGTTTCTGGTTTTTCGATATAATTTTAGCAATTTATCGTGATACTCTTTTGTTTGCTCGTTCGTTTTCCCATGGGAATCTTTGTTATGATACATATTCGTGTCTTTAGTTTTGTCAAACTTATTTTTTAATTTGCGCTCTTTGAGTGTTATATATCCTTTCTTTAGCTGGTCCCCAACTAATTTTACCATACAAGTAGAGTAATGCTTTACAATTGGAGCTACTATTTGTTGGGAAATAACATTGCCAACCCTTTGACTGAGTAAACTTTCCCACCGTTCTATAATTTCATCTCGAAATTCTATGTACTCTTGGTTCATTTCATTTACTTGTAATTGGTTGTCTAGTTTCTTTTCAACCATCAATTCTATTAGTTTAATTTCTATTTCTTGGTCTATGTTATCAAAAAATTTATAGGTAAAAACGGTTACGTTACCAATCTCCATCGCTTTGTCAAGGAGCGATACAGCTTTACATATTGTGGCGATAGGTATTCCTGACTCGATTCCGACTTTACTTTGCTTCGCAATGCCTTGCGCAAACCCTTGAACTACGGCAGCCTGGACCTTGCTCGCCATGGGACCATAGGTTTCAAAAATATTATGTTCGCTGAAAGCGCTGTTTGTAATCTCGTCCATCATTTGTTTTGCCTTGGAAACTCCTAATGTATCGTATACTTCTTTCAAGCGATTTGAAATGCTATGATCATCTGCGGCTTTCATTGCTTTGGTTATAAATCTGTTTCCTATGTTATCACACACATTTTGAAGATAATTTTCTATTGCAGCGTCCGCCATCGAATTTGTTATGCCAAAAACAATACTTTCCGCTGATTTCAGAGCAATCCGTTTGGCGACTTCCTTCGACGCAATTTTACACCCAACGGTCTCTATCAGTCGTTTGCCAGAGGCGTTGGCCACTTCTAGTCCTGTACATTTATAACCAGATTCAGCCAGTTTACGTCCATAACGTGACACTTTGACTCCCCTGGAAAGAAATCCTGCCACTCCCACGGAGACAACGGTTGTAATTACGCTCTGAAATTTATGTTTTCCGTACTCTTGCCAACTAAAATATCCTGACTTGAGGGCTCCTACTGCATACATTAGGTCGTTGACCCCTTCATTGATAAATGCAGCTCCAACGTGTGCCATAAAACCAGCAAAGTACAATTCTATTATACCACCGATGGCAATCTGAGCCAATCCGATCGCAACCACTGTGAAGGTATTCAAAAGCATTTTTGCTGTCCACTTTTTTTCTTGTAAATTAATGAGTTGGTCCAAACCATCTACAATAAAAACACGCATTTCTTCAATATTAGCAAAATTTGATTGACCGTAAACGTTACTAAGAGGTATTAAGGATGGGTTAGGAACATTTAAACCTTTTAAAGAGCCCCTCAATGCGTTTAAAGTTTTTGTTATATGTTTAATAACCTTGTCGTTAGTTAACTTTGATTCATAAATTACCGGAATGGCGGGCAATATGTTCGACGTCCCTTGACCATCCTTTTTGTTACTTTGCGCTTGTCTGTATGCCTCTTCGATGTTACCATTCATTACCTTCCCAGCATTAATGATTTGCTCATCCATTAAGCGAAAAAATAGTTTCTTGTGTGGCTGAGGACTTATTTCCAACCGTATTGGATTTATTCTCTCATCAAGTTGTCGTTTGAGTTTTTGAAAAGCTGATTTGTAACTAAAACATACTTCTAATAGTATCTGCACGACTGGTTCGTAGGCTGCACATGAAAGTATCTGATCTTGAGGCATTTCATCAAAGTTTATTGCCAATTCGTAGGTATGTTGATTTGGTTCCGTACGTTTTCGTAGAACTCCAGCCTCAGCAAGCTCCGATAAAATTATTTGTGCCTCACTGCTGGTAATACTTGTTTTCTCGATAAAATCACTTATACCGATAGAATCAAAGCAAGGAAAAACTACCTTTTCGAGATTTGCATTGTTGATTGTTGCTTGTTTGTTGGACGACAAAACTCTGTTCTCTTTTAAAAATTTATATTTTTCCTTGCCTACAACAGCAATGAACTCCTCTTTCACAAACACGAGTTCTTCGCTCTTATCTTTAGCCTGCACTTTGATTTCTTCATACATGGTTTCTTTTTCAGCATGGTTAATAATGTACTCTACGTAAAGCATAATGCGCTCGTCGGTGCTAGCTATGGTTTGCTTTTTCAACGTGTTGTTATTAATTTTTTCTTGTATAAAGTCTAGCATTGACGGATCTACGGCCTTTATTCGTTCATGATCTACAATAACATAGCTTACAACATTCTGTAACGCTCCTTGTTGGGTTAGTATCTTCCAAAATTGTTCCCTTCGTGGTATTTCTATCTCTTTTTTTAAAGCCTTGGCAAATTCCTTTTCATTTATAGTTTTTTCGTAATTCGATAAAAACTTTTCCAACTTGTTAACGGAAATTGTGCATGGAAGGTCTTTCACGGTTTGTTTGAGTGTTGCCATGGAAATATTTTTCGTTTTCATTTTCATATTTGTCATTATACCGATTTGCAGAAGATTCTGTATTAAGTATGCGGCCAAATGATCGTCTATATCATGATTTACGAATGATTGTGAAGTAACAGGTGTACCAAGCATATCATCTATAGAACGTATGAATGTAGAATAAATATCAATTATGCTCCGCTTCTGTTTTTCGTAGCCATTTTCTATACGTTTGTTCCCTTCTTCGTAATTCTCGATCAACTTCCCAACGATAGTGGCTGCACTTATTGCTAATATACTGTGTTTTTCAAAAAGTTTTGCTGCTGATCGCAATTCTTGCTTGAATTGTCGTAGCAAAGTCTTATCTGTGGTGTCGCCATTGATGGCTAACGCAAAAGCTTTGTAGTAGTGCGCTGCCTCCGAAAATTGTGGCTCACTCTGTATAACATTGTTGAATAATTTTAAGCTATTCTCATACCGATGGTTATATCCAAGCGAAAAAGAACGCCAATACGATTTTTGGCAGAGTAGTTTTGCAAGCTCTATCATTTGTGCTGGATTCCCATCAACCCAAGGAAGCCATGCACTTGTATCGTAATCATGCAATCTGGTATCTGCGGTTCCTGGACTTAAATCATGTAACATAGACGTGAACTGATCCAATGATCTTTTGAACTGGTTTTTAAGACTATCTCCTTGATCAAGAATTATGGTTTTGTTTTGTTCATCTAACCAATACGCCCACTTATCCAAACAGCTTGCGAGTAAGATTTTTATCACTTCATCTGGAACTTTCGCATCCTTAAGTTCCTTCCTTTTCCCTTCATACAGGTACTGAAACTCTTTAAAACAACTCTCTTCCGCAATGATTCGATTCTTGTAGTTCGATTTAATTTCTGAAACGCGTAATGCCTCTTCAATGTCGCGTTCTTTCTTAAGGCGTAATACTTTGGCATTACTGTATTCCATTCCTCTTGAATGGATAATAATTAACTGACCAGAGCCCTTATCGCCACTACGAGCTGCTCTTCCAAACGCTTGTTCCTCAATCCGCTGGTTGCCCGGAAGGTATGTTAATAATACGTATAGTCCTCCGACATTTCTCAACGCGTTTGTGAGTTGTATATCGGTACCACGACCTGCCAAGTTCGTTGCTATAATCACTTGGCACTGATCAAGCTGTCTGCCTTCCTTTACCACTGTAAACGGGTCGTAATCCCGCATGTAACTATGGACGTTCACGGTTCCTGTATCTCCTAAAGATTTTTGAAGGTCCTTAGCATCTTTCACTGTTTCACAAATAATCAAAACCGATCGCTTTTGCTCATCAGTTACGAAATGAGCCTGTTTACATACGCTATTTATCCATTCTTCTCTCCCACAACAGACTATTGGCAGTTCTTCATGAAATTGTTTCGCGCGCGAAGTAGGAATCGTCACGAAATCAACATCGTGTATGTCACGAAGTAAGTTTCGCTCTGTCTCGGATCCTAATGTACCCGTTAAGCCACACAACTTTCGATGAAGTTTGAAATAGGAAACGTTTGAAATAAACACGGCCTTCAGGCTGAGCATAGACAGCTTACAGCCATGCTTCAATTGCAAAAATTGATGCAACGCTTCATCCCATTGCGAGTTCGCTTGATCCGTTCCCGTATCTTTGTCTAAAATAATGATATTGGCATTACGATCCGAGCTCGTACCTGTTCTGTCCACGTCCACCACATAGTCATGTCCCGGATTCATAAAGAATGCAGTTATAGCACTTTTTATCCACTGCTTCAGATGTCTTTCAACAAACGATCGAAGATGATTCGGGACCAGTATTAATCTTTTTCTTTCAATGGTTGCTTGTAGAAGAAAGCTTATACGATCGGCGTATCTCGAGAATTCTGGTTTCAATGATTTTCTAAGCTTCAATTCGTCTACGGATTCTATCAACAACCTGCCTCGTTCATCTAAAATCTTCGCATTTACCAACCGGGACAGTACTACTTTATGATCGCGATCATTAAGGTTCACGTCAATTTTCGCAATATCTTCCTCCCTAATAATTCCATACAAATCGTTCAAGACTGCCTCTTCTATATATTTTGTATCATCGTAAATTTCATTGTCGATCTCTTCAAGGCAATTGATCTGCTGCCAAATGAAGAGATATACCGATTCCAGCTTGTCCATCCAAGGTATATCATGCGATAGGTACAGCATATTATTTCCTTTGTCGACAAGCATACTGTCGACCTCGTCCACAATCACGTTCGAGAAGTCACGATCTCCGAGTATATTTTTCCCATAAAATCGATCCAACAGATAATCTCGTTGGAAACTTCCCAGATCGCCATACAGTACTTGGCATAGCACATAAGCTTCTCTACGTTTCTCTGTATCTTCACTACAATTATGTGAAACGGTGATACCGAACAAGCTGTAGATATCATTGTGATTTTCTGCATCACGCTTAGCCAGAACTGAAGAGCTAGTTACTATGTCGACTTTCTCCCCGAACAATGCTTTCATTATGGCAGCTGCCACTACGATCAATGATTTACCTTCTCCTGTGGAAACTTGGGCCAAGATACTGCGGTCATTTGCCAATAAAGTCAGCACAGCTAGTTTTTGAGTATCGCGAAGATTGAAACCTCTTTTGAGCACTACTGCTCGATCGATCACGGCAAGCATTTCCTGAAGATCTCCTACATCGATTTTGTACTTCCTTGTGCTAAAGTATTTGGCCCACATTCGAATTTCGTTCTCGGTAAACTCGTGTACCATTTTAGTGCTTGGTTCGTAGTCTACAATGCCAACCGGGATGAGGTTGTGAACTATATTCTTCTTAATCTCATATTTACCTTCGTTTATTTCAATGATCGATCTTTCAATGTTGGGTAAATTCTTTTTCACATTCTCCGAACTATTAGCATTACACGTGATCAACTCAACTAATTGTGAAATGTTGCGTTCGTCCTTTGATGAGTTATACTTTACATTCATTAATGTCATCCATTCATTCAAACGGCCGTATTTCAGTTTTTTCAAGTCTGCGTCGGAAAGATTCCATTTCCCGTTATGGAAGTAAGACAATATGGTGATAAATGCGTTAGAGCTTACTCCTTCTAGTCTTATTTTATCATGGAGTATTATCAACAAATTTTCCACCAACTCTGTGCCGTATATATTTTCCATAGAGAGTACATAGTAGGAAGCGGTTGATGTTTCATTGTCTCCTCTAACATTACAAACTTCTTCCAGTTTGCTCAGCCAATACTGTTCTTTGAGGACATATGGCCACTCGGACAACTCCAATCGTTCAAGAAAGACTGATCCTCTATTAATGTTACTTAAAAGATACAAAACGGTTTCCATACGATCACTAGTCAGTGATTTCGCTTGAGCTAATTTACCACTGAGTAACATCAGTACTTCTTTATTTTGTATTTTTGACAAATACTCTCGCCATTTTGATTTCTCTTTCAATTGTTCCTTAAAGTAATTCTCCAAGTGCAACAAAACTAATTCGTCCGTCCAGTTGCGTTGAGGATACGCTGCAATCAGCCAAGCAAACGTATACTTCTCCTGTCCACCTTCTAGACAGTGTGAAAGGATAGAATTAATGAAGAAGTACATCTCTTCACATGAAACATGCCGACCTTCACAAGAGAATCGGTTATGTAAATGATATAAGATTTCCTCCTGTCCAATGTATTCTGGCCTCAGTTTTGAAAGCCTTATTTCCAATTCGTGCCTTTCTTCCTGAGGAAAATATTCCAATATACGCTGTGGATCAATACATTCTACACTAGAAAATTCTTCTGAATTGTTATCCCAACAGGTTTTGGAGCTTAACATTTTATCAAGGTCCTGCTTATGATTTAGTGTTCTGATTTTTGAAAGAATCTTTTTATAGATAGCATCTTTTTTTTGTCGTACTTGCTGCAATTTAAAATGACTTTTATTGATCCCGATTTGGATGAATCCGGTGGCCAGGCGTAAGCAATAGACAACAGTTTTAGATGTGGTATTTAAATTCTCTTCCAGAACCAGGTCGTCTTCGGAATCTTTTGCATATATTCGTAAGTTTATATCAAATATAAAAGCCAATAATTCTCGATATGTTTTAGATTCAAATCCAGCTTTTTCAATGTATTTGCTGATATGATTTAATATGTTTTTGTCCTTGTAACACTTGGTCCAATCATACTGGAATTTTAATTGATGTCTCAAATGGCCCCACATAATGTTGAGAAATGAGTTATTTTGGACTTGTTTTTCTAATTCTTTGCCGCTAGAACGATCTACGCTTCGCATTTTCCACAAACGAAAAATGTCTGCATACTTTGGCTGAGAAAGCTGTCGTTCAAACTCTTGTAGTGCGGTTGAATAAATTTTTCCTTGGACGTCAAAGGTTTTGTATTCATCATAAATATGTTTAATGCAGCCAGTACAATCTTCTAAATGTCCCATCTCTAATATGAAAGATTGTGTCAACTTATCGTTTGTGGTTGTGAAATATTCGCTATAATATCTGGACAGTTTTTCCCGTTGCTCTTGGGAGTTTCCGTAAAGATATGGATTCAATCGTCCTAGTATTCGATGTGAGATTTTATTATCATTCGACTGATCTTCTACGAGATATTTAATAGCTTCTATTGCAGTTAATTGTGTATCTTCCTGAACATTTTCGTACTGAGGTAACTGTTTATTTATTTCTTCAATTGTTGCGAGTCTATACTTTACGACTAATAGTTGAAGAGCAGCGGATTGCTGTATCCAATCATTTCCAAAGAAATGCTTTTTAGAGTAGTTTGTTGTAGTTTCGAATTTGTAAAAGAGATCTTGAAGATCTTTACGGGATATAATTTGGCTCCTTAATATTGACCAGTTATCTACTTTTCTGAAACCAATATCCAACAAATCAACAGGACAACAGTAACCATGGCTACTTTCAAGTTTTGCGATAAGTTGTATAGCTTTACGTGGCGATTCATCTACTTCATGGGCAAATTCCACATGACGCTTGATGTTTGATTCGATCGTTTGTTCTTGTTCGGTACTCAAATTCGCCTCTTGATTTTCTTCGATAGCAGTATCTGAAATCAAACGTTCTTCACTTTGGTGTACTTCGGTTTCCTGTGTATTTTGTGTTACATCTAGTTCAGTTACTTCTACTAATGTTTCTGAAATATCTTGCTGGTGTTTGGTGATTTCTTTAACTTTGTTCTGTGTTGCAATCACTATTTCAGATATCTTGCTGATATGTTGCTCTTCTCGTTCTTTCTGCTCTTCGTTCGTTGGACCATTCTGCAAAGCGGTTTGTTTCGTGATATCCAATTTAGGTTCAGCAGTCTGCTGTATGATATTGCTTGAAGTTGTTCGTCCAAAAGTTTTACCGCTAGTATTCGAAGATATTTGTGGTATATGAAGCTTAGCATTCAATTCAGCTGACTTTGTGGTTTTTTCAATAACAATCAAATAATCTGAGAACGAAGCACGCAATTTGTTTTCCAAAATTGGGTTCTTTCGCGTTGCAAGACCATGATGTTTTCGTTCGTTTGTATCGGAGTTGTTCCGTTCCTGATATTTTTTATTCACATTCTGCTCATTTGAGGAATAGCTAATCGAACAATATTTGTAATCAGTACCTCTCCAATCTTTATAAGGACAATATATTCTTTCACTGTTTCTAGTATCGTTAAAATTTAGCGATAATTTACTATTCCCATCCATCCCATAATATTGGGGCCAAGAGGAAAATATGCTTGGATTGTAATCAGTATAAGCCATATCGTTTCCGTTGGTCCCATGATTTCCAAACAAGCCACCACGTCCGGATTCTCCTTCCTCTCCTTGATTACTAAAACTATTCACGGGAAACTGTCGGTTTGTTGTAACATTCTTTACTGTTATTTCTCCAGCGTATCCACCCTGACCGCCGCGACCTTTCACCCCTCCGGAACCTCCAGGTTTTCCGGGAGCACCCTTAAATAGCAAAAACGACTGGGTGATAGGGAAATCACACTCGAAAGAGAAAGTAATTTCATTTTCTTCATTGTTTACTACTTCTATGAAAATATCACTTAGAAATGCATCTTCATGTATTTCATTTAAAACGTCTTGGGTTATTGGCGTTTGGAATGGTTTTTTTGCCCATTGGGTCACAACATGGGTGTCGCTTGAAAGCGTTTGAATAGTTTTAGCCACTGCCTTATTCCTGTCTTTACCCGCGTAAACAGCGGTTGGTGGAAACATCTCCTTGAACTGCTGTTTTGTAATTCCTTTCCCGTTTTCTCCGTTTTTTCCATTGCCACCATCCTGTCCCTTACTGCCCTTTCCACCATTTGAAATAATTGTAAGGTTTTCGACATTCTCAATTCTATTTGCCAGCATCAACACATTCCCACCACTTTCACCAGGATAACCATCCTTTCCTTGCACACCATCACCGTCTTTATCAGTTCCGGCATTATCAGGGTAGATATGATCGTTATTTTTTCCCGAAACGTCCCACGTTACAGGCTTCTCAACAAGTATAGCATTAGTTTGAATCGCTATGTTCATACCGTGCCAAGTATCGTTCTTTAGGTCTGCATCAACTTGAACAGATTCTATGGCAATAATTCGTACTTCTTCCACATTTGTGTTCTCATTAAAAGCCCTTTTTAATTCTTCCAATATCTTACTAAAGATGACTTTTTTACCGACAAACTCTACTCTATTGTCTATCTGTTTTAGTTGGACTTTAATATCTTTCGTAGAAGCCATATTTATATAAGTTTATGTGTAATGATTTTCACGAGAGCTCACGGTATTATTCTTTATGTTTGTTTTTTGAAGAGGATAGAAATTCATTCAAAATAATACATAGAAAAGCTACAACAATCACCTATTCTTGTTGCTCTTGTTGCTTTTAACTTTGAAACACTTAGAAATGATGTAGACAGTAAAAATGTAATTTGAGAAACTTTTGTATTGAGAAAACACAAAATATAAATCAATTACTAAAGTCAAAATCAAACAAATGGATCGATATCATGAAAATAAGCTTAAACACTTTATTGAATTCAAAAGTAACTGAAGTATGTGTTCGTGTTGGGCTAGTGCTTTGTCAGATTCGCAAGAATTTCTGTTATTTTTAAAATTCGAAGAAAATTAAAAGAATGGTATTATTTAAAAAATCATCTCAGTTTAGTTCTTTTCAATTTCGAATGTTTTTGTGTGTATGTAGAAATTGTAAATAATAATAATATTAATCCAAATTGTCATTGACGGTCATCAGTGGCTGCACCGGCGGTATTCTTGATGTTCGATGTAGTGCAATTGCTGGCCCCGCAAATGTATATATAGGTAGATAAATAGGTCTTTCAATTGGTTGATGCATAAATCCTTGATGGAACCTTATTGGGCGAGTCATTGAGCCACTCATTCATTGGGTGATTCACAGTTCTTTTGCTCGTTGCATAATAATTATGTGTCCGATTACCATTCAAAATTGTTTAAATAGTTACAAGGTATCAAACTGTTACAGTGTAATGCGAAAACTATGTGCATTGATTGTTTTGAATTGGATTGTTACTACTACACTACTTACTTAACCGGAGAAATATTTTTTTATAACATTATAACAAGTTGTGTCCACCTGGAACGATGCACTACCGTTATTTTAGCACGATCGATATGCTTTCGTATATGTTAGCGCCCTATTATATAACAGATTTTACTATCTTTTACTATCTTTTTTAGCACGTCACAACGAATCAAATATATTTGGTCGATCGGCTTTCAGTTCAGAAGATTTTTTTAATATTTTCTCTTAAAAATGGACCACAGTTGAACACGTATGAATTTTACACACTCACTAGCTTCTTAACTTTATTGGCTTTTCACTACTGGAGCTTGCTCTCAGACATGACTATTCCTGTTGCAGGTCCCATGTCGAATACTGCCGGATTACGAATTTTCGTTTGATTGTGAACGGTTTTATTTGTGACCATGGTCATCCCACGAGTACACTGTCCGACGTATGCCACATGAAACCAATACGTGAGAAATCTCCGTTTCGAAGTCGCTATTTGTTTTGGCATAGCAAAAGTAATCCGACCACATTCCGGCAGAGCGTTCTATTTTCAGATATTTCTATGGAAGTTTGTTTATAGTTTGTGACGAACACGGATGTCTAGGATTCTGTAAACCATGGCATACACATCCACACGAGATGCAGGGTGTAACAGGCCCTTAATGTGGCACTCATGGGATGACAGGAGCCGGTTAGTACGGAACCGGCTCCAAAATGTTCCGAGTTTAGTCGGAGCACACAGCACGGTACAGCGTAATAACCAAACACGCACTATGAAAATAATTTTGCTAGCACAATAAATTGGCATACTGTCATTCAGACAAGCTGTTTAACTCCTATTCACTGGCGGAAGTTGGAGAAAATTAATTTTCCAATCTTGTACCAACTACCAATTATACGCACGACTTGCATACCTGCATTACTAGTGACACACGAACGAACATTTTCTAAAGATGGCGGTGTTGAAACAAAAAAGAATAATTGGTTAACAACTAGTAAAATAGCGAAAATATTATTCATCAAAAATAATCTCGATTGAATGTTACTATGCTGAGTATAAGAAATGAATATGTTTTGTGATTACCTTCATATATTATTGCAACTTTTAAGATGAATTTGAACTAATAGTGATGTTGTATGACAGTATACTGTGCTATCACAAAAGCACAGCACAATCAGCTGTGGGTGGTATCACAGTACGGCACAGCAGAAAGTGCTTGATCCTACACAAATCATAAGGTTTTTTAATAATAAAGCAAACGGATAACTGTTCTCTAACCTAGCTGTAATGACTTTTTCAAGTGGTCAATGATTGACTGTGTCTCTAGAATGCGCCATAGTACGAGCATCATCGATGAAGCTGGAACTAATTTCTACAGTCCTTTATACCTAGTTTTATATAATTTTATATAAATTGGCGGTAAGATTGAACATTTAACACTTATATTAACATATGACACTTTGCAGACTGATTTTATTTTTTTTTACCTTTGAGATTGAAACAGCGCAACATCGAAAACAAAAACCGATATATTGCACGAAAGTGACTCGACCGGTAGACGTGTAAAATCTAAGGTAAGATAACTTAACACGTTGCCTACCATACCAGCGGACATGAGTTTCAAAATGTTCTTTCATCAAAAATGTACAGAAAGTGAAACATAAAAGGTAAAATACATTTTATAACCAAATGTGATCAAACGTAATTGTAATTGTAAGAGTAAAAATGTAATGAAAAAAAAAACTAAAAACAGCTTGACAGTCAACATGATCAACTATTGCAGAGAATTCTTACATGATTTCAGGCATAATTTGTTTTATTCTATTTTCTCAGTAAAATGTCAATTCAATTCACATGGATGTATGAAACACGCTGATAAACATATTCCATTACTTCGTTTTTCTAAATGGCATAATTCAGTCAGCCAGAGCCTACAGGCAAATCTTCTATATATTCAGGGTTGACGACATCCCTGCCAGCTATTTGGTTTTTTCGTGACGTGATCGTAACGTTCAAACATTTTGCAACGAGCGAAGACGATTCGTGGGGGGATATTCATTGTTCACGGGATGTGAAGAAACTTGGACATGGGTCGTGTACCGGTGTGGCGGGAATGGGTTTTTTACGACATTACTTTTGGGGCGACTCAGTCATGTACGATCTTGTTTACACATGTTCTGTTAATTCGTTTAGTTAGCGCTGATCAAAAAGTCTTGGTCAGCGTGGCGCTAAGGTGTGTTGGTTGTGTTGGAGTTTCGCGGGTTCAAACAATTTACATTTACTAATGTAATCGTGTAATTCCGCTACTTAATCTGGCAAAAAGAAATTTAGCTTTCGTACCCTTTAATCATATGTGTAATCTTGTCAAAATGTATACAAACGAACTAATTCTAAAAAACTTAAATTCGATCGCACTTTAATCGAATAGTAATCGAAATTACGTGCATATTTAACGTTTGTACTTTCAACAATAAACAACAAAACCATAGCTGTAGGTTCGAAAATATGCTGCAACTTTTACCAAATTGCAAAACATAAACAAAGTACAGATTACGCTTGACCCGAATGTCGACGATACACCAGAGACCAGCGTAATTCACGATTACACTAGCTATTACGTTTCGTTCATCGTTCATTCGATTATTTTGATTATTAAATATTTACAGTTTTACTCTAGATGCAGAATGGCAGACGACAAATATTGTGAATGACCGGTTCGGCGTGGCGCTGTGAACACAAAGTATAACTTTACTAATAATATTCAGCTTAAGACAAATCGAAGGTAAGAAACACAACAACTCACAAGTCAGATGTTAGGCAGACTGCCTCGCGCAAGCTGCACTGGGTAACTCAAATAGAACAGTAGAATGTAAATCCTTATTGATTAGTCCTTATGGGAAACTGTAGATGAATAAATGCGTCGATCTCTTTGGTCGGGTAAGGTCTGGATGCGATCTGTTGGACATTGTTCCTTAGTTTTCTTGAACAATCATTCTTTTAATCTGCATCGAATCAATACGGCTTCATGATTCGACATGATATTAAATCTTTCAATCATCGGTGGTAAAATCTATGTAAAGAGAGCCGAGAAACATATTTAGAGTGGGATTCTGAATGGAAAACATCATATAGTGATAAACTTACCATCATTGGTCTCAGAATGATTATACACACGCATGTCACAGTTTATCCGATAGAGTATTTGACTTTCGAGTTTTTTTTATCTGGTCGTTCAAACATGAACTACCTGAATTACGAATAGAGCCACGTGAATCGTGATAGCGCTTCGCTTTTCCAACATAACGCACATTGCTGATCATGCCTCTGAAGGGAAAAAATCTGGAACAAATTTTTAAAATTTTATATAATCAAATTCAAGTAACTTACATTCTTATGAACATATAACAACCTACCTGATACCATGCCTTGGCCAGCAACATTCACCATCTATTATATCAAGCCCAAAGTAGACTGTTTCTTTAATAATCGGAATGTTGAAGATACATCGCCTTTATAATATTTATGCTACTGCATATGTTGCGGGGTTTTATGTATTTACATTAGCAATCTTTTCTTGATTGCATTTACCCTTTCTTGCAAACTGGAGAGGTTTGTTATTTGAGTGCCCCATACTTATTTTATCCTCCACTTCGTTATACCTTTTTCTTAGCCTTTGGTTTTGAAGCTGTACCTTTGTTAGATTTGTGTTGACTTTCAGTGCCTAATTTTTCTTGCTCTCTACCCGCACAACTGCTTCCGCATTCGAAGAGTTCTTGCATAGAAATTTGATGAACAGAATGCCTTGCCTTTTTCAGATACTGTACTGTTTTGAAGCTTTTCGAACTGTAATCTGGTTTAGCTTGTGTTTGGTCCATGTTAGTCTGTATTTCGTTTATATATTTCGTTAGTATAGCTGCGTATTCCTGCTTGTAGTTCCGTAATGTCATCCTGCCTTCTTTCAACAATGGTTTTTTGTAATCAATTGAATTCAGTCTCGAGTGAAAATCTCTTTGAAGTTCGTTGATATCTTTGACTATTGCTTTGTAAACGTTTAGATAACGTTTAGTTTGATGCGTCCTTCCCCGAAAATTCTTAAAAAGCTCACAAAAATCCGGTAAATCTAATTTTCTCTTGGGTGTAACGGGATTATCCTCGACACTAGAGACTTGAACGATTGCTTTCTTCGTCCTAGGGTCATTTCGATTACGACTTTCTTCCCTTACTCCATCATCCTTTTTCTGTTCCTTGACAGAGGACGTTTTAATATCATGTACAATATTCATCTCGGCGGCACAATTGAGACCAAACGATCTCACTTCTTGAGGTAGAGTGTGGTAATTTTGCTTAATTTGGTATTGTAATACAGGATCTTTGGCAATGGCGGCAGCTAACTCATGCCTAAAGGAATTACCTCCTACAATATGAAACTCGGGAATCGCTGTAGCTAGAGCGTTCAACAAGCAGGGACCGGAGCTGGAAAAGCATGAGTTCCCACCGCTTCCGGAAACTTCGTAAAGATTATCCTGAATTCGAATATTGATAGCCCTATCCGTCACCCCAGTTGGTGCGACAGAAAACGTGACCCGCAACCCATTTTCTCCTTCAATGACGACTTTTGCTGACAAGCTAACACCTCGCCTTAGCACAAGGTTACACGCCAAAAAGGTGCAAGCACTGGCACACATGAAATTCATCGGAACGTTTTCCCGGATGATGGCTGCAAGAAGAGATGGGTTCCTAGTTTTGTACATCAGCCTGAGTAAGTCTTGATGATACTTTTGTGTGTGGTTAACTAAACTGGTTAGTGATTCCTCATCGCGACGTTCACGCTCAAGCTTTTCCTTGTGTTGTTGTTTAAGCTCCTTAAGCCGTACATCATACTCCGTGTTCTTGTTTGAATACCTTATATACGACCTCTCAACATTGGTGCTTTCTTTCCGTGTCGCATACACATCGCCCTGCGAGATGACATCACCGATGCTTTTCTTAAATAACTCCTCCCACAATGTTATTACTTTCTTTTGAAAAATTGCATAGCCTTTTGTTCCTTTTTCTTCTAGTGGTTGCCTGGCTAATGGCTTCGTTAGGTCAAGTTTGGTTTTCATTAAGATGTTCAAACTATATAATAGATCATCTGCATAACGACAAACTCTTGATAGCTCGATACTACGTTCACGCAGCGAAACTGCTTTCGATAAAGCACCGACGGGTTGAGCTTCCGTTTTGCCTGAAATTGCAACAGTCATCGTATGTCTGGTGTTTGCAAGATATTCCACCACACGCCTCTGTGCTTCGTACGTGCTGTTGGTTGCACTCGACACGAGCGTCCATGCATCTTCTTCGCCAAGCGCATCATAGGATCGCTTGAGTGTATTCAAAACAGGGTGTTTATTTATCTTGTCCATCGTTTTTGCCAAACAATCTCTTTCCAGCAAATTACACTGGGATTGTAGGTACCTTTCTGCCATAGTGTCCACCACCGTTTCGGTCACACTTAGTGTTGTTTTCCTGAGGACGTGTGTTGCGATTTGTCTTGCGACCGTTGGAACACCAACGGTTCCAGCTACCTGCTGTGCGCTTACGATCGGCCCTGCTAGCGCGTTTAAACTGGGCCCAATAAGTTTGAAGCCGAAGCGTGGTAGTTGGTTGACTCTGGAAAGCAAACTCGATACTCCGGCAGTGGCAACCATCAAACAAACACTCTGAAGCTTATACTTTCCATAGTCCTGCCAGCTGAAGTATCCCGAGTGGAAGGCCGTAGTGGCGTAGATGAGATCGTTTATACCTTCGTTGATCAGTGCGATCCCACCGTGAGCCAAAATCCCAGCGAAGCACAGTTCCACTGCAGCACCTATAGCAAACTGAGCAATTCCCATCGCGACCACTATTCCGGTATTGACGAGCATTTCTTTCGTCCATTTTTGCTCTTCTAGGTGAACCAGTTGATCCATACCATTGATGAAAAATAGGCGCACTTCCTCTACATTTACATGGTGCTCGATATCATTACAATCAAGTAAAGATGTAAACGCCACCTCAGGGACTTTGCGCGTATGTAAAGAACCCCTTAAACTGTTCAACCTCTCCACTACATGTTTGAAGACAACGTCATCTTTCGTTAACTTCAAACGATTGTCAAACCGTTTTTCAACCGTTTCATAGCTGTCGTACGATCTTTTCGATGCTCCTTCTCCAACGTCAAGTATAATGTTTCGTAGTGCGCGTCGCTTCGAGGCATCAGAAATACTGTAGCGATGGTCGGGTTTTGGCACGATCCACTGCAACAGCGAAAGTCGTTCGAAAGTTTTGATAACATTTAACGAAGCACCTACTTCACCCGCATTGAGCAACATATGAAGTTCCTGGTTAGTGTAACTCTGCTTTAGAGATTTTTTGTATTCATGATCAATGTCACCTTTCATCACCTTGATTGGGTTAACAAGTTTTTGCTCAAGCAAATAAAATACTAGACTACGGTGCGGTCGAGATAGCAGTTCCAGGCGGATCGGAGTTGCTTTTTCCGCTACCTGTCGGATCAGTTTTTGCAAAACCAGCCGATAACTGAAACAAACCGACAAAAGGTTCCGAACGGTCGGCTCGTAGGCGGTACAGGACAGAACCTGATCGTACGGCATTTCATCAAAGTTTATCGCTAGCGCATACGATCCTGCCTGATGACGGTGTTTACGAAGAATTTGGTGTTGAACCAGCTCCGACAAAATGGTTTCAGCTTCCATCCTGCTAATTATTGTTTTCTCCACAAAATCTTCCACGGTGATGGAATCAAAACAAGGTAAACTAGCTGACTGCAGCTTAGTGGCATCGACGGAGGCCTTTTTGTTAAACGACACTACCTTGTGCTCTTGGAGAAACTGATACTTTGTTCTACCGACGGTCTCGATAAACTTTTCCTTCACGAAAACGAACTCCCTATCGCTAAGCGAAGATACGGACTCTCCGTAAAGAACTATTTGCTTGCTGGTGCACTCTATGGTTTCCGTTTTCAACTCATTCTCCTGTACTCTCTGCCTTAGGAAATGTAGTAGCGAAGGATCAACTGTATCCATTTTTGCTTGGTCGACAATGACATAGCTTATCGTTCCATGCAAAACACCCTGGGTCGTTAGTATCTTCCAAAAATGCTCCCTGCCAGGCAACTCTATCGCCTGTTCGAGATCCTTTTCAAACTTTTCTCCATGGATGTGCGTGGTGTACTGCGTTAAGAATCTTTCCAGCCGTTTTGCAGATATTCCATAGGCCTGGCCTACTGTTCTAAGGTTCTTTTGGGATATATTTTTCTTCTCTACTGTAGCTTTAAGAAGAATTCCAGCTTTTAGTAGGTCCTTAAAAAGACACTCTGCCATATGAAACTCCACTTCGTGATTTTCAAATGATTCCGGAGTGATGTGATGCCCTAGGATATCGTCAATGGACCGGACGAACCTAGAGTAAAGATCAGCCACGTGCTTTTTCTGTTCCCCGTAGCCGTTGACTCGTAAACAACGTTCCCCAACGTGCAGTATTAAGTTGGTAATACTAGCGGCAGCAGTTGTAGCTAATTGGCTATGTGTTTCAAACAGTGTTCCTGCCGCCCGTAATTCGCGCTGGAACTGTCGAATCAATGTTATGTTTATACTGTCCAGAGGCTTTTGTGCCCAATCTATTTGTTTCGCTATCGCAAACGCCTTATAGTAGTGCGCTGCTTCAGAAAAGAAAGGCTCACTCCTAATGACGTTTTCATACAGTCTTATACAGGTCCCAGACAGATCTTTGTAAGTCCCCGACTTTTGCTGCGAAAGGTATTTTGCCAGCTTCACCATTTGTGCTGGAATTCCCTCAACCCATGGAATCCAAGTTACGGGTTGGATGGTTTTTGCTTGTGTTAAAAGTCCTCTATAGAGCTGTTTGAAATGGGAGATAAGCCGATCGAAGCTTTCATCTTTATATCCATCTTCCCCAGCGGTTAAAGTCTCGCTATGATTATCCAACCAAAACGCCCATCTATCCAAACAGCTTTTCATTAAAATTTCTTCCAGCTCGTCAGGGATCTGATTATAGTTTAGTTTCTTCTTCAGTTGTTCATACTGATTCTTAAACACTTGAAAGTAACGTTCTTCAGCAATGATTCGGTTATGGTAGTACCTTTTAATTTCTGAAACGCGTAACACCTCGCCTGTGTCGCGTTCCGTTTTCATGTCAAAGATTGTAGACTTTGCATCTTTCGAATACTCAACGATAATTTGGCCGGAACCTTTATCACCACTACGAGCTGCTCTTCCAAACGCTTGTTCCTCAATCCGCTTGTTGCCCGGAAGGTATGTTAATAATACGTGTAGTCCTCCGGCGTTCCTCAACGCATCTGTAATTTGTATATCGGTACCACGACCGGCCAAGTTCGTTGCCACAATTATTTGCCCCTGGTCTAGTTTTTTGTCACCTTTGGCTATCGCAAACTCTTCGTAATCGCGCACATAGCAATGGACGTGCGTGGCTTCCTTTCCGCCTAGCGCTTTATGTAGGATCAGAACATCTTTGACTGTTGCACAAATAATCAAAACCGATCGTTTTTCTACTCCAGTAACTAATTGTGCCTGATTACATACGCTTTTAATCCATTCCTCTCTATCGCAGCAGATAAATGGTGCTACTTCCTGGAATTGTTTCACATAAGAGGTAGGAATCGTCACGAAATCAACGTTGTGTATTTCCCGTAGTAAGTCCAACTCTGTCTCGGATCCTAATGTGCCCGTTAAGCCGTACAGCTGGCGATAGAGTTTGAAATAGGAAACGTTTGAAATAAACACGGCCTTCAGGCTGAGCATGGACAGCTTACAGCCATGCTTCAATTGCAAAAATTGATGCAACGCTTCATCCCATTGCGAGTTCGCTTGATCCGTTCCCGTATCTTTGTCTAAAATGATGATATTGGCATTACGATCCGAGCTCGTACCTGTTCTGTCCACGTCCACCACATAGTCATGTCCCGGATTCATAAAGAATGCAGTTATACCACTTTTTATCCACTGCTTCAGATGTCTTTCAACAAACGATCGAAGATGATTCGGGACCAGTACGACTCTTTCCCTGTCAATGGTTGCTTGGAGAAGAAAGCTTATACGATCGGTGTATCTCGAGAATTCGGGCGTCAATGACTCACTTATCTTCAATCCGTCTAAGGATTCTATCAACAACCTGCCTCGTTCGTCAAGCATCTTCGGAATTTACCAATTCTAACCATATCACTTTACAATCGCGATCACTAAGTGTCACATCAATTTTCGCAATATCCTGTTCCCTAATCATGCCATACAAATCGCTCAAGACTGCCGCTTCGATACATTTTACTTCCAGATCAAATGAATAGACAATTTGTTCGGGTCGATTGATCCGTTGCCAAATGAAGAGATACACCGATTCCAGCTTGTCCATCCAAGGTATATCATGCGATAGGTACAGCATATTATTGCCTTTGTCGACAAGCATACTGTCGACCTCGTCCACAATGACGTTCGTGAAGTCACGATCTCCGAGTATATTCTTCCCATAGAATCGATCCAACAGATAATCTCGTTGGAAACTTCCCAGATCGCCATACACTACTTGGCATAGCACATAAGCTTCTCTACGTTTCTCTGTATCTTCACTACAATTATGTGAAACGGTGATACCGAACAAGCTGTAGATATCATTGTTATTTTCTGCATCACGCTTAGCCAGAACTGAAGAGCTAGTTACTATATCGACTTTCTCCCCGAACAATGCTTTCATTATGGCAGCTGCCACTACGATCAATGATTTGCCTTCTCCTGTGGAAACTTGGGCCAAGATACTGCGGCCATTTGCCAATAAAGTCAGCACAGCTAGTTTTTGAGTATCGCGAAGATTGAAACCTCTTTTGAGCACTACTGCTCGATCGATCACGGCAAGCATTTCCTGAAGATCTCCCACCTCGGTTTTATACTCCCTTGCGCTAAAGTATTTGGCCCACATTCGAATGTCGTTCTCGGTAAACTTGTGTACCATTTTAGTGTTTGATTGGAAGTTCACAATTCCTTTGAATTTGACGGGTATATTCTTCTTAATCTCGTAGTTCCTCTCATTTATTTCAATGATCGATCTTTCAATGTTCTTTTTAACAAGCTCAAAACTATTAGCATTACACATGATCATCTCAACCAATTGTGAAATGTTGCGCTTATCATTTGATGAATTATACTTTACATTCATTAATGTCATCCATTCACTGCAACGGCCGTATTTCAGTTTCTGCAAGTCTGCGTCGGAAAGATTCCATTTCCCGTTATGGAAGTAAGACAATATGGTGATAAATGTGTTAGAGCTTACTCTTTCGGCCGTTATTTTTTCATGGAGTATTTTCAACAAATTTTCCACCAACTCTGTGCCGTACATATTTTCTATAGAGAGGACATAGTAGGAAGCGGTTGATAAATCATCATCGCCTTTAACATTACAAACTTCTTTCAGTTTGCTAAGCCAAAACTTTTCTTTGAGTACATATGGCCACTCGGACAACTCCAATCGTTCAAGAAAGACTGATCCACTATTAATATGACTCAATAGGTACAAAATGGTTTCCATCCGACCAGTAGTTAGTGATTTCGCTTGAACTAAGTTAGCACTAAGCAGTATCAAAACTTCTTTGTTTTGTATTTTCGATAAGTACACTCGCCATTTTGCTTTCTCTTTTAATTGTGCCTTAAAATAATTTTCCAAGCGAAGTAAAACCAATTCGTCCGTCCAATTACGTTGAGGATACGCTGCAATGAGCCAAGCGAACGTGTACTGCTCTTGTCCTCCTTCTAGGAAATAAGACAGGATAGAATTAATGAAGAAGTACATCTCTTCACATGATACATGTCGTCCTTCACAAGCGAATCTATTCTGCAAGTGAAATAAGATTCCTTCTTGTCCAATGTATGCTGGTGTCATTTTTGAAAGCCTCACGCCTAATTCGAGCCTTTCCTCCTGAGGAAAATATTTTATTATGACCTGCGGATCACCATTTTCACACTCTACACTAGGAGATATTTCTTTTGAATTTTTATCCCAAAAAGTGATCGAGTGCAAGCTTTGATCAAGGTCCTGCTTATGATTTAATGTTCTAATTTTAGTAAGAATCTTTTCGAATGTTTTATCCTTCTTTCGTCGTTCATGCTGTAGATGTAAGTTATTTTTATCGATGCTCAGTTGAACGAGTTCAGTGGCTTCACGGAGCAAATAGACCACTGTGTTGGACGAAGCATTTAAATTTTCTTGCAGAAACATCTCGTCTTCTAAATCCTTTCGATATAAACGAATGTTCACATCGAAGATCAAAGACAATAATTCCCGATAAGTTTTAGATTCTGCGCCGGTATTTTTCACGAATTCACAAAATTGATTACGCACATCTGCATCATTGCAGCACTTTATCCAGCTAGCAAGGAATTTGTACTGACAAGCCAAATAATCATATTTGGCATCGAACCCCTCGAATGGTTCCCCTCTAGTGTTACGTTCCTCCATTAGGCGTAAAAAATCCTCATTCTTTGGCTCCGCAAGTTGCCGCATAAATTGCTCGAACGAAGAACTAACAGTCCATTTCGATTGTTCGAAAAAACTCCTATATTCATCGAAGTAATTTCTGATGCAGTCTGGCGGTGTGTCCGATTGACCCGCATCGAAAACGTACAGTTCCAGCGCCCGTCCGAGAACGGTATGATTGCTTGGTAGCTCTTCTCTACAGTATGCGGACATCCTATTGCGTTGTTCGTGGGAATTTACAAACAGGTACTGATTGAGTCGTCCCAACAGAGGGTGTGAGATTTGTTTCTCACCGACGGAACCTGCTATAAGGTATCGGGTAGCTTCTTCGGCTGTCAAAGAGCGCAGAACGTTTGGATTAAACTTTTCATAATTGGGCAACGTTTTAGCTACTTCTTCCAATATCGCGATTTTGTACTTTTTGATCATTAACTCTTCCAACCACTGAAGCGTACGAATCTTTCCTGCAGGTTCTTTTGTGAAACTTTGCTTCACATTTTCTAGGTCGTTAAAGAGAGGTTGAAGGTCAAAGGCGGAAATAGCGATAGTTTGTAGTACCGTTCCTACTTCCGACGCTCTAGTAGATGAAAGTTGAATTGACAATGAATTAATGATACCTGATGCATCGATGATACCGTGATCCTGTGCATGCATTTGAGTGGCATATCCTTTCCGAGCGTAGTTATTAGTTTGCGAAAGGAATTGTACATGTCGCTTGGTACGTGATTCGAAGGCCTGTTTTTGTGCTATATATTTTTTGGTATCAGATTGAACAAAACATGTTATATTCGATTTTATGTTACTTTCCTCTCGCTGTACTCTTTTGGTAGGATCTTGGGTGGCACATTCGACTTGCGGAAGTAAGTTTAGATACTTCGAGTAAGTTTGACGTATAGCAGTTTCCAGAATTGGTTTTTTCCTAGTTGCAAGAGCGTAATGTTTGCGATCGCGTTCATCTCTCTTATTGTGAAACTCGGTAAATTGTGTTTGTCGCATAACGTCGATTTCGGATCGCTTGATCGTAGCGTACATATCCTTGTAGGTACAATAAACACGCGAACTTGAGTTTTCGCTATGGTATTCCACTGCGAGTTTACTATTGCCATCCAGACCGAAGTATTTTGGCCAAGATTCGGTGAAAAAGTTTGACACCGAATAGTCGGTATAGCCCATGTCCCATCCATTTTTCCCGTGACTGCCATACAGGCCTCCCGATCCAGATTTCCCATCTCTTCCCTGTTGGGTGGTTTTTCTTATCTCAAACTTTTTACCTTCTTCAAAGATCGCGACTATTACCTCACCAGCGTACCCACCCTGGCCACCAAGACCACCTTGTCCCCCGTTGCCGCCACTTTTACCCGGGGAACCCTTGAACAACAAGAACGACTGGCAATTGACAGCTATTTCGCTTCCACATTCGTAAGAAAATGTTATTTCATTTCCTTCGTGTGTAACGGCCTCTATAAATATGCAGCAATTGGGTGCTACCGGTCGTGCTTTCTCCAATACAAACTTGTTTGATGAAAAGCCGGGAGTGAGAATCCACTGGCAGTTAGTGGTACGTGCACACCGTTCAATACTTTCAATTGTTGTGATGAACGGACTTCTTCTAGCATGTGGGGCAAACGCCGCAGTCACGGGAAATTTGCGCAAAAACTCACTCAAACCAATTCCGGTGCCATTTTCTCCGTCTCTTCCAGGGCCACCATTTTGACCGTTGCTTCCATCTCCACCGTTCGATACAATTGTCAAGTTTCTAGCATTTTCAATACTGTTTGCCAGTATCAGAACATTTCCGCCACTTTCACCAGGATAACCGTCCTTGCCTTGCATACCGTCACCACCTTTATCGGTGCCGGCATCTTCGGGGTAGACATGATCATTTTTCTTTCCCGAAACGTCAAACGTAACAGGTTTGGTAACTATTATCGCATCCGTTAGCATCACTATATTCTTCCCGTGCCAATGCGTGTTCTTCAAATCTGCATCGATAGTAATGCAGTCCGTGGCAATAACGCGTAATTCTTCGGCATTAGGCTTTTCCAGGAAACGTTCCATTGTCACCAAACTACTGATGGCAATTTGCCTACCGATGCCCTCAATCACTAATCGTCCATTTAATAGTTTGACATGCAACTGTAATTTATCCGTTGACGCCATTTTTACTTCACAGTAGCGCACGAAATTAATCAGAAACGGTAATGTGCGGTTATGGTTGGTCACAATCTACACGAAATATGTGTTGAATTTTTTGCAGTAAGTCTTTTCACTAGAGTGTAGTCACTTTACAAAACCAAAGCTAAACGTCTGTTCTCATTAAAAAGAGCGCCAAAGCATACTTGGTGCACCAACAGTGTAAAAAATCACAATGCAGCAACTTCACGACTGTTCATTCGACGTGTAACATGGAGCATCAAAAATACACATGTAGAAATGAAGAAAAAACACACACAATTAGTTAATTTGCTTAACAATACAATCCCTACATTCATGGACTTACGTTCGTGCATGAAATGCTTTCAGGACACCCTTCTTTACAATCAAACAAATGAAATTTTAGCAACTTCTTCCGAGACTGTTTTAAATTTACGAGTGATCCGCGCGGAATGATCATTCCAAGTGACGTAATGTCAAGCGCGTGTCAAGCGGAATGCTGTTTCAATCAGCTCCGAGATGTCACAAACATGTTCGCGCGAACGTGTTGACAACCATGAAATTTAAATTTCCTTTGTTCGTTGGCAAGTGACGAAGTTGCTGGGCGCAAAGGCCCCTATTTTGCCCCATGCATATAATTTTGCCTCTAATTAGGAAAGAAGAATGTTTATTAAATTGATTGCAAATAAAAATGCGTCCAAATCTTGTTTAGGGTGTTAAGCCTTTGCACTCGACTGTTTTCGACTGCGCAAACCAGCAACTCGAGGCAATTTCACGCGTGGTCTAAACCCCTTTCTAAACAAAGCCGCGTATTCAAATGACAATAGTCCAGCAGTTTATTCATTAGTTTGCGATAAATAACTATAAAAAAAAATTAAAAAATATAAAAGTAGGCGGTAAAGGCATTTCCCAATATCGCAATGAAATTTTTCAAGTTTACGAATCAATTTTAATCAAAAACAATCATCAAACTATCAAAAAATATCCAATTGCTTGTTTTACTTTGCTCCACTGCTCACCCAACACACGATCTACAGCAGATGACTTTGACCAAAAGACAGCAGGGAAAATCGATATTTAATACAGTGTAATATTCTTAGGAAAACAAATTATGATCGCGCCGCAAGATTTCATCGTTTGCACGAAAAGTCAGCCCCACATGGGTATCGAAAAAAGCAATGTATGCTTAATTTTTAAGAAAACAATCCCAAGTATTACTGGACGATTTGATTCATCGCGAGTTTTGTATATTTATGGAAATTTTGCTTATACCCTCAAAAAAGGCCGATAAACACGCTTTGTTAATAAATTGTTTTGTTTTTTTTATTGAAAAAATAATTGGCACAGTATGAATGATTAATCCAAGAACGGTACAATTAAGTCGGTGCACAACCCTCGGTCTGTTTTCTGGAAATAATCAAAGCAGTTAAAATAAAATAATGGAAAGGGCGAAAAAACTGTACTGAATAATAAATTCGATCGCTATGATGAGAAAAACCACGGGTTGACACGTCACTCAACACAGTAAGAAAACATCAGTTTTATAGGAACGTGAAAATTTTCATACATGCTCACTTTACAAACCTTACCTTATTGATGCCCTTCTTCTGGAGTGTTATGTTTAACAGTTACAGTGATTAAAAACACCGAATTTTCCAGTCTTCGGGAGATTATATCTCTCTTATTCATGCTTTTTTTTGTGTTGGTCATTTTATTCACTATTTTGTTAGTTCCATCGAACAGTTCCCACACTCACGAATGTACTTTTGCGGGTAGAGATGTCTAGTTGTCGCTACCTTACTCCTTACAATATGTAATTTATTTTCATTGTGGCTCGATTAATGTAGGACTGATTAGAACAAGGAATGACAATACCTAAAGCCACAATGAGACGCGCGCTCAACGGCACGATGACCAACGATAGTTCTTGGGATCTTGCTGGTAGATATTGAACGTCGCCTATTCCTCTATCGGTTGCCACTACGTACTATAAATTATATAAAATGTTTCTCCAGTTCTAACCCAGAGCCAATGCTACGTAATTGTCTTTTTCCCGATTGATAGCCTCTTGATACCTGTTGCTAGCCTGTTTTGAATTATGTTTGTTAGTTCCACGAACGTTGGTCACATATTTTACTCATTACAAATGCATCTAAAATGAAATCTGTTTCAAGAGCACGCTACTACAAGACGTAAAACATGGAATCGGGTACTCTAAAATGAGAACGAGTTAACAAAAAACTAAAACACTTAACGCTGCCATCTTATGTACAGTTGTTCATCTCCTCTTCCACCTCCATCAGCTCCCTTGTCCACTGTGTGATGCCTTCGGCGGTGGGCTCGGCTTTGCAGAAACAATTTTAAGTCACTGCCTTTCCCTAGCCCTGGAACCAGAACCGGTAGCTGTTTGAGAGTTCTATGGGCTGCGCATGATCATAATGCACACAAATCGGGCAACCGGCGTTGCACATACAGAGGGAGATGGATTCATCCGGAAGGCTGCCGAGCGTTCTTTTACTTGCTCTTCTTCTCGACTGGATTCGGGTTTGGTTTGCCCCAAAACTTTGGATCCAAGTCACCCGGGACCTGCAAAATAAATTCCCCAGCAATATCCCCGACCGGTAGGTGCATTAGCGTTGGAAGACGTTTACTTTCGGCGTATGGGTAGGTATTTTCCAACATCCCCCACACTTTCTGCTCTTTGCTCCCATGGTGCCTGCTTTATGCTTATAATTAACGTTTGATATTTACAAATGAAGTGCTGGATGGAGTATTAGAACAATGGGTGTAGCTAACTGCTCGAAAGAAGAAACGTGCTTTTTTATATTGATGTAAATATTTTTTTCTAGTAACGTTGCATCCCATTCATAGCCAAGAAAGCACAGAAACGAAGCACAAGTGACGATCGTTCATTTTTTTAAAATAATTTTTTACTGAAAACATAAAATGAAAAATTTGTATCGATTCTACGAAGTAACATCAATTAACCAAATTGTTTGTATACATACATAATAATATAAATTAAAAACGACTGTAGCGGAAATGAGCAAACAATCAAATTATGACGGTTGAATGATGAATACTGTTTAAAAAAAAATCCGAAATGAAATGTGAATGTAGTGTGACTGGAGGACTAACACACTTAGAACTGAAATGACCATTGGTGGTAATGCTAACGTGCTGCTCCTGGTTACTGCCTAAAAGGGACCCCCACTGATAGTAACCGACCGACCCGATCAACACTACGCCGATTATTTACGAGTTGTTGGGAAAGAAGCGACACTCTCCGTTTGAACCGTTGAGCAGGATCTGCTTTCCGTTCGGTGGGCTTCCACCCACGGTGCTGTCGAAGGAATCGTCCAGATCCGGCTCGTTCTGGAAGAGAAGGGACGGAAGGATTCGATTCGATTCCCCAAAAGGACGATGGATGTGGGAGAGGGTATTGCAAATATTGCGGGAATGTGACCACCCGGGTGCCAACCGTTCGAAAAGGTGTAATCCGTTAGTGAAAGAGGGAGGGGAAAGGGGAAAGAAAGGGTGAGTATAGAGAAAAATTTCGAATGTTGAATGTATGCGCCTCTGGTTGCGCCTACGAGCTAGGGTTAGTACAAACCGGATCAGTTTCAAATTTGTTTAAAAATCAGCGACAAACAGGAAGAGGGGAGCAATGGAGAACAATGTGGAGCTAGTGTAGTGTCTGAAACGTTGATCATTTGCGCACGGTGTCATGCAGTCACTGTTGGTAAAGTATACGCACAGTAATAGATAGCGACGAAAATTTAAACTACACCAGACTCTTAATTGTCCGCAGTAAAGGGTGGTATGATAAGCACGAATAAGCCAGCTCCTTGAATAATCCCCAACATGTTCCAAAAATCTGTCGGAGGTCCGCGATAGCCGAGCGGTTACGCCAGTTTGTAAACCAGCCGTCGAGGCGTTTTCTTGACGGCGTGGGTTCGAATCACCACCCGGGACCGAAACCTCTCGTGTACGGAAAGGACTGACCATTCACGCACGTATGCAAAGGGAAGAATATCTAGTAAGCCCTTAACGAGCGGGCATTCATTGAAGTATTGTTAGCTTTTTTTACAGCAGGAAAGCGTAGGGGCCTAAGAAAAAAGCCCCCAACCATTGGTACTTTATGTTGGAACATTTCATTATTTTCTTCCTTCTTTTTAAGTAAGCTATTAAATGATTGTTCGAAAGTAAAAAATACGTATTACAAAAAGAATTAATACGTAATCCGCACTCAAATAATCGGGAGTTTACTGTAAATGCCAGAAAGGCTCTCATCAATATCACTGAGGCGGCAATATTTTCTAAAAGCAGCTCCCCACTTAAGTATTCAACCCAAACAGCAGTTAAAAAATAAAAATAGTCCAATGTTACTGTGCGTATGTTTGATTCAGCAAACTGTATTGTTTAACAGGAAAAAAATTTAAACCGTGGATATGAGGACAGAACACGACGATCGCTTGAACAACGCAACAAACACAGGCTACACTGACTACCTACTTTAACGGACTCGTTTCGTTTGTTAACTAACACCGTTGACTTGTTCCTCCCTACCGTAGCAGCGGAATGTAGCAAGTTGAGCTGAGTTATGATTAAAGGGGGACAATTTATATCTACCAAAACCACCAATTAGCCACACAACGCAACGAACAACAAATTATACAAACAACAAACAAAGAGTGGGGCGAGTTAATAGTGCAACAGTTAACGTACTTAGGTTAAAAATAGCAGGCACCAGGATAACACAGAGCAATTGGGTTATGTCAGCGAGAGTGTTAGGTAAAGGACCACGTGCTGGAACCGCTTGCTTCACGTCCCCAGCCAGCCCAGATTCGAATTACCGATCGAAATAACGATGCTTACCTCTGGTTTGGCGCGATGCGTATCGACCGCGGTGATGGGAAGCATGATGTGTTCCACCTTGCAACCGTATGCAACCGGCGTCAGTTTAATGATCGTGTGGAGAGGCACTTTCAAGTATGGTAGCTCATCTAAAAACGGACACATAAAAGAACCATAAGACCAACGGAACCGAAATAAAGAAAGATGTTTTCCGAAACTGTCTCCCAGTTAATTCCCCTACCTGCCGATTTGTCCAAAAAGTAAGCCAGCACACACCGCAACACTGCCTGGTGGGACACGACCAGCACGTTGCCTTGCCGCTCCAGCTCCATCATGACCGGCTCGAGCCGCACGACCAAATCCTCGTAGCTTTCGCCGCGCGGGTAGCGATAGGCGAACTTGTTCTGATCACGCGCCTTAAACTCTTCCGGAAATCGTGTCTGGATGTCCTCATACGTCATTTCCTCGCAGATACCCTGGAGAATAAAACAAACACGAAAAGAAATGGTATTAACATTGAGTTTGACCGTTGTTTGTCACTAGGTAACGGGTGCGTTGACTTACTGCATCAATTTCGTTGAGAGCCTTCCAGCGTTCCTGGGGAGCGTTAACGTCCGCCACCGTCTGGATGGTGCGCTTGAGCCAGGAGGTCCAAACGCGCAACCCTTCGATCTGCTGCTCGTCGATGTATTTTGCCAGTGCCTGCGCGTAACGTCGACCCCGTTCGCTGAGGTTCGAATCGCCGCCAATCAGTCCCTGTAGGTTATGCTCACTTTCGCCATGCTGATATCGTAGTAGAAAAATAAAGAACACCGTGCAAAAATTAATGAAACTATACCACTTTTGCGTGTACCAACCGTTTGAAGCTACTTACTCTCGTTAAATAGATCGTCCTCGGGGTAATGTGAATGTTCATCAGGTAGTAGACGATCCGGGACTGTATGTGTCCCTCGTGCTTATGCACGACCACCTTTTCTCCTGTGTTGTAGATCTTCATGTAGGAAAGGTCCTTCTCAAGCTCCTCGCTCAGCGGTTCGTACCGCTCCTGGTAGTGCTCGATACGCAGCCGGAAGTCGGACAGTGCCTCCTCCATGTTCATGTTGCGGTAGTCTGGGCTGCTTACTTTCACTTCCTGTGCACATTAGGCCGGGTAAGCCGGGTGGGTAGGTATGTCCAAAAGGTCGTACACAGGTGTGTTTACATCCATTTAGTGTGGTTGAACGAGGAATGAAACGAAAAGGAGACACAGAAAAACATTGGGTTAGTAACTGCCGGGGGGGATCTGGAGTATAGTTTGATCACAAAACACAATACAAATACAAAACTGGAGCATGAACAACTTTTGTTTTGGTTAACAAGATTACATAAAAATATGATTAATCTTGAAGGAAGCTAACGAAGTTACAGAAATTCTGGCTTGCTTAATAAGTTCCTAATGCGTTCAGAGAGGTACAACAAGTAAATGCATTATGGACTGGTTTTTAATCTCAGTAACCAGTTCAATTAAATATCCCATCAACGCAGTAGGAGTTTGGAAAACAATTGCTTTGTTCATGAAATTTGCGATCTACTAAAATCACCCTATAATCGAAATTACTTACTAAACCTTAATCATGAGTAAAATAATAGGAACCAGAATAAAATCATTAGAACAAGAGCGACTTTTGGTGAAAGCCATAGTAACGGTGGCTCTACTGGCTTCGAACTGCGACAACATATCGATAGAACAGCTGCAAAGTGTTCTTACGTTTCTAGAGTCTGTCCGGGACGAAGCAACGTCGTACGGGGAAGTGCTACCGAATGTGGACAAACTGTTGTCAGATATGCGATCATACACGAAGAGCTCGAAACAAAAGTACTCGTGAATTACACGGACCATTGATGGAACACTCGGAGACGAAAACGACCATTGTTAGCTACAAAGAGTACAGCTTGCAATTACTACGGGCAAGAGGAAGGGGGGTTTGCCAGGTTTTTGTAAACCATATCCGGCAGTGAACAGTGAAGCACACAATAGTCACCTCGTTCGAAAGCAGTGGCGGATGATGCTCCAAGCCACTTAGTTTGACCTGGGATGATGAATGGAAAAAGTAAATTATTTTCGCCACCTGATTGATCCATCCAACCATCCATAACAAATTTTGTTTGAATCTATGTTGGCGAATTAGCTATCTCGAAAAGGTGAAAAACATTTGCCTCCTAAAAATGTATTATCCATTCGTGTCAGAAAAGGCTTACCATGATGTTTTGTTCGATAATGCTCGGATCATCGCAGACCGATTCGACGAAGAACAGCTTGTAGCCCATCTTCTTTACCACGATCTCACGTATCATCTGACGACGGTCGCGGGTGGAGTTTGTCGCGTCAAAGACCTACGAAGAAGCAGTAACGAAACAATTTTTTGTTAGAAAAATGATCAAATAATAGTATTTAAAATTACCGTATCTTTCGTAAAAAAACATTAATATTGTCGCTAAAAAAATGGCAACAATCAACATATGATAGCGTATGCTTTTAAGAATTTCATTTCTTCTTTATTATAAGCATGGTAGAATAGAATTTCCTTTTCCCCACACGGTATGAAACTGGTGAACCTAATCAACGGTTAGTGTGATAGCTTCTTTACACGGTTTTAATCGAAAATAAATAAACATAGCACAATCTATATCAACGAACAACCTAATCTGAGCGAACCGAGATTAAAGGCCACACTGCACCGACTTGGAGGAGCTTGGAGGGCTCCCTTGCAGCCCCTTGCCCGTCAAGCATATGTGCGCTTATCTCCCTGCAGTGTCCGTAAACAACGTGCTTGCACGGGGTTCTCAGGTGTCGGTCCTGTTTCGTCGTTAGGCTAGCTTTGCATCCGGCAACTCAATGGACATGAAGTTCCGCGTGCTATCAGCATTGTGATACTTCAAGTGAAGTTTTATTTGATCCCGTGTGGGGTACCGATGATTGATCACCGTTCCGTCATTACTTTCCCCCGTCTAATATGATGTATCGTGCCAAATCAAATACTTCAAAAGGAGTATAATCTATTAATAATTATGAAAAGAGCATACCGCCACTTCTCCCCCATTCTCCAACCAGTTGCACACGTCCTCCAGCGCCAGCTCAGCGCAGTGCTGTCGGATGGCCATCGCTTCCTCGTTGTCCGGCCGGAAAAACTCATGGCTCCGATAGGCGTCGGTCGCGTGCCGTCGGTACTCGCCCAGGTTGAACACCTTTGTGTTGATGCCGATCCAGTTCAGGTAGCGGGACAGCTTCTTCGAGATGTACGTCTTGCCGCGGGCCGGTAATCCGACCATCGCAATCACATGCGGGCTGTTGACGTAGTTGGCCCGTTCGCCTGAAATGGAGAGAGAGAAAGGGGATAACTTTAGCAAAAAAACTTTCGCTATTGTTTTCTGCTTGGAACCGAATCTTCCCACCGTTGCCGAATGTTTCCTTGTTCAGAAACTTCCACCCAAGGGAGATCATGTTGTCGTTCGATTTCTTTTCATCAGTTGCCATAGCGACCTCAAAATGCAGGAAAACGATTATGCAAAAACCAGTTTTACAACGTGTAAACCCGAGTTACGGCAGAAGGTGCTTTCTTTATTGATCCACTGATCCGGCAACCAGCAGTGTCTAATTGTCGTTCTTATTGCCGTCAGATTAAAAATTAAATTAAATGTTAACAATAATTGCCCAGCAACGTATGGGGACAACGTTTTCCACTTTCGTTTACTTTCTCTCCACCGTTTGGGTTTTCGGCACTAAATTATTCGCGCTTCTCTGCTTTAAGCTCCACGATATTAGATAACGATGGGGCGGGTTTTGGCTAATTTAGAATGTGCCACGAATCAATCGGGCAGCACGCACGCGAATATTACAACTTTTAAACAATCGAAACACACTACAATTTCGAACCGGAAAACTGATAAACACAGCACGGCAACAGTGGAGAAATATGTCCGGCGATTGGGAGTCCGACGAAACCCCACACAAAACTGCACAAAACAAAGTTCTAGTGTTGGCAGAATCGGGATTCGGAAGATTCGAACATTCGATCCCTAGACGGATTCCAAAGATTCGAATCCCATTTGACGGATTCTAAAGATTCGAATCCCATCTGACAGATTCTAAAGCAGCTCGTAGACGTCACATATTAATCTGTGCAGATCTCGGCTTGCTTAAAGATTTGGATCCCATTTAACAGATTATAAAGATTTGATTCGATTAAGATTCGAATCAGATTTGATTGGTTTGGGACTCGTTTTGATTCGATTCTGACATGGCCCGAAACTGTTTGAATCGACTCACAATGATTTGAGTCGATAAAACTAGTCGATCTAGAGACAACAGTTTGTGCTTTACTGTTTCAGTGACCCACGATGGATTCAATTTGAATGATAACGCTGTCATATTTGTTTTTGAAACATAATAAATAATAAATGCTACCCGGTTGACAGAAATTGACATTGTTGCTGGTACTATGTAGTTCCAGCAAGAGTCCCAGAAAAATTTGAATTTTTGTCAACCGGGTACTCTTCTTGGAATAAACTTGGGTAAGTCAGTTAGTCTGCATATTCCCAAAAAGGACTAGATTGTTCGTGTTGTTTTAATACAATTAGAAGAATAATGTCAACTATACTGATATTCTTATGCAAATCATTCATTGAATTAAACACATCATATGAAAAGCGGCATTAAATGAGCATGTATGATATGACGGATTCGGAGATCCGGATCTCAGAATGCATTTGAATCGAAAGATTCGAATCCCACAGGGGATTCAGTTTCCCCATCACTAAATCACTCGACGGTTTGACAACTCTGATTCATCGCAGATTTCTTCGCTGCTTTGAGACGCTCACAGCGATCGCTTTGCGAGTCACAAGTTTCGAGTCACTTTCGAAGCCTCAATGTGAGTTTAATGCAGTAAGCTGTCAACGGACGTCGCTCTTATGTTTGAAATTACCGTTTTCCTACCATTCAAAACATGGCATTATAAACCAAACATCTATTTTTAACTTTTTAAAATGGATCAACTTTTTTTCTTTTTTTTAAAAAATGATAAAACTAAAATTGGAAAACTTCAACTAATGAAAGAATGAGATTAAAAAAGATTGTACAATTTTTTTTATGATTTCTCAAATGGTTTCTTTTCAGATACGCAATTGCATGCAGATTCATTCAACATTTGCGTGTACTGCAATTTGCTCCACAATTACCCTATTTTCTGCGGACAGCTTTTGTGTATCGTTCAACATTTTTCAACCAACAATTTGCTTTCCAGTATCGTGGATCCAGGACAATTTATCCCCCTGGTCCTGCCAAGTTGTGTCGTGCAATAATTGAATCGAGCGCAACGTTTGCTCCATGTAATTTTTGGGGGGCAGAATAACAAAAGCCTTCGTTAGTATCACATGTACTTTGATCATGGTATTACTATTATCAGTTCGAGATCCTTGAACCTATCAAACTGCCAGACTGACAAAGTAAACTATAAAAATATGAAATATTTTCAGCATCTTGATCAGTGTAACTTAGTAATCGCGCACACAAACACTTTCTCTCAAGCACCCTTGTTTACCTCTCTTACTCGCATAACTAGTAGACAAACACGTGCGCAAGCCGGTGGCGCGATTGTTGGCATCAATTTGCAATTCCGAAGTCGTGTGCACGCTGCACTCATTCAACTGGCTCATTGGAAAACATTGTGATTTTCGCGCTACTGCAAATTTTGCATCAATGTATTTACCAACCAGACCAGCGAGTAGTCTACATTCCGCAGGCGGTGGTTGGATTTAAAATATTTTACTTTCATTTTTTTATGTCAATGTTTTGAGTTACATATGGAAAATAAGTTAACTTGAATATTAAATATATCGAATCCAAAAAAAAAGTAGATACCCCAGTAAAATGCTAGGCGCGATGAATTGCCGGTAAAAAGGTTTGACAGTGCGAGTGACAGACAAAGCGGGAACACAACTTGCGCACGCGGTTCCTATGACACGACGAAGATCAAACCGGATTTGAGGAGTTCTGCCTTCCTGTGTCCAACCTCCTCACAAACCGACACTACCTAGCGACACATAGTATATCCATTCGAACATTCTTCGAAGTTTTTTTTTCTATTTATTTTTTGACTGTTTCGAGCGTCACGCAAACGCAAAATGTGGGTTTTTTGGCGCTCCGTAACGGCTGAACGCAAGTTTGCGATATTTTTTGTCACGTGATTGGAGCGTGTTCGTTTCTGGTGGATGAACAACAATTACGGACCGGTTAGAAGACATAACAAACGACGACGAAGGTAGTTATTAGTAGCAAAAACATTGATCAGCAAAAGACGATTTTTTAATGAGTGATAGCATTTAAATTTGATTATTTTTCTATTTTACACTTATTTTTTTTTTAATTTGATTATTCTATTTTTTTTAAGATCTTTCATCGAGCTTCAAATAGCTTCATTCAACACATTTTTCACGCCCAACACTTTCATCAAATTGCAGTAAATATTGTAAGAATGTTGATGGACTGTGGGGGTGCTAAGTAATAACGTTCTTACGTTTGTTACCTCCTAATGGTAAATCGATAATTGGTCGGGTAAACACCAACAAGGAATCGACCGTAGGTGCTAACAGGTGTGACTTCATGCCCCCAGAACGTGTCCCAAACACGTGCCCGGCGTGTGTCTTTAGCTCGCGGATATTTTTTTATTATCATGTCAATTTTACGGTTTTGATGAACCTGTTTGATCTAGATTTAATTTGATCGTGTTCCACGAAACTGGTGACATGAAAATTGCACCTTACGTAAATGTTTTAATAGACCATTTTTAATTGTTTTTTTTTTTTCAAACTGCAATCACGACTTACCCTGTCGCTTAAAAATAAATCGAGCACGAAAGAAAGATTGACAGACTGCCACGAGAATATTCACTTGTCATGTACTTGTTAGAAGCTACCAACAACTTTGCTGGCCGGTATTGTAAAATTATCGCACGGCAAATGAATGTGTATATAGTGTTTTGGGATTTTGGAAGTATAAAACGTGTTTCTTGCTTCAAATGAAACCAGCCTACAAAAGGCGGTAGGTATTAACGAGGACAAAGGATCGTTACCCTATGGAAGTTTCGGTATCTATCGGTTAGTATAACCGATACCATGATACCGACCGGATTGGAATGTCTAGGTCAAGAACGCGTGTCGCACCATAACGAACCGAATCGAAATATACGACATAGGGGGTTCTTTCGGTCGACCTGTACGAAGCCAAACTGCGCAGGTGATCATAAAATTACGTCTCAATTGAATTGATTGGGCAGTTTGTAGCATGATGATGTTGCAAGTTGGTAACCGATACGGTCGATAACCCCACGACAACATATGATCCATCGTAAAGTAAATGTAATATGTTTTAATATCGTTTGTCTTCCACAATTCTTCTACTAATCTTAAACATTCTGACATTATTATCAACGAAATCTATTAACGTAATTTCAAACGTTCAGTACGTTATTCGGCGAAAGAAATCGATAGAACAACCAGCCTCAGTTCGCCGATGCACCAACAAGCGCAATAGTGCAATACCGAAGCGCATTTCCTAACACCGTTGCAAGGGCGGTTCCGCCGTCAAGTTGTTTATCATAATTCCTTCGAGCAATGGCAACGTCGGGGATGGAAAAAAGGAAAACAAAATCGCGGGACAGAAAAATAAACGTTCAACCCCTTTCAACACCGCGGTGTTGAACTTACGTGCTAGAATACTATGCAACGTTGAGTTACAAAATGCGTCATACTACTCTGTTACATGAGTCACCGTGCACGTGCAAAGACCAGAGCAGAAGATCCAGCACTGGAGAATCTGATATTAAGGTTAACTTTAACTTTTTGACAACAATTTTTAACATCAGTCGTTAAACTGTAAGAACGGATGACGCAATTAAATGTCGATTTTTGTACCTTGGATCTTGATGTAGCGTGATTTGTAAAATATCATCTTCTAAGCAGAGGCGGATCAATTTATTCCGGGTTCCAAAAGGTGGGGTAGTTGAGGCCCTCCAGACATTTAAATTTCCCTCAATATTTCTATACCAAAGAACATAGTTGGAATATTTTTTTTTATAGGAGCTTGCAATCCATTATGCATGTTTGTTGTATTATCATCTGGCTTTTATGTTAACCAGTAGAAATAAATTGTAAAAGTAGTATTACTGTTATATAAATTATATACTTAAGTATAAGTACTTGGAAAATAACCAGAGAAGAATTAAAAAAAACGCTATAGTTTTAAACCCGTTTTTTTGTTTTATAATTTCCAATCAGATTTCGATTCAGATTCGATTTTCATTTTTTTCTATAAATTCATAAACAATATGATACAACTTAAAAAATCCATAATATTCAACTACAATCTAAATAAGTTTAAAAAAATCCCTACAATCCGAATCATGCTGTTTTATTATGGCCTCCAAATCCTCAACCGAGACGACATAATAATTTTCTGTTGAAAATTCTCTTTCTAATACTTTTTTCATTCTCTCTTCATTCTGTTCTGTTTCTTTTAACAAATTCAAATCTATTCAACTGTTAAAAGAGGATATTTGTTTATAAAGGTTCAAAGAGCTACCATGTAATATTTTGAATTTTAATAGTCGCTCCCTTATGCTCCCCGCGTCAACGCAGTCTGGTGATAGATAGATCCGCCTCTGCTTATAACCTATGCAGTTCGTCAGTATTGTTTTTCAGAACAGTGACAATCCCCCCAGTGAATTCCATTTTTATGCAGTTATTATCAGAGTTCTGCACTGACATTGATGAAACATCCAAATCAAATGTCACTGCCAATGTCATGGCTATTTTAAATGGAGCTAAAGTTGCTGGCCAGGAATGATAATGTCCATCGCCGCCAAGGGTACGCACGGGCGCTAGGCAACAAGTTCCCAAAAAGAAGGACGCTATCGCCAATCACTTTCGCTTTACGATGGGACGCTGTCTTCGGTGTGCTGTACACCTATCCCCCAGCCAGCCAGCTCACCAAGACGGTGGGTAGGCCCAAACCGAAACGGTACTGATAACTGGGCTAGAGCCAAACAAAACACACCATCCTCCGGATGATGCAGTTCCCTGTTCCCACACACGAGCGGCGTGGCGAGCGGTTCTGCCACGACGTAATCGATTACGAGTAATCAGAGTGCAATAATGTGGAACCGTCCATCGTCACCGGCACGACCTTGTGCGCTCATCGGAAGATCGGACGCCATTACAGGCGCTATAGGCCGCGATCAGATCCGACGACCATCGTTCAGCCAATTCGCGGAGGGCGTATCAGTGTCAGTTTGGACAGAGAAGCTACTAAAAAAAATGCCACAGATAATGGGCCTGTGTGGAAAGTAGTACGATCCCAACACGTTGTTTTGCGCTCAATGGCGTCTGATTATGCGCTCTACTTTGTGTCATGTGCGTCATTAGAAAACTCGCCCGTGATTACCGATTGACATTCACTCTCCGGACACCGGAACTGATAGCTTGACTTCTAGAAGTGCTTGAAAGCTAGATCCATGGTTCAACATGTCAACATATTTTCAACTTTCACGTTAAATATATAACTCCTTTTAATCTTTCAATGGCGATTACCTACAATAGGCAAACAAACCAACATCAGCTAATCGCCAGAATAGGTCCTTCTAAAGGTCGAACGCATAAACCAGGAAATCTTCAAGTTTAACCATGTCCACGCAGTTGCAATAAGGTTCGCGGGAAAGATAACCACCGGAGCGAGGTGAGTAGTCGATTAGTAAGTCTACAAATACGCCACCGTACGTTCGCCAGTTTCAGGTTCAACGGCTGCGAGTCATTGTGGGGAGGTACTGCTCCACGGTGCTGTAAAACACGCCACCCTATGGGCGATAAGCTGATAACAGTCGTTCTAACGTAATTGTAGCGAAGATAGACCACAAACGCGTACTACTACCGGGTACTAAAGAAGCTTTTGACCGGAAAAGGTCGACGAACGCAAAAAAGGAAGAGGTTCCAACCTTAAGAGATCGGAAAAGTTTGTGTTTCCTAATACCGACGTACCACCAACTTGCTTATTTCGTTGTCAAGGAAGATGATTTTGTTCTTTTATAATTCCTGCAACCATATTTGATATCAAACGGTGTTTGGCGATAAACATCGTAATCTTGATCGATAAGCCATAACACACAACGGAATTCAAGAAGTCCATGGATATCATAAATATCATACTCCATCATAACGACGAAGGTTGAGCTATTGCGAGTATTTTAAAACACTTTGACACCGTAGTAACTCATTAGTAACTTCAACTTCCAACTAGAGAAATGAAAAAGCAAAAACTGAAATGGATCTATTTCACCGATCGATTAGCTTATTTCTGTTTGAATTGATGTCAATGTTGGTCCCCACGCAGGCCACCCCAATAGTAATTAATTGTTCCAAAAGGGAAAAAGAAAAGAAACAAGAACAAAGCGTCACGAACCAATCAATCAATAGAAAATTGACCGCGGTACGATCAACTAATTTAGTTGAGTCCAAGCTCATTAAAAATGAATCGTGTGAGAGGGAAAAAAACATCGATGTTGGCAGAAGAGTCATGTCTGGTGTAAAATTCGTTGTCATGGAATGAAAGCCAATCAACAGGAAAGATTATCCGTCCGATTGACGAGCGGACACACTAATATCCCTTATCGTAGGTAATTATAGTGCCTATGGTTTTAATCACACCTGTCCTGATATTTTATTTCTATATCGAATATTTCTATTCGAAGTTCATTTATGACAAACAAAATTATCCTTCTTTCACCCGTTTTTATTGAATGCCACAAATTCAGGTTTGTTTCCAAAGGATTCAAAGGCAATTTCTACCGCTCCAATGTTGGTAGCGTACACTTATTTCAACGAACCAGACGCCATTTCCGTTCACATTTACTCATAATGGGTTCAACGTTTTTCTTCGTTTCATCTCCCAATGCGAACCAACATGTTGCACATGTAAACAAATGGCCGAAGAAGGTATGAATGATTGCCCTCGATCGTGATGAAAAAGGAAGCAGTTCTATTTTTTCGCTATACTGAAGTGAAAAATAAATCATCAACCCACACACATATCGTTTAGTTCGTCACTAGTATCATCATCGAGATCATCATCATCGTCAACGGAGACGAATTTGGGCAAAGTGAAAATTCGTACACTATGTGGTTACAATGTCGTAGGATCTCGCTGCTCCAATGGACCGCATGCCATCACCCATCCACAGACTAGAAGTCAACCTGTCGGCGTCCGAGCGAAGGAAGAGTGTACCATCAAGTTCAAGGGCAACCTGGCAACTACTAACTGGGTAAACTTGCTAACGACGTGCACACTACTTACTGAAGAGTGAAACTACAAACACCAGATGGTTTCCTCGAAAACAAGACACTGTAAAAGTCGGGGAAAACTACTTCTAACCCTTACGTACATAATTTACTCTACACGCTCGGGGTGCCAAGTGTTTTTATTATCTGTCCTGCATGTACCAAGATTTCATCGCTGTTTCTCTCGTGAGCAGAGCTAAAACTGCATCCGGCATTCTCTTTCTCTTGTCGGGGGGGAATGTAAACGAGATGAACATGATTCTTCATTTTTCTCCTAAGCATCCATTCAAACGATACAAAGAAGTCCCAACATTTCGTCCTTCTCTCGAGGCACACTAAAACCAAAAATCAATTAATAGGTTTTTAATTGTCACCACAACGACGGCATTGCCTTTCAGAATCGAAAAAAACATGGAATGACCTCGATCGTTGAACTCCTAAACATAAGTGAACTTGATCTCGGATAACCTCTTTAATTACTCCCGCATGGCTCCAAATGGAAGGTTGCGTCCGAAGTACCGAGCCACCATGTCTGTTTAACGCTTCCGAGAAAGATAAACTGCGTGCAGTTCCTGAACTGTCGGCATTTGGGTTTTTCCTATGCTTGTTAGAAAACGGTTTCGATTAGATGGGGCAAACTATCGAACCAAACCAAGCCCAAGAGAAAAGATCGTATGCTTTTAGTTTCTACAATTCTCTGCCTTAGCAGATAATCCTGACAATGAATAGTAGCACTTTATGCTTAAGAAACATAACGCGCTTCTTGCCATAAGCTTGTATCACAAATGAGAGAGAAACTCTCTTCCAACCATCAGCATGATGTTTAGTGCTGCAAAGGTTGGACAGAAAACTCCATGGCAACCATAGGTTGGTCAAAGGTTGGTCCATAGGTCAAAGCAATCCAAGCATCCCTGTTACAAACATTTTCTGGTGGAGTTGAAACTTTTAAAAATTTAAGGAACTACGGGGTAAATTAAGAAAAACTAAAAAATAGTCTTTATTTTCTGCTGCTTGTTGAAGAGTGTACACGTTGTGCTTGTAACAGAGTATAACGGCCGTTTTCCGCTTTTCATCTATTTTATGTTTTATCTAACTCGTATTTCGTTCCTTTTCCTCTAACAGATGCTGTTAGAGGGGTTTCAGACTCACTACTTGCGTTGTAGGGCAAGTATACAACCATGTGCGAACAATGCTATGCATGGATGGTACTAACTGTCCAGGCAATGTCGGTCTACATTCCACGTGACGAAGGAAAACAAATAGAGCAAGGACATGTACAAGAGAAGTACGTGATACGGACAACCATTCCCGAACACAGTGGAGAGAGTGAAAAGCTTTATGTTAGCTGGTAGAAAGAGATTCAATGGTGCAAACATGTTTGTTTGAAGGTCAAGTAATGGTTTAATTAAACTCATCTTATTTAATCAGGAATGGTAAAGATACAGATCATTCGGTCTTGTTTATTTCATTGACTCAAAAACATAATTTGAGAAGCATAAAATCATCTGCAACAGAAACCACACTTATGGAACGGTTCGAGTGAAGTTTATGAACAACTAGCTCGAAGCCCCGGCGAAGCTCGGGGAGGAAAAATGTGACTAAAGTTTTTATTCTTGGTTCATTTTCTATGCTATATTTAGTTTGCTTACATACATATTAGTAGCAGTGATATCACGCGAAAATTTTCTTTCATCAATAGTCTAGGGGGCTAAGTGCATGGGTGTTGTTCCGGAGGATCGGAGTTCGAATCTAGGCTGAGAAAAACTTTTTTGTTGACGGTTGTGAAATATTTTTTCATGAATTTTTTAGATATTTAATGTAATTTTTCAAATCGGATAATAGTGCATGGGTGTTGTTCCGGAGGATCGGAGTTCAAATCTAGGCTAGGAAAAACTTTTTTGTTGTCGGTTGTAAAATTTTTTTTTCAGGATTGTTTTTAGATATTTAATGTACTTTTTCAAATCCGATCATATTTTGATACATATTTTTCAAATTATCATAACCATTATTAAATTAAAAGTTTGGTGGTTCAATTTATTCACATATCCATATATACCTGTATTTTCGCTATGGTGTCCATTCGTACAACTGGTGTACTGGTAGTGGTGCTCGAGCCTTGTATCAGAAGTTTGGTGTTCGAATCCCGAGTGGGAAATCTTTTATAGTACGAAATAAAATTTTTCTTCAAAATCTACGTTTGCCATTCAAGTAGCAATATTTCCTCGCTATTTCTAACTTGTGCTATGGTTCCTCGGCAAGACTACGGCTTCGCTCTTGGTAAACCCGTGTTCGAGTCCCGTTTCCACTTAGAGTCAGATTGTAAAAAGCATGCTTCCGTGCACTGTAAAAATGTAGGGTTTATTGCCACATCTCATCACGGGACTTTGAAACTGAGATTTATAAAAATAAAGACTAGCTCGAAGCCCCGGCGAAGCTCGGGGAGGAAAAATGTGACTAAAGTTTTTATTCTTGGTTCATTTTCTATGCTATATTTAGTTTGCTTACATACATATTAGTAGCAGTGATATCACGCGAAAATTTTCTTTCATCAATAGTCTAGGGGGCTAAGTGCATGGGTGTTGTTCCGGAGGATCGGAGTTCGAATCTAGGCTGAGAAAAACTTTTTTGTTGACGGTTGTGAAATATTTTTTCATGAATTTTTTAGATATTTAATGTAATTTTTCAAATCGGATAATAGTGCATGGGTGTTGTTCCGGAGGATCGGAGTTCAAATCTAGGCTAGGAAAAACTTTTTTGTTGTCGGTTGTAAAATTTTTTTTTCAGGATTGTTTTTAGATATTTAATGTACTTTTTCAAATCCGATCATATTTTGATACATATTTTTCAAATTATCATAACCATTATTAAATTAAAAGTTTGGTGGTTCAATTTATTCACATATCCATATATACCTGTATTTTCGCTATGGTGTCCATTCGTACAACTGGTGTACTGGTAGTGGTGCTCGAGCCTTGTATCAGAAGTTTGGTGTTCGAATCCCGAGTGGGAAATCTTTTATAGTACGAAATAAAATTTTTCTTCAAAATCTACGTTTGCCATTCAAGTAGCAATATTTCCTCGCTATTTCTAACTTGTGCTATGGTTCCTCGGCAAGACTACGGCTTCGCTCTTGGTAAACCCGTGTTCGAGTCCCGTTTCCACTTAGAGTCAGATTGTAAAAAGCATGCTTCCGTGCACTGTAAAAATGTAGGGTTTATTGCCACATCTCATCACGGGACTTTGAAACTGAGATTTATAAAAATAAAGATTTTTAAATACTATACTATACAAACCGATAATCTGATAAAGTGTCTTATAAGCTCACACCATTTCAAACCGGTGCCTTTAAAGACCAATCTTCGGCTGTTCCTTCGGGCACCTGTTGTTCTTTCTTGGCATGGCAAGCATAGATGGATGCACTTTTCCCGCAGATGGGTGTTTTCTCCCCTCGCTGGGAGAAAAAGAACACCCATTCAGCAACGGAACAATAGCTAATTGATAACAAGCACGAGGTTCGCAAGTGATCGTGGCCTTGGCAAAAAAAAAACACACCCCAAAACATTAGCCATATTCCGAGAAAATGTGTCGTGTAAAAATACGCCCCACCAACCCAACCCGTCTGTGATACCCCTGAAGCTCGCTGAAAATCATAGGAACGTTAGAAAAAACGTGCCAAAAATCATGTACCAGACGAATGTTCGGTTAAAATTTCACTGATTCTATTTTTACAGCGGCCAAGTCCTTCCCGCAGTCCCGCATCTTATCATCCGGCCAGCGCAACCAGACAAGCGTAAGAAATCGGGCGTTTCTTAAACCTCCCCGCGATGTGTGTGAGTGTGTGTGTCTGTATCGCATCATCTTTTGCGGTAATGACGAACGTCTCTCGGTGCAAGCCACTGGTACACTCGCTTGTTACATGCCGACTCGTCCTATCATCCCGGCACACATCGACATCCCCCAGGTCGCGGGCCAACTTTATCGGAAATAATCGCTCTTTAGTTTGATTCCGTCTTCGGTCCCAACTTGTACGCTCTTGTTTTCTTCTCTTCCTGCTCGTGTGTCAACTCCTTGTGTCACGTTCATGGTCACACGGCCACCACCCCTCTGGCGGGGTGAAAAGTGCAAAGAAAACCCGCGCTTCCTTGGATTCACTCGCTGGGGTGGCGTGATTATTTCGCGGATCGGCCGTTTCTCTCGCACTCGCCCAACCATAGCACTCTAATTGACGTCCGTTGCCATAGTTTCCAGGCGCCGGATGGGGACCAATTGTGAGTGTGTGGAGTAGCAAACAACGAAAGGTTCCACTACGAACGGTGATGCCGCGGCCACTACGAAGATGCGTCCTCCGGGAGAAAGGAAAAAAAGACGGAAGCCATCCCTTCCTTGCACCTACCTCGTATCGGGAACGGTTTCGTTTGGATGGTTTCGGTCGTGGGGGGAAGCATTTTACGCGTGCCCTCGGACATCACGCTTGGACACAGCTGGATTTCACTAAGCACCTCACCGGGTTGCTTCCCGCTCTGGCTCGAAGTGCGCACCCGCAGCGAGCGGGACGCGATGGCAGCGGCCACGACGGCAGCGGTCGGTGCCGGACCGGACGGCGGCGGCGGCGACGTTGCCGTAGTGGCACCGGCGGAAGCACTCACAATCACGTCCATCTTTACCGAGTTGCAAAACTTAACTGAATCAGAAGCAAAGCGTCCCTGCTGGGGAAACACCGTTCGCGACTTGCAATCGCGCGGCGTTGGCATTCCGCGATAATGGCGTACTGTCTCTCTCTCTCTCTCATCAGAGAAACAAAACACAACAGATGGTGTGACTGAAAAGGTACAATAGCTAATACGGCACGCGCGAGCAGGAAAGCAGATGACAGCGATTCTACGAAACGCGAGAATATCGCGACTAAACAATGCGTGACAAGTGCGAAAGAGAGTGAGAAAATAGAGAGAGAGAAAAAGAGAGAGGGAGAGAGAAAGGAAGCACATTGGCGTCGCGACCTTGATTCGATGCCGGCATTAAAAAAACTCGTTTTGTTTACATTCCTCCTGACCGGTTGCGTTTCTCAACTGGAAGACGAGTATAACACAGCATTACTTTTATCAAACTCACAATGAAAAATGAAGAAAGATAAGAAAAGGAACGAGGTCCTGTTGGTTAACAATAACATTTAGCCTTATTCATTCATAAATGCTAGAAATGGTAAATTTCTACAAAAACTTCAGTGTACCTGAGATGCCGATAAAAATATCCTGTGGAAAGTTTTGGGTATTCCTTCCCAAAATTGCGGGTAATATTAATTTCGGATGAAACTTTCCATTCCCTTTCCTTGTCGGGAAGGAAGCCGCGATGGAAAACTACCGAAAAATAAATCCTTTGTGTTTACTTTTACTTTAATCCTCTTGTTGTTGTTGCTGTGTAGACTTTTATACTTCTTCCAGATTCATAAGTCCTAACGTTTTCTTAAAATGATAATTTATAATCATACAATGTGTTGGTGTGTGCGGGAGTTTTTCTGTGGTAAAGATGAACCATACGTCTAATTCAATTGTTTTACTGCTTTACACGTAATAGTTTAGCATAGCTGAGTTTCATGTTATCTTTTGCTTGCCATCTTTCATTGACGTGGCGGGAAATTGTAAAAGTTTTACTACTGGATCGCTTCAGTATCGCGACTGTGGAGAGTACGGTTTTTAGTTACTTTCTTTATCGAGTTGAACCTCCGTTTATTCTTACCAGATAAATAGACGAATATGAATATGATTTATGTTACCTGCCTGAACACACACACACACACCTTTTTTCGTTATAACCTATCCGCCAATGGTATGGTGGCCAT